>NC_039506.1:16613996-16916496 GCF_003672135.1 Ooceraea biroi | reverse complement strand
TTCTAGCCATTAACATTTTTTCTTTTTTCGAGGAGTTCTGTGCTATTTAATTTGGCATATTGCCTAGAGTTCTCGATGATTTAAACTTCATTAAAACAATAAATGAAAAAGTTCTAGCCATTAACATTTTTTTCTTTTCCGATGAGTTCTGTGCTATTTATATTGTTATTTGGCATATTGCCTAGAGTTCTCTGCTATTGAAAATACCGTAAACTCAGAAATGAAAAAGTCCTACCCTTAGAAATTTTTTCTTTTTCCGAGCAGTTCTGAATTGTTGATATCATTATTTTTTATATTGCCTAGAGTTCTCTGCTATTGAAAATACCGTAAACTCAAAAATGAAAAAGTTCGAGCTCTTAGAAATTTTTTCTTTTTCCAAGGAGTTCTGTGCTATTTATATTGGTATTTGGCATATTGCCTAGAGTTCTCAATGATTTAAAATTCGTTAACACAATAAATTAAAAAGTTCTAGCCATTAAAATTTTTTTCTTTTTCCGAGGAGTTCTGGGATATTTATATTGTTACCAGTACAACACAGGCGCGCGCTATTTTATTTTTCAATATTAATAATGTTTTCGAATAATAATATTCATCTAGTATTTATTATATGCACAATTATCACACTCTACCAAATTGGTAACCTCCAAGCGAAGACAGCCGCGCGATGGTAATCTAAACTGAACATAACGCACAACTCGAATCGAAATAACCAATCAGCGTCGCGGAAAAGAGGCAACAATGATTTCGATTTGATTTAACACAGCTTTTTTAAGAGTGGGTTTTGTCCATCAAAGTTTTATAAATAATTATTGCATGAATTGTGCAAAAGTTATCGTAACTGGAGTGCCGTATTTTCGCGAGTGCCACCAAACTGAGAGGAGGAGGAAGACCATTGAGCGATGCCAGGGCAATCGCGAGGTCAGTAATTGGTACATCTATTTAACAGAAAGTCGAATTTCGACGTTTCATTATTGAGATGATAGAGATAAACGCAATGTTTCTACAAAATTCGGCTTGCATCGCCAATTAATTCAAAGTAAACTCATTTCATGTCTGTATACTCTTTGGCGGTCTGTATACTCTTTGCGATCCAAAATGCATTCATTAATTTTTTGTTATCACGATATGCATTTGGCCCGATGCGTGTTTTCGTGCAACCCGAGCGCGTTCCTAGGAGATAATAACAGATACGATCCTCGTGTTTACTTAACGAGCAGAAAATCGCGAATCCGAGAATCGCGATCCTCGAGGCGCCGGGTGGAACCACAATGCCAGCTACGTCCGTCCATCCTTCGCTTCCAATCAACCCTCCTACCGTTGCGTTTTCCCATATACGTACGTTATTTCGCCTCTCTTCGATTACGCAGAATCGCTGGTATGTCAATAAATTTATACGTTTTGCAGTCACATTCGCGTGTTCCGCGGATCGCGCGTTCTCCTGTTTTCGATTGCAATTTTCGAGATTCACGCCCCGCGCCCCGCACACACACTCGTCGCCCGCACGCTCGCTCGTACGTATGTATCAACGCGCGCGATCGATCGCGCGTGGTGAGAGGACAAAAATCCACCGTCCCTCGAAGCCACTACCCGCTCGGTGTCACTCGAGATTCGCCTCCCGGAGGACAAGAGGACGTCCTCATCGTCCACGGTAGCAAGTCTCGTTAATGGCAAGTGCGCGCGTTTTATTACTGCACCGCGCGTTATTTACATCGGGCCGCCTTTTTAATGACTCTTTTTACGCCGCTCTGTCACGTAACGTTTTCCGTGCGTACGTACGTACATACGGCGCAGCGCGGGCAGGAGGTCAGGGGTGAACCACGATCGCGGGGTTGAGCACGCGGTGTGAACGCTTTGCGCATCTCTGACGATCGTCTATACGTAACGCGCGCCGGCTGCATTTGATTGCGAATAATTATTTAATCCCAGTCGCACACTTTCTATCCCTTCCGTGACCCCGTTGCGCATCGCGCCCCGGGACTCGCACTGTCCCCTCGTAAATCACGAGGCGCGCGATACCATCCCCGCGCGCGATCGGCGAGCGGCTCGCGAGCGGGCTGCGAGAGCTCGAGGGCGTCGCGACGTCGCCCGTAGATACCGGCAGTGCCGAACGTAGGAAGAAAGCTCGCAATATTTCAAAGTTAAACCGTCGGAGTGGATGGCGTGGGCGGACGGGACAATCAATCATCGTTTCCCCGCGGTGACCGCGAAGTCGCGCCTCGGCCTGCCCCCCGGGACGATGTCTTCGTCGTTCGGATGGCCGCGCCGTGACAGCCGCGTGTCCTTTCGGATATTCAGGAACACGTCGAGCTGGAATTAACGAGGAAAGCAGGAAAAACGGGAAAAGAGAAAGACAGAAGAAGAAAAACCGAAAGAAGGGAACCTTTTGGTTCTCCAGGACACGTCACGTCACCTGGTTGAGTCTTGCGTGCTTTTATCAGGTAACGCGATGCACGATTCGTTATGCGATTACGTAGTTACAACTTGGTCCCGAGATTCCAGATTTATCATTGCGAAATTGATGATTCGATGGGGGATGATTCAATGAGAGATCGAAGTGGCGAGCCGAGAGCGAATCGCGGAGCGTCACGACGCGACGTCAGACAACGCTGACGTCGAGTACGAGGGACGTTTATTTCTTGGCGCGCGCAACGCGCAGCGACACGGCATCACGTAAACCCCATGGTTTGCAGCCGGGGGTGCAGCCGAAAACTGCGAGCGCATTGAGGCACGTAGGCAAATTCGTCGCAAACACCGAGACAATGGCGTATGACCTGCCGTGTGAGTGGCATTTTAAATCGTACGGTCTTTTCCTATCCCGTTACGCGGCACGTTTCGCCGCACCCTTCCCCCTCCTCCCTGTTGCCACCCCCGTTTCGCTTTGTTTTAGAGGGAGACATCCACCGCTATTTTCCTTCTTCAACCACGCCGCATCAGCATCCTGAATTTATTCGGTGAATACTCAACAGCGGGAGGGGTAAGTAAAACCTCCCGCACTGTATATGTAAATATCGCACTAAACGCATGCATATACGCACAGGTGCAGATTGTCGCGCGGGAGAAGAGAGGGAGGGCGGCCACATTGCGCATTTAATCGCACCGCTAAATGTGACTGCATGATTCCCGCGAAAATTCCGGATCGAACACGCAGAGCGACACGCGCTCCGTGTGCGTCCGCATCGATCAAACGAGGCGTAACAAGAAGGAAGAGAAGACTTCGATCAAAATTTTAATCTCTTTCACAGTCTTTATATAACTTTATAAAACTTCATTTATCTTTATATAGCAAAACGCCATCGCTTAAGAGTCAACAGGGGCTCGTTGAGATCGCTTAATTATCGACCAGGAGGGATCTTAATTGGCGCTTGAATTCCGAAAATCGCTGTGCGGGCACGCGGCATTCCGCGGATTATTATCAATCATCCCGTCATTCGGCGCGATGATGATGTCGATAATTCGTCGCAGCTTGAATCTCAGTTCGCGACTGCGATAAAGCGCATCGCTGAGTCGTAACAGATTGGACAGTTTATCGCGCATCGATCGCGCGCTCGCAATCGCGCAATTCCGCTTACGACGCTTACACGCGCGCGCTGTCTCGTTGCGCTAATGAGGCAAACGTGTCTTAACCTTGCGGGTGCGCGGGGGTGGCTCAATGTAGAACCACCCTCTCGCTGAGCGAGCGAGCAGCTCTCGCGTTCTCCCGCAGACACGTTACACATGCGCGTCGTTAATAACCGGAAATAATGTAACATACGGCGCATACCGGGCTGATGTAGCGACGCCGCGGGACTACCGCAGTCTTCGTGTATGAAGAAAGTAAAGAAAGGTGCGAGGGATGATGCTGCTGTTGAAATATTCGGGGCTGGTTGCAGTAACAGTCGCGCAATTCCACGACAGCCAGTCAGAGACGATCCAGTCGCGTTAATTCGGAACAGGAAATCCTGAGGAATTGTTCAGACTCTCGCGGTGGAATGAAGCGAACGAATACTTATGGGAGGTTGACTGTGTTCATCGCGTTCGTTAGTTAACACGGAAATTTGAGGTTCTATGCGTGAAGCAAGAAAACGTCGTGCCATTCTTTCCGGTTTCCACAATTTATTTTATTGTATTTTGAACACGTTTCCAGACAATCAGAATCTCAAAATTTCCAAATCTGCTGCTTACGTAATTTCGATCCTTCAGAAATGAAATATTCTACAGCGTCGCTCCCCCGACAAGAATCTTGAAGAGAAACGCGAAAAAGCGAGCTTCCAATAAATCCAACCCCCGCTGGCCTACTTGGTCCCGCCGATGATCGCCGTTGGATTATGCTGTTACCCTCGCCTCGCACGAGGGTGGAATAGTGCAAATGATATCGTGGGGGGGAGGAGGGCGGGGAACTCGGGGGTGCGCAGCGGCCTGTAACCGGCGCGATCCAAGCCGCGGATTAAACACACGCGCGAACGAAGTCGACGTCGGCGTCGGCGTCGGCGGCAGCTATTATCGGCGCGATGCTCGCGGCTTTACGTGACGGCCGCTCTGTCTCTCTCTCTCTCTCTCTCTCGTACATACGTACTCACTCAACCGGTTCCATATCCCATGTAATACTATGGTACATTATGTAGGACGCATTCGCCTTGTGCACGAGAACGCGCGCGCGGCTCGCGCGCGACGAATCTGCGCGCCGGGAAAATTAGCCCCGTGTAACTGCCGCGCGTCACGTCACCCTCCGCGATTACCGGGGGATTCCCGGGCTGGTCTGCCGCGCGAGGGTGGATTCCACCACGAAAAATTCCCTGGTCCGTGAAAATGGACGGGCCGGATCTTGGCGTGCCGCAAGTCATTGCCGTGGCGCGGTACGCGTTTAAAGTCATCATTCGATTCGCGAAATTCGAGAGCGCGCCGCGATCCGCTCCGCCCGCCACGTCGGTAATTTCTTCATTTTCTGTATCGCGCGCGCTACAGAATACTGCGAGTTTATACCGCCGGGAACAGCAACGTCCGTGGAACAAGATCGTTCGCTTGACAAACGAGCGGAACGAATTGATCGCGACGCCGTATAATGATTGTGATTCGTCGCGGTGATTCTCGATTGTCGGCGAGCAGCCATCCCCGTGCGAGCGAGGCCGAGCGGTATTTATCGAGCGGATTATATTCGGGCGCGTGATGCTTTCAACGTGGGACGATTAACTGGTCTACCGTGAAAAAATATTTATACGTCGCGTTTATCTTAATCGTTCCTGCATCATTCGCGTAAAACGACCGCGCTGATTGGAGCGATCGGTCGATCGACATAATTGTCGGATGCGAGCCACTGGACCCCGTTGTTATATTTATGTATAGAATTTATTACACGAATTTGCGCAACGTGCTGTCGCCCGCAAGTAATCGCGGTAAATCAACATCGAATGAATCTTCGGTCGATGGCAGCTTCGAATGGATGTGCGCGTTCGCGCGTGGACGCGTAAGTCGCGCTTTTAATTTTCGTTTTTCGGCGGACGCGTTTAAATATTTCATTATGCATTGCTGCCTGCAAATTTATGTGCGTTCGCACATAATAATCGTAGATTTACGCGGCGCCGCCACGGGACGATGCGCGCGCGTACGAGCGGAATGCAAGCGCGGGTGCTCATGCGAATAGAATTCCGATCGTTACTCGACTCGCATCGCGGAACTGTCAGAAAAATCTCGATCTAACGCACAGATTCGTTTTTAACGTTAACACAACGAGCGCACTCTCGCATGCCGGGACGTAACATTAAAATTCTTGACGTTTATTCGCGTAATTAGTGCGCGCGCGCGCACAAACTAAAGAGAGACAGAGGCAGAGAGAATACGCTCAAATAACATGTATTAATGTAAATTTGAGGCCGAATTACCCGGTCGTTGAATTACCTTTCTGCCGATCGTTTTCATTGGATAGAACGTGAAATAAAATATGCTTGCGATAAATATGCACGTATGTATATGTAAGTGTGCGTGTGTATTGGTTGAGCGCATTAAATAATTCCCTATATCGTACAATCGGCAAAGTTTTTTGGACTGCGGGAAAATTATATGACGAATAAAAGTACAAAGCACGCTGGGGGGTCTAATTAAAATCGCTGCGCTTACATACTTTATGTGTAACCAGCGCTGACATGGAATTCCACGGGGAGCTAAACTCCCTTGTCGAAATGCAATTTGATTCGGTAGCAGATTTTTGCGCGCTGCGCCGTGTCACGGTTACCGTTTGGCCATCCACACATCCGCAGGGCATAATTTTCACTCGAGATCGCCTTGGAATAGCCGCATGAAACAACCATCGATGTTAAAAAAAGGCACTCTGAACGTGAGACTCGTGCAGATTCGGCGAACGTGCGGCGAACGAGGAACGAGGAACGTTCGCGAATTATTTTCGGCTGTCAACGATTAAATTCGAGAGTCAGGACTCCCTCGCGGTCCCCCTGCCCTCCCCCACCGATGTATATAATATTATGCAATACAATTATCGGAATCGTGCGGGAGTTGCGTCCCCAGGATCCGTGCGCCGGCGACCTACATAACGCCCGCGTCTCCCCCATCGATGTTTCTTCCCCCTTTCTATTTTTTACCTCCCTTCCGCTCGCCCAACGAGGGCATAACTGACGCGAAACCGCGAGTTTGCATTGCAGATTGGTAACTACATTCCGATTTTTCGCGGACGATTTTTTTCCCCGTGCCGCATAGAGTCCAGCCACCCTCGCGCTCGCTTGCCCGTCTGCCTCCCTGCTCGTTCGCCCAATCCCCGGCATTACTGTACCGAAAAATAGCCGAAGCGCGCGCGCGCGCGCGTATTTTTGCGTGCTACCCTTTTCTAGCCGGAGACGAGCGTGCTGGACGCGAGACGGATGACCATCGGCCGATTCGCTCGAGAGAATCGGGATGAGGAACGATACGGGGAAGGGCTGAAAAAATAAAAACAGACGGTGACAATAGAGAGAGGCTCGTAGACCCGATGGCGAATGACGAACGAGAGAGAGAGAGAGAGAGAGAGAGAGATAGGAAAGCGCCATTAGGAAACAGGAGAAAGGAATGACGGGTGAACAGTCCGTGATGGAGCGGCAGGTGCGGAGGGATGATGCCGGACGGGGTGAAACCGGCAACGATGGAACGAAAGAGAACGAGAAAGAGAGCCAGAAACAGAGACCGGGAGTTCCGTTGAAACCGTTAAAAGTGCCAGCGGCACGTTGGTGGTGTTCACATCGCCCGCTATTGACCGGTCGCGAGGGGTGGCGGCGGGGGTGGCGAGCGCCGGTGGTGTTGGCGGAGGCTGGACATCGCGCTATTTTATCTGCCATTGAAACTGGAACGTGCTAGGCGCCAGGGGTGAATGGCGGGGAGGGAACCCGGTAGTTGACGGTAGTTTTCGGGCTCGGCAGGAAAAGCAAACGCGCAGGTAACGAAGCGCCCGCGGTAACGAGGCACCGGTCTGGATCGACTCGCACCCCTCGCCATCGCCCCCGCACGAAGCCACCCTCGCGGTATTACGATCGATCGCTGCTGTTTCGATTTTTAATAATGTCGAGGAAACTTTCTTGTCGCGAATGCAGTGGAAACTGCACGAATAAAATATCACTATCCTTCTTTCGCGCTTAAAATATCGATACATTTGCGACTCCCTCATCTTTTTGCACTTTAGACCGTCGCGTTAATACTTTTCTTTCTGCTGAGACACGAGGAATGTTGAATTTATTGTCGTATTTATGAGATTTGATGCGCTCGACATCGTTCAGGCGCAATATAACGTAACATAAATATAATTTCGGCTTTATAACGCCCGCGGAGAGAGGTACGCACTAATTATTATAAAAAGCCGATGGTCTTTCGAGAACCGTGGGCTGAAAATAACAATAGGAGCCAAGTTCGATCGTAAAACGGCTACCAAGTCACGCACGTCAGGCGAGCAACTACCCCGTAACGGAACTGTTGCGTTTCCAACGTGAGAAGTTTAAATTAACAGCTTGCACCCTCCGCGGGTGAATCTCGGAAGGGTTTCGGCGCCAGTCTCGATTCGCGTTCGCGAATATCGCGCGAAAATTACACAGCACATCTGGTAACCGCTCGCGCGACCACCCCGCACGCCATTTTATTATGTCAGACGATCGAAATTTCACTTGACACAGATTAATTAAGAAATATCGCATGACACGATTATCGATCGGAGGGGTATTTATGTAATAACCCGTGCCTGATGTTTAACGATGTGTAACGAAAATATTTCATCGTTTCCCCTCACGTTACTCGCGGCGCGAGACGTTGCACGTTGGGAAAATATACTGACTTTTAATTGGAATATACGAATCCGCAGGAATGATATTTATGGCTCGCGGTGAGACGTCAGCCAGATAATTTCCGTGCCACCCCCTCTATCTACCCCGTGCGTCAAATAAGCTTTTTGATCGAAACCGCCCCATTTTTCTCGCAGAGAAAACGTATACGAGCGGATCGTCATCATTCGTCGTATATTACCCTCTACGCGTGTCAAAGTATCCAGCATGCAAAGTTTACGAGTCGAACGAATGCATGCAGAGAAAAAGAGAGAGAGAGAGAGATGAAGGGAGAGGAAGAGGGAGAAAGGGTGTATAGACGACCGTAAAAATTTAACATCATTCGTCTGTGACAGTCTATCGTACGAGCCGTCTTTTCTACGCCACCCGAACGTACGTACGTATATGGACGTTCGCTCTCGGTGACAGAAAATCGTCCACACTGAGAAACAAATATACACACACACACACGTACAGTGAGTGCAAAAGTATTCGTACAGGGGAGATTTCTTTGAAAAAATCCTTATTTGTAGAAAATAAACTTTAATTAACGATATATTAATACTGAATACAATATATGTTATATCTCTGAATAATATTACATCAACAAAAATATAATAATTGAAAGATATCGTCCTTATAATTAACAAAAACAAAAACTTGTAGTAAATCAATGCGCAGAAAGTATTCGTACAGTTGAGAGATTTAGATTGTAGCGTTGCGACACAAGTGTTTACGTGGAGCTTCTTTGTTTACAATAGGAATGTGTGTTTTACTTCTCGGTTACGGTCCTAGAAATACTATCTATATCAGTCTTACTGCGTTATTAGAGCAAAATGGGTCGCAAGAATAAGGAGACTAACGAAGAAGAGCGAAAAATCATTATTAAATTACACAATCAGTGTAAATCTCTACGGGAAATTGCTCAGTTCATCGATAGACCTCGATCAACAGTCCAATCAATAATTGACCGTTTTTGTATTAGAAAAACAGTTAAAAATAAACCAAGAAGCGGCCGACCACAAGCCTTCACTGAAACCGACAAATGTTTCATTCTTCGCCAAGTAAAGCTGGATCCGAAAACAAGTGTTCCAAAGATTGCGGGCGAACTAAAAAATCGCGGTGTGGACGTTTCCGCTAACACAGTTCGAAATGTGTTGCGAGAAAACAGATATCATGGCCGTGTTGCCAGGAAAAAGTTCTGAGTAAATGCGACTAATCGCAATAAACGATTAGAATTTGCGAAACAATACTTAAATAAACCGGATGAATTCTGGAACACAGTTATTTCCTCAGATGAGAGCAAATATAATATTTTTGGCTCCGATGGCAGGCGTATGGTATGGCGTAAAAAAAAAACAAAATTAGACCCAAGAAATCTTATACCGACGGTTAAACACGGTGGCGGTTCTATACTTGTTTGGGGGTGTATGAGCGCAGCTGGAATCGGCAATCTACATTTTATTGATGGTATAATGGACCACAAAATGTACATAGAGATTTAAAAAAAATCTTCATACTAGTGCACAAAAATTAGGAATCGCGGAAAAATATATTTTCCAACAGGACAATGATCCTAAACATACAGCATATAATACAAAACTGGCTTTTATATAATGTTCGGAAACAATTATATACACCTCCCCAATCACCTGACCTCAATCCTATTGAATCCTATTGAACATTTATGGAAAATTCTTGGAGATGCTATTAGAAAAAGGCAAATTTCTAATCAAAATGATTTAAAAACAGCTCTTCAACAAGAATAGAATTCTATTTCATCAACTGTCACGCAAAAGTTGGTACATTCAATGAATCAAAGACTACAAGCTGTAATTAATGCTAATGGAAACCCTACAAAGTATTAATTAAAAAGTTTTTTTAATTAAAAAAGGAGTGTACGAATACTTTCTGCGCAAGGAATTAATACAAGTTTTTGTTTGTGTTAATTATAAGGACGATATGTTTCGATTATTATATTTTTGTTGATGTAATATTATTCAGAAGTATAACATATATTGTATTCAGTATTAATATATTGTTAATTAAAGTTTATTTTCTACAAATAACGATTTTTTCAAAATAAATTTCCCCTGTACGAATACTTTTTGCATTCACTGTATATAAATATGAACAACGCGGTGCATTTATGTCGCGAGATAAAATAAAAATCCCTCGCGGGACGCCCGGATGAGGATGGTCGCTTCCAGCGGAAGCCGCTCCGTTCGCCAGCTTCCCCCGCGTGTAATACCATGAAGATGAAGCAACGACAGTTTTACATGTATAAACATTAATCGCTTACGGTGCGAATACGGATGCGAGCCGCCTATTGTATCGCCCTCTTCTACGGAATCAAGAATAATGTATTGCGAGATGGCGATGGAAGAGAGTCCTTCCTTCCTCCCGACCCTCCGGACTACCATGAAAATCCCCACGAGGCAGACAGACCGATGCTCGAGTCCGTCCCACCTCATCCCCGAGCCCGGAGGGCACCCCTTGACCTCCGCCGGTGAAATTGGAATCTGATCCGCACCCGTGATATCTAATAACCCCGGCGTCTTATTTATCGACCAACTGAAATTCCGACCGTGGCGGCGGGAACCGACCCGTGAGCTCCTCCTCGGCACCCCGGAGCTCTCGCGAATGAGAGAGAATGGGGCTGAGCACAGTTACAGTGAGCATTGTGTGTACCTTGTGCGGCTTTGCGACGGCGATGACGTTTTTCTCTTTTATTTCATTTAATCGTACCATCTTGATGTGGTTCAAGGCAAGTGTGTTCGATCGCGATCTTAATGCAGTCGCCGCCATTTTGTCGTAGTAGATATTTATATTTGGCTACTTTAATTTTATAAAGGAATGGAAGTGCAAATTATAGTCGGCAGGTTGTGGAATGGTAACGTGAAGAAATATATTTTTAATTATGTTCTCAAATATATTTTTACTTCTGTTACCAAAGATACCTTTCGTAAATTGCATAAGTCAAAAATTCAGCAAGTATTATAAGAAATGCATGTCAGTCGCTTGAAAAAAGTGTAGATTAAATTATTTTTGGAGTAAAGACAAATATCTAAGCAAGCATGCAGGAAAATTTTAATGCTATTCTCGTTTATTCTCGGTGAAGAATCAATAAGATACAGATATCGAAAATATGATATTGCATAAAATGAAATTAAAAAATGAAATGGAAGAAACCTTTCCGCATGAATCGAGCTCGATTAACTGAATCATCAAACATTTATATAATCACTGGAAATTAAGGGCTCATTCGATATTTCCAACTCATGGCAATTAAATAATAACGTTCAACTGCATCTGAATACCGTTTTATTATAAAAAACATCAATTACATAATTAATACAGTGTCAGCGCAATTTTATATTGAAAACGAAAATCCCCAACGTTCACGGAGACTCCACAGTTTCCTTGATAACCGCTCAAGAATAATCTTTCGTAAATCTTTTCGCAAACAGCTGGCGATTCTTTGATTTAATAGACACGCACTCACACACGCTCGTAGAGAAACGTGCACCGCCGTCGATCGTCGTCGTCGTCGTCGTTACCTGAAACCTCCCCATTTCTTTCCCTGACGCGCCTCTTTTATTCCCTTCCGTCGTCCCTTATCTGACGTAGAAACGACGCAGAGGAAGCAGTCGGCAGGAAGTAATATCGTTCGGCATCGTACTCTCGTTATTAATTACGGAGCGGGCTTTTCCACCCCCTCCTCTCCCCGTCCTGGTCGATGGACGTCGACGGATGTCGACGGACGTCAGTGCGAGCATCGGAGAGTGTCTAGGGATGATTCCTCCCTTTTCTTCTTTTCTCTTTTCGAAGAAAACGAGGCAACCACTCGTTCGAGCGTGCCACTGAACATCCCTCGGGGAAATCGCGCTTCACGCAGCGGGGGTAACTTGGCGGAAGGGATGGAGGGGAGAGCGGGGAAGAAAAAGACACCATCGCGTGTTCTTTCCATCCTTGCTCGATTGTTCGGCTTTCTTTTCGAAATCGCGTCCTCGTAAACTGTCGTGTATCCGTAACGACGCGCACACGGTGCACGCGGATTCGTATTTGTCCCGGTTTATCTGCCCATGTGTAGGTGTGTGCAACGATTTGAGGAAGAGCTCGACGACTAGACGGCTGGACGGGTGGAATATAGGGGGTGCAGGTGGGACCATCCATCATACGGCGGAAACCAGCCGGCACATTGCCGGAAGTGACGTCACGCTTGAAATATCGACTAATAATTTATACGCAGACGTTCGCGCCCGTTCACGTTTTGCAGCGTTACCTATTCGTAATAACAAACTAACACCCCCGTGCGCGATTCTGCTCGCCACTTAGCACGACACCCTGTGTATGTGTATGTATGTGTGAGAGGGAACGAGGGTTGAGATCGCAAGGCGACGTGAAGGAATAATTGCTTAAAAATCATCTGTTGAAAAAAAAAAGACGTAAAGGAAACTCAAGCACGCGAGAGAGAATTTTTCATAAAGATCGTAATATTGGAAAATTACATTACATTATATTAAAGATAATTACGTTATATTTAAGCAAGTCGACGCCGGCAAGCGTTCTGCATTCCGAACTTTATTCCACTCTTCACTTCGTACTTTGCGATTATCGCGCGGGACGCCATCATTTTATAATCTTCCTCCCTATCGATCGATGAAAATGCGATCTTAAGGATCCCACGGTGCGATCTTAGAATTTAACTGGGAAGGTTTCGCCTCGCGGATCCCCAGGATCCGCTGTCTCTTTTTCGACGGGGAAAATCGCGCGCGGCAAGTTATCGTCTCGCCCGCATGGCGGAAAAAGTGTCGCTTACAAACTGCAGAACGCACCATTTGTTTTTGCTCGACGGAAGGTTGATGTAGCTGACGTTCCTTCTGGCCTGTCATACGATGGCTTACCCGACGTTTGGGCCGTCTGTCATTCCGTATCAGGTGGGCGTCGTGTCGCGGATTTGAAACGATTGTCTCATGTCTTCACGGACCGGTGAAAGACGTCGTCCTCCTCATCGTTGCTCGCGTGCCCCTCGCAAAATGATTTCTCACCCGGCATCGTCATGCGCGGACGTGCCGATCGTTTTATTCATAAATATATGCTTTTAACAGCTGTTGTTCCTCGCTCGACGACGCTTTAAACGCCATTCCGATCCTCACGGTCCGTGGCCCCCGGGTAAAATGTTTATTTAGGGAAAAAAATAGGAGAGAGAGAGAGGCCTCGTTTTTGGAGCGTGACAACAATCGCGCGCGCATATTGTCGGATGCAGGCAAATTTCGCAGATTTTTTGACGTTTGATGCCGCGCGAAAAGTGAAACAAAAAAACGACGGCGTTTCGCAAACTACAAATGACACGGTCGTTACTGTCAGCAGTCACGCGCTTCTCTCGCCACCAAAATTTGGAGATTATTACAACTCCAAAGCGGCCCAAAAGATCGCGTATTCTCGCGATCGGAGGCTTTTCGCTTTCGCGAGAGCATTGAAAATATTTTCATGTTGATTTTCCGCCTCGTTCCTTCCACGTGATATTATTCCTTTATCTCTCTTCATGGGGATTCTTTTATAACGGCGACTCAGTTCATCAGCCGCGGTAGCGCTTTCAGTGGAGCGTCGCAGGGCGAAGCGATCCCAGCGCATAATTAGAAGAGCGTAACCGACTCGTGAGCATAAATCTCGCGGTCCCCGTTGCCTCGCCCCTCGCGTCTCACTCCACGTTCCTACCCTGGCAGAAAATTAAAAAAAAGGAAAAAAAGGAGAGAGAGAGAAAACGCGTCTCTCTGTCGACGCCGTGGGAACATGGCACGACGTTCTCCTGAGCAAAAAAGAAGGGGAGGATGACGGAGGAGGCAGGGCGATAACGGGAGGAAAATTGATGCGGTGAGTCGCGTCGCCGGATGTCCCAGTCGTCGTACCCTACGACGGCCAGACAGACAGACGGACAGACAGACGGGATGCGTATTCATGCAGGTACATTCGGCCGTCGTCATGACGACAAATTCGTGAATTCAGACAGACGTCCTGTGTCTATGGCGCACGGTACGTCGTCGAGGGCGACAATGAAGCTGCAGGGATGGCAAGGGGAAGGAGGAGGACCTGATGTGACTTAGAACCTTCGACCCTATACTCTCACGCGTACGACAACCGGTTCTCTCAGTATCCTCGACCTCGCCAAGGTCCTCTAGAACCGGCACCGACGGTGTCTCTCCTCCTCTCCCCTCTTCTTCCTCCGTCCGTCCCCCCGTCCTCGAGAAGCGTCTCCCAGGCGGCGACGAAGGTAGCTTTGCTCACACTCAATATTCCATATTTCTCGTGACAATTTCTCCGGGCGAATTTATAGACTCCCCTTTTGGTCGAGGCAGCCTGGCAAGCAGCAGGCAGCAAAAGAGAAAGAGAGAGAGAAAGAAAAAGAGGAATGGCAAACGGAGGCGATCGGGTTGATACCGGCTCTGGAGAAGAACGAAGGAAGGTGGAACGGGAGGTGACAGAGGTGGCAGGGAGGACTAGGTGCGACGAGTGTAGGGAAGAAGAATGGGGATCGGTGTTGCAGCTTGCAAAGAAGCTGAGCATACGCGAATGGGGGCGGAAAGGGGCCGGGGGTGGCAGGGGGAGAAAGGCGACCGAATGAAAAGCTTCCGCCACCTTCTCTATCCGCTACGCCGCTGCAATCAGTTATGGAGCGACACGTCGATACGTCTGCGCGTCTGCTCGTCGTGGATGTCGTGGACGCGCGGCTTGATAGTGTGATAGTGCTCGTGGATGTGGATGCCGTGGCGGGTTGGTCGGTATCAGAGGGTGGGCAGCAGCAGTAGCACGGGAGGGTGAGTTGGTCGTGGTGGTCGTGCAGCAGCAGCAGCGGCGACGACGGCGGCAGTAGCAGCAGCAACTGCAGCTGCAGGCAGATGCGGTTGTTGTCCAGGGTTGGACGCGAAGAGAGGGAGGAAAGAGGAACGAGAGCTTGAGAGACCCCGTCAGTGGCCCGGATCCCGATATCCACTTTATTGCGCGAATGTATATTCACGGAAAAATGCGGAATATTTTTGCGTTTCGTGGCTCGGCGCCACCGTGGTCCTCCACTCTCTCCTGCCTCTTCCTCCCCTTCCTTCACCGCCACCGTCATTTATATCACTTCCTTTTGCCAGTTCTTTTGCCGCGTTTTCGCTGCTCCGGTGAAAGCTGAACCAGTTCGAGTCGCTGTTACTCGATCGAAGGAGAGGCTGCATCGCGTGTTTGCGCACGCTTTGTATTTGTCGAACGCTTATGAACGACAAGTGTTGAAAGCACGTTGCGAGCATATTCGATTGTTTAACAGATGCGAATTGCACTTCCGGCACGTTGTCCGATTCTAGAGAACGCAGGACGGTACTCTTGAATCGTCAGCAATTGGTCCATCATCGATCTTTCATTTTCGAGTCTCCATGAAACTTATGTCATTATTAGTATTTGAAAAAAAATCGATCTAGGAGGCGGGAGCGTGTCGCGATTAATCGACCTCGCAGTCGCATAATAAAAATATTTTCTGATGATAGTTAAAAGTCCATAAATAATGGCGCACCGCTCACGTGATCGGCGCACTCGCGCGCGATTCATGCCAGGTGACTTATTACTTTCGCGGGAAAGAAAATACTCCCTTTTGCCTTGATTAATTAATCATCGGCTCGCGCGCATACGTCTTATTAAGACGTTTATCTTGACCCGAATCTGCGAGCCGGGTCGAAAGTTGCGCAAATTGCCGTAGGGATCAGGCCCATAATGAATTTGTCGACGTTTGACAAATCTACCGCGATTAAGGGCAATCATAATGCGTCACAAGCATCTTATCCGATCAGATCAACTTTGCCGAGAGATCGTATCGCGAACATCGCAGACACGCGCTACGCAGAACGCTCACGTTGCGTAGATCTGAGGATCGTCCACGATTTGTCTCTCGTATTAGTTCAAGCTTCTCCGGTCCAAGTCGTGTTCTCTCAGAAAAGTAATATGATACCGGCGTACATCTTCCCAAACGAGAAACTTGTTTTTCTTCCACGTCCGCGTTGGACAGAAGACAGAATATCCAACGTGTCTCTTCGCTCCGGGATTATTCTGACATTCGGCTGTGCCAGAAATCCCTCGCTTCTTGGTTCATGCGTTTGGTTCGCGAAACGAGATGACGCACCGCTCTAGACGTAGCGTGAAAGCCTCGCTGAGCAATACGGGACACCCTCCCCGTAGCTCCCGATTCGACGGGGTGCGATCACGGGACGGCAGGCAATCGCGACTTATCTACGATCGAGTACCGCAAACCCGGACGTTGCAGTTGTGTCACGCTAATCGCGCGTGTACACCGCGGTTGATACGTCGCTCGTAATGTAATCTCGGTCCCATGGGAGGATGGGATGAGGAGCGAGGGGGTGGCAGAGAGAGAGAGAGCTATCGAGGAGGACGGGCCCGGTGGTTTGACAGGGCGCGCTCCTGACGATCGATTTGGCGTGAGCGGATTTGGATTGAATGCGCGTCCTTCGGAACTCCGTCGTCTCGCTGTCAATCCCGTCTTTCATCGCGTTAATTGGATTACGGGGGTTTAATCCGCGCCACGGCGATCGAGCGCATTTGGTGGTCGGATAAGCGTATTAATCCGCGGCTCGAATAAGTCGAGCTTATTAACGCGATAAGGCGCGTCATGACGAAACGCCAACCAGCGCCGATTCAGCTCTCCATCTCTCACTCTCTTTCTCTCTCTCTTGCTCTGAATTTTGACGTTGACAACAGGGACTGATAGCAGCTCTTTTGTGATAAGCGAAATGCGTGCCGATCAATTTAATAATTTAATCGTTTGCTCTCTCCGCGTGGCTGTGTGCGTCTAATATCTGCGTCAGTCTTTTTCGCGAGGCCGCAAAATGCAGCAATACAGACGACACGATTATAATTCCCGTGAATAGTTTGGATTATAATTCTCGTGCTAATTTCCTCACAACGCGACTTAAATTTAATTTAGAATTGAGCGGAAAGAGGAAAGGAGAGGAGGCCGCGCATCCGTCATGTTTGACTGATTCATGTCGAGCCGAACGTGCGTGCCGCATTAATATCCGTCTTATTGCGTGTCGATGAAGAAGAATTCTTTATTTTACAGTTAAATGAATTGCAAAATATAAAAAAAGAAAAATTCTATATATTCACATCACGCATGCTAATGACGCGATGGCGATGCCTAGAGCGATAATAAATATGCATTAGCTATTACGGGGAAAAATATGTCGCGCGGGAGACGAGATCGCAGATATAGCGGAATCAATAGAATCGATTACATCTTCCAGTCACCGGCCATGCCCTCCTCACCTTTGCTTTCGCCGCGCGGTAGTCGATGAGCCTACGCCCAGCTAATTAGCCACGAAGCCAACCAGATAATTAGTCTCTAATGGCGTTCCATGCAGCCTCGTCATTTTGTTCTTGTCCCACTTTTTCCTTATCGCCATTGGCTACGGAGAAAACCGCCGATACGACCCGGCTTTGTGTCACTCGCGCAGAACGAGAAAGCTATGAGCACCTTTCTATCACTCTCTCCTTCTCTCTGCCTTTCTCTCTCGAGGTCTCAAAACTGGATAATTGTTAAGAAAAATGCAACTAGGTGATCACAATTTATTCATCACTTCAAGCATGTCGAGTGAGAACATGTGACACCGAGAATTGCAGCACTGCCAGAATCACTGTCAAAATGAAGACGAACGATGACAAGATATTTATAGATAACAGCGATTTCGCGATGGAATAAGAGTCACAGAGTGAAAAATTCCAGCCACGACACGATCGATCGCGCAAAGTACATCGAAAATCTGCATTCGAGGTAGCCCGATACGTAAGTCTTATCGCTGGTGACTTAGCGAAAGAGAAGCGTGAGACCCAAGAGAAGCGACTTTCAAGTTCAGCTTTTATTTTACGGTGAACATGCCGCGAGTATTACGCACTCTGTAAAGTAGCGCGATTCTGGGCCGCCTTAAGCGCGAGATACGGAAATGATATACAATATTTAAGGAGACCGCAACTTGAATTCCGCGGATCGCGACGTCGCGATCTCCAGTGCGGGCATTAGAACGGTGCCCGCTGGAAACCTAGAGTTAACCGGGCGATTTACGTTATTTTCGCGAAATCCCACGATCTATTGCGCCCGGCGGAATTAAAACTTTCCGGCGTCGCACGTTAGCCGGGCACAACTCCCAGACACCCTGGCACAGTTGCACGATTCTTACGTAAGAGCCTTACGAGGGTGGCTCTCGCGCGAGAAACTACTCCGGCGATGCTAATTGTATCTTGTCACGGAATAATCGCAGGCGTCGGCTTTCTCGCGATCCCTTCTCGGTTTCGCGTTAACGCGCGTTTCATTCAATTAATCACCGTTAAACTTATTTGTCAGACACTATGCATGAAAAATATTGAAGTTAGATACCAACTAGAAATATTGAAATTGCCATTTAAAGATGGAAATCAGAGCAGCCAAAGGCAGCGTCTGCCGTATTTTGATGGATCGAAAATCTCAGAATCTCCAACTTGAGATCTCAGTCTTCAATCTTCGTTATCCGACTTGAGCTTCAAACTCGATGCTGACTTTTTGCAATATTGCAGGACATATAAAATGAAAATGTAAATCGTATTATCAAAGGGGAAGGTGGCAAGACAGGGGAACCGCCACCCCACGTGGCCCGAAAATAGTACCGCGGACGTTACAGCGCAATTGCGCCCTTTGTCGGCACTCGAAGCGGCGTGAACGAAGCGCGCCGAAAACCGCCGTGCCATTCATGCGAATCCGTCATTATGCATGCGATATATAATAATAACACACGACTGCATCGCGACTCGGCAATCATCGACTGCAGCAACCTTCCGCGCCATCATTCGAATCTGCGTCGACTGCGTTGCTAACGATCCGGGGCACCGGGGGTACCAGGGGTCGTACGAGGGGGACGACGGTCTCTAAATTCCGGGTGAATCTAGCGAGCACTCTCGCCATCCGGGAACCTCGTTCGTTCTCATTGCCGCGATGCTGCGACCTGCCTAATTGTAGTTATGTTTTGCCGCACCTACATCAGGTATCCTCCCCGTGACCCCGGCATTCCCCAGAGCTTTCCGCACTTGGACCGGATGTTAAACAGATGCGCGCGACCTCGGCATAACGCGCTTCCGGCAAGATTTATTCGATGCTCGACGGAAATCACGGCGTTAAATGCATCTACATACGTACGTACGTCTCGCCCTACAGCGCTTCCCCGTTGTTCTCCCCCGCGCGAATTTACGTACCATCCAGTTACGAGTTACGGGGGTGGCCCTGGCGCATTAGGCGCGGGGGGGTGAGACCATGCGGTGTCTCGCGTATCTCACGTAGTGGAATGATGAAGTGGGAGCGCGCGGGGACGTCGCGGAAGAAGAAGCGACGTAATTATTGCGACGAGGAATCGTCGCGAGGAAATTATGGGTAAGCTTGAGACGTCGAATGCGACGGGCTTCCCTGCGCCCCCTCCCCCCTCCCGCCCCCGCTGATCGAAATCGAACGAGAAACCCAAGGATGAATAAATATTTAAGCGGCGGGAATTGATTCTCCCTCTCTTTTTTTAATAACGTCCGCACTCTCTAGTCGCATAAAATTGAATCTCGACAAATTTAATTAAGGTGCGGGTGAGAGATTATACGATATTCATATCGCCCGCCTTTATTAAAATATCCAGTAAAAATTCCCGCGTACAACGCGCTCTGGCACATCGGCCGCCGCCTGTCCCCCTCTTGTGCCTCTTCCTTCCACCGCTGAACGGGCAGCGCGTCATGTAAATAGGGCTTTAATCCGCGTTTCATCTCTAAGCGGTGGAATCTATTTCATTTCCGAAGCCAACGAAGAGAGCCTTCCAACCCCTTCTCTCTTCCCACCTCCGCCGCCGCCACCACCAACCCCCTTCTAATCGCGGCCCGGCCGAAGATCCGCGCGCGCGCGGGCGTCGCGCATTATATTTAAATATTCATCGGCGATCTCTTATATGAAAGTCTCGGGCGCGCCATTACCGAATGGAAAAGTTAATTGCTACTTTGCATAATAATTCAATGAGAGCAAAAAAGGTCCGTCTCTTGTCTCTCGATCCCATACCGCACCCGCCGCACTCCACCGACGCGATTCTTCCCGTCGGAACCGTTGGAAGGATCTTGAATATCGGAAAAGAGGTAATTCCGCCACGAGATCGGGGGGTGGCGGATCGGGAGGTGCTCGGGGGTGCGGGTCCACTTCGCGCGATTATACGCGGCCCTTCGATCGCACCTCGCGCGAGGAGTGCCCCTCTTTTTTTTCGAAGGGGCACGTCACGCGAGCATCCCTAATTAGCTCACTACATTCTCCCCCCCCCTGCTTCTCCGCGTCCCCCATAATGTATGCGCACTTTTCAATGCAACGTTGCGGTTTCCGGCTAAACCGCGACACGCGAGACACGCGGCCCTCCACCCCTCACCCCCTGTTCTCTCACCCTCTCTCGTTCTTGTTAATGTATCCGCAGTGGATCGATTTAACCGCGCTCGATACAACCCTCTCCCCTCCCCCGGGATTATCTGATGAAGTGGCTAAACGCCTGGGGTAGTTTACTCGGCGACATGATTGCTTAATGATACACTGGGCAGTTTTTTATCTCGTAATCCGCTGAATGCCGATTGGATGATTATAACGATGCTCGCTCGCGCGGGGTGAGTGCAACGTTTACTACCGCAGCGGGGAATGAGAAACCCAGGGGTGGGTGAGGTCACGAAATTTAGTTCGCGCTTCCTTCTCTTTCATTTTTTCGTTTATTTCGCGCTTTCTGAAGTCGGGCGGATGAAATGTAAATTCTTTCTCAAATTTCCAGTCTCGCGCGCGCTCCTCCGCGGCGCCAGTGTCAGTTCGTCCGCGTGCGAGGCACGCCAGGGTAAATGTAAAGTAAGTAAAGGGATGGTTAAACGCACGTTTCACCATGTGCAATATGCAAATGACGTGGAAAAACACGAGGGTTTATTTTAATAAAGCGTTTAAATAAAAACCCGTCCTTGTTGCGACGTGCACCGACACATTATAAGAAAACAACGCGAAATTAATCAAGTTCGCTCCGACAAAAAAAAAAACGAAAAGGGGGAGAAGAAATAACGATGTAAGAGATTAAATATTTTGCGACGGAGTTGCGCAAATACTTTAAATCTCTCGATTCCTCTCCGCGTCGCTTCCAGAGTCCGCAGCTCGCCGCGCGCGTCCTTTATTTGCCGGCTCGACAAAGTAACGTAATATCCCGTCGATCGCCGAAAGCTCGCCGCGAGACAAGTCCCTACACCCTATTTATTCTCCCCCTCTCTCTCTCTCTCTCCCTGACTCTCTCTTTCTCCCTTCTCTCCTGTCGTCCGCCTTTGGCGAACGCGGAAATTGTTCGGGAGACAGCCGGTGCGAGGGGACCGCGCGCGCGCGCTTACGTTGTCACGACGCTGAATACGAGCCGCGCCGCGTTAAATCGCCGCCGTAATTACTTCCGAGCGAAATTAAAGGATTTCTCAAAAGCGCCGCACGCCGGAGGACCGTCGCCGCTCCGCTTTCTAATCATACCCGCGTCCTTTTCTGCTGCTCCGCGGCTGCTGCAACTCTTCCACGATTCGACGATTGTACACCGCACAATCCCTCGACGCTCCCTGCTCCCCATCGTCGTCACCGTCGTCATCGTGGGTTTCATCTTTCTCGGTTTTCGGGACCCCGGAGCTTCGCGGCCTGGTCCTCGGCGCTAAATCTACGACATCGTAAAGGCGACCTGACAGAAATTCCTTTACGAGCGGCGGTTTACAACTCATTTGGCTCGCCCGCATCTCACTCCCTCTCGTCCTCTTTCTCTCTCGCTCTCTCTCTCTCTTTCTCTTTTTCTCTATTTCTCTCTCGCTCGTCTTTTCGGCGCTTCATCTCGGAGGTGCATGGGAGAGAGATGCAGAGGCACGCGAGAAGCCGGGCCGGGCTTTTATTACGAATGCGCCACGCGGCGCATAAATAACGTGCCCGTCGGCCGCGCTCAACAATGACTCGTTAAGGCTTGTTAGTGCGCGCGAGGGTAACAGAACTCGCCTCGCCGAGGGCGAGGACACGCCGATCCGCCGCCGCAATCCGCGTGATTCGATCGATGCGACGCGGATTGCGAATCTCGTTGATACGATGCCGCGCCTCTCTGTCCAACCCTCTCCCCCTGCGTCCCGTAAGTCGATAGCGACGAAAGAATTCCATCTTGTTAAAGCGGCTGCCAGCGATAGCGGCAAAAAGCGATCGGTCACTCGTGCTCACACGTGTGAATGTATGTATGACGTGTAAGCGTGTGGGTGTATGTATGTGTGTACGGAAATTATTCGCCGGAAATCGGCGATTTATCATTTCGATTCCGTTTTGTTGGTTGGTCCCCGAGCGATCAGTAATGCACGAAAATGGGCCGCAACGCCCGTGCTCATCCTTATGAAATATTTCTGCTATTTTAATCGCGACGGGTCGGACGAATTTAAATAAAACACGCTGATCAGGGAATATTACCGGATTTGGTCGCACGTATCAATTATTCCTTTAGTTGATGCCGGCAAACATTTCCGCGAAATTATAATACTTCCCGCGCGGAAATCGAATTACGAATAAAATGTTGCCCGGCAATTTTAACGCAATTAATAGAACAGCCTGATGATGATGATACGCGTAAACAGATTACGCTGCCTGCCAGTCGCGCGCTCGCGCCCGCTGATTTGATATTTTTCCGCGCCGAAAAGGCACCCCTTTAAAACATTAATATCGCATCGCGATCGATAGGGCACTTTGCTCCCTGCACAATATTATGTAGTAAAATTCTATCACCGATAGAGGAGAGCTCCAAGGAAGAGAAAATAGCTTTCGCTCGGGTCCTCTTCCTCTCTTTCTCTCGTACGCGCGAGTATGGCCGCCGCACCGTGTCGTTAAGAGAAAGAAGTTAAGTCACGAAGAAATGATTTGCTATCGACAACGTTCGAGGTGAGAGCTCGACGACGAGGAAGAGCGCTGAAATTATTATTATCGCATGAGCGCGCGCGAGGGGGTGACTTTAATGATCGGAGTTACCCTAACGATCACCGGAATGTCATAAGCAGCAGCAAGTGACACCACTCGCTTTCTTCTTTATCAGTTCATTATCTAAGACGACGAGAAAGACGTCGAGCTCGGGGCTTTGACTTATTGCCGACGCACCCCTCGATGCGCATCCCTTCTTGCGGAATTTCGCCAAAATCCCGGAAACTCGATGGCGACGTCCGCCGTCGATCTACTCTGAATTTTTTAAATCCCGATCTGGCAAGCGGTATAACACGAGTCGAAACTGCGGAATTTGTACTCTACCTCCCTCCCCTCTTGCGTGCAGGGGGTAGCGAGGATGGGATACTTTAATGGCGCGGGCGCGGGCGTGTACGCGCGATCAATAATGCAATAACGATCATATAAAATGCAACAATGCAAGAATAATACGGGCCGCGTACGAATAACGTTACAAACAATGCGGCAACAATAGTATCCTAGAAGTTGTATAGAACGCGGTCGACCAGGAATGCATAATGGAGAACCGGGAGTTATACGAATCAGCGCTTTTTACTCGCCGGGTCGCCGTATAATAAGGGAAAATGTAAACGTTTATATTGCGATAAATCCAACGTGATGTCAGGGGGCGAGGAGGGACAGAGAAGAAGAGAGAGAGAAAAAGAAGGAGAAAGCGCACACGTGTGCACCCCCGAACCGCGGGAGCGAATGAGACGTCGGAGGAAGAGATGACACTTCTCTCTTAACGTATCTTAAGAAAACATCAAGAAGATACAAGAAAGGCCAGCTATACGGATGCGAGCGGTCCTCCCATAACCGCCTTCTTTCATCGCGAGATTTTCGTAAATATTTGTCGTAGAACTCGATACAGCTCTTTCCACGGAGAGGACACCGACCCCCTCCGCGTGCGGGCCCTCCCTACATTCCCCGGAGGAATTATTTTCAGTCGCGTTTACGAATTGCTCTGTTCCCTGTCCGTGATTTTCCGCCGTGCCGCAACCCCACGATCTTCGACCTCCCTCCCTCTCTCTGTCTCTCTCTCTCATTTTTCATTATCATTTTTTCAATTCCCGCAGCGATGGAACTCGATTGTTAATAATTTCGCGGCGCTCTCCATACTGTTATTTCGTGATTTTGGTCGACGCGCGCAATTTCAATGGAAGAGAAGCAGAGAGGCGCGAGGGAGAGAGAAAGAGAAAAAATCAGTAGGAAAACACCCGGCAGTTAACGCACGCATAACAAAGGGGTACGTACGCGCGAAGGAATGGCACGTATGCCATCGTCGGCGTTTGCAAATTGTTGAAGCGTTTCCGCCCTGGGATCCGCGAACATGCCGGATCAGATACGGCCGCTGTAACAAATCGGATTAATCGCGCGGATATTCGATTCGCTCTCGTAATCACCATTACGACGGTGAACGTCCTCTCTTTCCTTTTCTTTCTTTTTCTTTTTTCTTTTCATAAACAAGCCATAAACGCATCATCCGTTCTCGTGTCCGTTTCTCCTCCGTAACTCCGGATGTCCGTGCACCCCGACTCGCAGCCTCGTGTCCTCTCTCTCTCTAGGAGGGATCGCGGAGCACGAGATGCATAAGTAAATCTCACGGCATTGATTAAAGCGTGACTTATCCGCGCGCGCCATTTTATCACCCACTCGTTGATGAAAACTAAAGTATCCGGTTCCGGCGGAGGGAGGAAAGGGGTGCTCGGAAAGGCAGAAGGGGGTGTTCGTCGCGACTTTAAATTCACTCTGCCTGTTTTACGAGGCCGTAAACCACGTACAGCCCCGCGTTCTCCGCTTTTCTTCTTCTCGAGCAGCTTTTCCGTGAATTTACAAATTGTTACCGGAATATATCTTCCGTTTTTTCTGCCTTCTTTCCTTTCTTCTCCTCTTTTTTCATTATACCCTTTTACTATCACCCCGCGGCAACCCATCGGGGTATTAATTTGACAGACGGGTGTCAGACTCGTCGCGACAATAAATCGCGTTAACGATTTTACCGACGACATATTAAATTTCCGGTCGGCTACGATGGCGGAGCGGCCCTCCTCATCGTCAATCGTATGAATAAACGAAGACGAATCTCGCGTCGGCTCTCTCGCTCACGCGTCCCGTATAATCAGAGAATTAAGCTTATTTTGACTCTGGAGATATTCCTGGATCCTCCCGACCTCAAATACCGATTCGATGGGGTAAAATTGGCGCGAGTGTCCCACCTGCCGAGAGTTTCTAGGAGCGAGTCGACAAACGCTTCCGTCTGATTTTCGTCGGCGTCGCGGGCAGGAGCGAGCGATCGACAGAGAAAGAGAGAAAGCGAGAGGGAAAGAGATAACGTCATCGATATTACGGGGATAAAAATTTCAAAGGCAGTCGGTCGCGATTCCCGATAGCTCGGCGAACGCGAAAAATCTCCACCGCCGAATTATCGTACATGCCGCGCGACTAGCAACAAACTCGCGTCTCTATCTCGGCACGATGCACGGGGAATGGGAAATGGATGGAATGGAGATGTAAGTAAGTTGCCGAGACGAGGGTGGGTAAGTTCAGCGCAACGGGGGGATGGAAGAGCAGTCCAAGTATCGAAGTGCGATCCCGCTGCACCACGATAACTATATGATATTATTAGCCTTGAGCGAGATGGAGGTCGCGGTGGTGGAGAGATCAAATAGGCAGTAGTGCGTTACGAAGGTGGAAGAGAGAGAAAGAGCAAAAGGAGCAAGAGGAGGATGGGGTAATGACATGAAGAAATGCGCCGGGGAAACGCGAGATGCGGCGAGAGAGCAGCGCGAAGGAAGAACGGAGAAAGAGGAGAAAAAAAATGGAGGACGAAGGGCGCGCGCGAGGGTGAGGCAACGCGGTAAGGGAGACGGCAAAGTGAATGCTATTTAACCTCCATCGAACCGAAACTTTCCGCCACTCGCGGCTAACGCGATAGACGTGGCCACCAAAGCGTTTATTTGCAGACGGGAAAAATGGAATTACAATAAAGTGAAATGGAGTTCTAACGATCTCCCGGCCTGTTCTGCTCTCGATCGGCGGAAGGAGGGCTCGGGAGGGTGCAGGAGGGTGCCGCAACTTTTCAAAGTGCCCTTGTTAAGTTTTGCCTCGTGCGAGAAAATCGCGCGAGGAGGCTTTTTCCGATGGATCGTGCCGAAAATTCGGCGCCCCGCCGTGGGGGTGGATCCACCAGGGAGGAATCTCATTGCTATTCAACGATCGTGAGCAGCGCGAAAATCCGTCGGAATGTTTAGCTTAAGAGCAGCTCTGCGCCGAACAACCGCTCGTTGTATTATGCGTGAGGCGCCGATCGTAAGATACACAGAACAGACACGACATCCTAATTTTGCAACCCTGCTCTTCGGGACACGCACCTTACTGCCGCTCGCCCTACTGTGAATTCAATCGCCCACGCATTATCCTTCGCACCCCTCGATCTCGTTGGAAGAGCTGTGCAAAGCGAGCCGACGCGGAGAGCCACGAGTTTAACGGACGAGAATCATTAGGGCTTAACGTTAACGGTAAACGGTAGACGAAAAGTCAAAGGGGCTTCGGGGGCGCGAACGACGCCACGCAGATAATCGCAGAAGCAATTATCGACGGGATAAACGTCTTCGGTCTCGACGATATGTCGGCGTCGCGCGCTCGGTTCCGCTTTTAGAATATCCAGATGTGCCGGTGCTCTCCCTTTTGTTGGTCCAAGCACTCTTCGGCAGTCGCGGCGCGTTGGTATTCCGGGAAGAAGAGAGACACTTGTATCTTGGTACAGTAACATATGCGCCGGGGTGTTATCGTTCCCTCTCAACGATAATATTGCTCTTGCCGCCGCCGCCGCTGCCGCCACCGCGTGCGTTTCTTCCGCGCCCGCGCGCGGCCGAGCACCCCTTGGTGCATTTACTTTGGTCTACCCGACACCGTTCGTGTACAATACTCGGCTTCCCCTTTTCCGAGCGGAATATAAATGCGGGAATAAATCCCCATAAAGGCGCCCGCACGAAATCGCCGTTGACAATTCCCGCCGTAAGGCGAAACGCGTGGGTTTGCGCGTAAAAGATATATATATATATATATATATATATAGTTTTTATATATTTTGGTGTATATTATATTTATATGTATATGAGCATGCATTTGCGCGTGAAACATGTTTACGGCAGCGATGCCAACAATTTAATTTCGCGGGACAAATGATCGGGCACACGTCGCATCAAGAGAGCAAGTTGAATATTCATCGAATATGCTGCCTAAACGCGCGCGAGCGCGAATTTTTAGTGCAGCGCTCGTGCGCGCGCAATATTTGACCCCGCATCGTTCGCAAATAAACCGTCGGCCCGGCAGGAAAAAGTGTAATTGTCCGCGAATGCGTAGACGTAAGTGGTTAATGTTTGAATCCACGAAAAAAGCGGATGTGCGCGCACATCGTTGTCATTCGTATTTCGCAGAAAAATGATCTCGTTACCGCTTGGTCATCCGCGCGCGGGTCTACATATAATAATTACCCAAACTATGACAGCCCTGTGGCGACAATGTCGCTTAATATTAATCAACATTTAATAATAACGAAAATTTGTACTTGAACAAAATTCGAGTCAGCAAAGTGAAACAAATCGGCGGTGCGGGGCGCAAAACGGCGGCACAAACAAGCCGCCGGATGATGCCGTTGAATGCACTTAAGGGAGCCCGAGGATGGCCACTACCGCCGTCACTACCACCCCCGTCACCACGAGGATGGGAATTTTCGTCGACGAGATGGGCATTGGAGATTCGTCAAAAGTCCATGGGGGACCTGGAGCACGGCCAACGGTCGCTCGTTACGCGAGTGTGCGGGTACGTGTACGTGTGTGGATCCAAGTGCGTTGTCTGCCGAGAATGTCCGGGGAAAAGTGAGTCACTTTCCACCCCCCGGGTCCCTCGGGATCCCTCGACAAACGAACGACGGGCGAAGTGGACGGCCTTTCCGCGACGAGCCCGAAGAAAAACATGGGAGGGAAAATCAGACGGTGAGCAGGACGACGAAGGGGAGTGACGACGGGGTGGTAGGGTCCGGAGAGTTGCCACAAGAAACGCCACCCCGTAAAGATATCGCTTCTTACACTCGCAACGCCCGTGCGCGCGAGCGATGCTCGAAATATCGGACCCGAAAAGGGGATGCGAAAGAGAAGTCTCACTTGCTCTCCGCCGAGTATGAGCCGAAGGGTAGGTTCGAGAGAGAAGGGCAATACGGAGAAATACCCTCGCGAGGAAAAAAGTAATCCGCCGCATTGCATCTCGGGGCGGGCTGAGGAGGGTGGCGCGCTCGCTTGTGGCGAGCGTAAATCTCGATTCGAGAAAATGAAATTTGCCACGGCGCGTCCTAGTGTCAATTTTTACGCGCGTGTGTACGCGTTTTCTGGCTTTCCGCGCGGTTGGATTATTTTTATCGCGTCCGCCCGCGCGAATTTTAGTTTATCCATAAATCATGCCGCGCGGACGACACTGAAGACGAGCTAAAATTCGGCGATCGCGTCGCGATTCGATTTGTAATTGTCAGCGATACGTTACTTGGGTACTGCGAACGTTGCAACATGAAATGACACGCGTGCACGGTAAATTATTGAAGCCAAAACTATTATTCGCAGGCGAAGGAGAGACAACAAATTGCCACGAAAAGCTGAACCTTGATTTACAATGTTTATTGAGTCATAATTCTCGCGCTTTTAATCGCCAGCGTCTTGTTGGCACGCGTTTAGTCAGCCACCGGCAGTTATTTACGTTAAATAATGCCGACTGTATCGCCGATTAACGCAATTTGTTGATTATTGTAAAGACGCGGGTGAGTTATGATGTTTGTCGCGATTTCGTGGAGAACGACGATGAGAGGGGTGAACGAGGAGAGTGCGATCGACACAGGCACGAGTAATGACAGTAATGAATAAGCGGATGCACGCTCCTAATGCAAACAGCGTGCCGCAGCTGCAGGAGTGCATAATTTGTTGTAACTAAAGTATAATTGTGCATGATGCGACGAATGCGCGTCGTCGATAATATCGACACAGTGCTGCTGTACATCCGATGCTAAAATATGTATCGAACATCAATATGTATTAAATGCGGCACACACGCGCGGATGTAGGCGCGCTCGCTCGCTCGCCTGGCTATAATATTACTTTAAACTAATCGATATCAACGTAGGTATTTGCATCGTCAAGTTCGATATCGGTTTGACGCGTCGAGTCGCATCGCGTCGCGTCGCGCGACCCCGCTTTCGCAACTCGCTCGATTAAAGCGTGCATTATAACATGTTGTCGGCTTTAATCATGCCTAGCCTCCGCCCTTCGTTTTTCAATATGCAAGACCTGTCGGCACCGCTCCCGCAGTGAGCATATTTAATCGCCCGAGTGGCGATCAAATGTCCGAAATGGACGCCCGATCTGTCAGAGCTACTAGAGTCGGAATCCAATTCAGACAAATTCGCCAATAAAGAGGATCTCGTTTTCTCTAATCGGTTTAATTATAATAATAAGCAGACGCGTCGCGAGCAGGACAACGCGGATATGCGATCCCGCGAGGACCATCCGAGGTAAAACCGACGACGCCGATTGCGATTTGTAAAGAACCGAGATCCCGTTGATCGAAAAAGGCTCGATCTCGCTTGGATCCATTCGACATCCACGTGGTGGATCGCGAAATCCGCTCGCGAGCGTGCGGAATACGCTCGGGAGCAATTCGCGAGGACGCGCGGTCCTCATACGACGGTATTCAGTGGATGGTTTAAACCAGACAATTTCGCTTAATTATTCCCCGCTCCGCGTTTTGCGCGTTCGCGCGATAGAATGCAAATGAAGCTTTGAGCGTTTTTGCAGGCCGGGAATAATGAACGGCGGTCTGCCGTGCCGCTCCGCCGGCCGTGCGCCGCAACTTTGTAGTCGAATCTTCGACGGCGGATCGAATCAAAGAGACGCGAAGCTTACTCCCCCGCAGATCTCGTGAAAGGAAGCTGTTTCGTAAGAAAAAAAAGAGATGAAGAGAGAGAAACAAATCCGCGCGGGAAAAGCAAAAAAACAAGATAGTACCTCATCGTCTTCATCGTAATCCGTGGAATCTCGAGTCGAATATTTCTGATCAGACGTATTGACGACGCAAACACTAGAAATCAGTAGCTCGTAAAATTCGCGAGAACGGCACGTTCGCAGCGATATCAACTGCGATATGATACCGCGCGTAAATCAGCTCTACTCGAAAATCAGTCCTCGCTCCCTCTCTCTTTCTCTCCCCTTTCCTCCGGTGTTCTCTCCACCAGACCTGCATAATCAAGGCCTAATTAAGTGAGCGGATCACACGAGCGCTCTTATCCTCTCTCGAACTAATCGTTCAAACCAGGCGGCCCAGCAAAAAGCGGTCGCGGCTCACGATCGCACACGTGACCCGCAAAACCACGTACTTGTGCAACGTGCACCCGCGGGAGAGGAGGGTAATGGGGGGGGGGAGGGAGGGTTGGATGATGGGGGCAGAAAAAAATGCATCGCTCAGCGTGCATCGAATATCACGGTTTTGCGCTGAGCTTTGTGGATGACCGGACGCAGTTCCGCGCGCAGTCAATCGAACGGGGAATTTGAAAACGCTCGTTTTGATCCGCTTACGAACGACCGGGGGTGGGGGTTAACTCGATTTTCCAAGACACTCTTGCGTGCGTGGCCCGTCGTTTGCTCGTCGTTAATCAGGAGGACACGCTAATCAGGGGAACTCGCGTTCATTTCCGCCGAGATTGATGAGGCTGGAGGGATTTTCTGTTTTCTCCTCTTGGTCAAGATCGCCATTGCTCCTCGAAATCAAAATCCCCTTCCTCCCTTTTCTGCAACTCGGCAAGGAAAAGATTGTGTCCCTGCTATTGTTCACGTGTCATTAATCATCGGTTTTCGGCGACGCTTGTCCCGGCGCGAGTTTTCTAATGCGCGCGTCGCGTGTCGTAATGTCGCGTATCTGCGATGCATTTAATGAAAGTGTCATTACGAGACGATTGTCACGATGAAGATGTCAGTATGAAACTGTATCGCCGAGCATTACGGTAGTAGCTTTGCGTTAATTTTACGTAAACCTTGCGAGCGAGCGCGTTAAAATGAATCGCGCGACGTCGCGATAATGGAAATTAAAAATGAAAGGCACGCGTGAACGCATTATATTTAATGCGTCTTTATTTAATGCCGAACGTCAAGATAAAAATCGGAATTTCCCGTGACGTTAATTATCCTGGGAATTAGAGGCGCGCGTTATTTAATGAAATTTCCAATAACCGCGTTATTTAAGATAAAGTTGTAAAACGCGCAGTGACGGGCGCTCCAGCTTGCAATGCTTGGAACTAATTGCCAATAATTTTCAAATGATAAATCTGTGTGAGTACAGACTATTCACACACGTTTTCGCGTCCGAGTAATATAATATGTAATATAAGAATAATTATCTGATAAAACTCTCTCTCTCTTTCTCAAAAAAAATTTTATTTAACAATGTTTCCTTGTTAGCTAGCTACTTATGCATCAGAAAACTGGCGGACTTTTGCGTGTTTCATATGAAAAAAAACACCAACGTGGAAATGCAACGATGTCGAATTAATGAATCCTTTTTACTTTTACAATGCAGTACCTCGCGATACCTCGTTACGCCGATCAATACCTTGCGTGTGTTGACGAATATCGTAGGAAAAAAACGCGTATCAATGTGTATCGCCGTGAAATATTGATTCTACGGCGACGTAAAAGCGCAGAAAATAGCGAGCGCGTCAAATATATACATTCATAAATCGTGCGGTATTTACCGTGTAACCATATTCTCATTTGTCACGCGCCATACGAATGTTTGCATACTTGAAAACGCCATTTGTACCAATCATCGCCGTTTTTCAAGCGCGGCCGTATTTACATTACGCTCAAATCACTGAATAATTAATGCACTTTCGTCTGACGGCGGTGCATAATTACCGAAACGCCCGCGTCGGTTATGCACACGCTATTTTCGGAACCACGCGCTGGAGAACATTCTCTGCCATAAAAGAGCCCCCCCGTCCTAATTGTTTACTTGCGGTTTGCTTGCGGTGGAAAACAACGCGTTATTTTTACGCGTAACGCATAAAAATAACCCCTTTATTCCCAGAAGGAACCGTAGGTAGGTAGGTAGGTGTTTCCACCCGAATCGAGGCGACCGGGATGAAACGTGCCGCAAGATGAGCAAACTATAAAAGTTTCCGCGGGATGTACAACGCATCTCTCTCTTGCATGTATTGTATTTTACTGTATTTGTTGTTGCGTTATGCACGTACGCCAAAGATCGAATTTACGCGATGCGTAAGAAAATTTTATGAAACCTCGTCGCATCGTAATCCTCTTATACGCGCGAGTTGAGCAAGAATCCGCGAGTTCCGCCGGGAAAACGCGCGTGCTGGTATTAACATTGCGTGAATTGCCCCGTAAGCGGCGCAACTAATCGCGCTTTGCGATTATAATTGAACGGGCGAACGTGCTCGCGTAATTATTACACGCAGCTACGCGCGCCACATCCAAACGAGTCCGGGCGCGTATTTATATCATTTAATTAATGGCTCGTGAATAAATGATGTTTGCGATTGTGCGCGCAGCCTGCCGCAACGCGCTCACGCGTTCTTTGTGCGAGAGGACGGATTTCAACGTGTTTATTGATAAAGAATTGTGCGTAAATTGAGGACTAAGCTTACGGCGGGCTTTAGCATATAACAAAGTCTTGAGTTGGCATAGTTAAAATTGCAATATTCAACTAACAAAACCAAAGTTTAATTAAGTCACAGTGTACGATATACAATAATAATAAATTCAGAGACTGGTTCAATCAGAATATACCTAGACCTAAATATTTACTAATCAAGGATTTATTATATTACCTTTCTAATTATATATTATATATTATTTAAAATAATTATAAAATACTTATACATTATTTATTACTAACTGATTTATTTAAATTAAAGTCACGCTCTTTCTACTTGTCCATGTAATTTCAATTAAATGGTTTTAGTGACTCGGGTCTGTACTAAATAGGGGCAACGTACGCACAAATCCGCTCCGCGTTGCAGCGCGCGCGGGCAACGGGCCGCCGGAATTATCTTGTACAAATAATCACGGCAATCCTTTCCTTGACTCGGCCGCACGCCGTAAACCCGCGAGAGGATCCCAGCATCCCGAAATTAAGAGGAAGAGCTGCCGTTTCCAGCTGCCGGCCACTCCAATCTAAATATTTGCCTCCAGTCCCTCTTCCCCTTCCCTTGAAAACAATCCGCCCTTGTTTATCGCCGCCGGACGGAATATCTCCGGCGGGACTGATTATCTCGCCGCGATCTCCTCGATCGGCAGCATGATCTCGCAAGATCGCTCGAGATATTCGTAAACCGTCACGTTGCTTATAATTTTAACAATAATGTCATCATCATATTATTCAACGCCGGTCATATGAACGACGCATCGACGGAAAAAGGGGGAATTCACCGGCAGACTGAAAAACTCGCGCATTGTCGGCGACACACGGATGGGATAGCGCAGGGGGTGAGATTCTTGCGACAGGAAATTAATAGAGAACCCCGTATTGTGCTTTAAAGCCGGCTTAACAAGTCGGCGTCGCCCGCTCGCGCGCGAGTTCCTTTGTTAAAAAGACTCGCGAGTGCCCGGCGGTGCCCCGGTGCCGGACGTTATTCTCGGGGACTCGATACGGTGTGCATTATCTCTCTCACTCTCTCCTTCTCTCTCTATCTCGAGTGTCTATCGATAGACCGAAACTTTACAAGGATCTCAATGGGTCGGAAGCGACTAACAGATAGTACGGGGGCAGGAGGGACCCGGCGCCAGGGGGTTGACGTCTCGACTTGCCTTAGTCAGTCGAGTGAGTGACCCTCTGACTTCCGGTGGAACAGACCTACTTCAGCGCGCACGGACACAATTTACCTTGTGCTTGAACGGCTGAAGCAGATAATGGCTTTGTTGCCCCACCGATCGATCCTTCGAACCTGTCCCCGGGCTTCGCGTCGCCCCTTCGTCTCTCCTTCTCCTTCGCCGTGCTCGTAATTCCTTCCAGTAAGAGCGGTAAGTCACCTGAAATGCACGACGCGGCCGGCACGTTTCGTTTCAGGGCCTCTCCCTCTCTCTCTCTCTCTCTCTTTCTGTCTTTCTCTCGTACTTTCAGCTTCTCATCAGTGAATAACATTCACCGAATTCGAACTCAAACGATCGCTTCTGGGAGCATCAACGTTGCTATATAGGTATTGAATCCGGTCTCGCTGGGGCTTCTGTTTTATTTGAGCAAGACGGAGCGTGCCAGAAACGATATTAGGATATTAATCACGAGGAAGTTTTAATTATCGGAAGAAAAAATAATTGATCGAAACGCGCCAGTTGGTGAGCTTCAGCGGACCTTCGTTTAACTCGGTTGTCGAAATAAAACGGTTGCATGCACGCGGGGAGCACGCTTGTGTTTTCAATAAAACGGCGGTTTGAGGCGTAAGCGAGCAGATACCGTCGTTTTTCCGAAACATTAATTTACAGACGACGAACGGAATATTGTGCCGCACGCGATGCATAAAGTCTCTCTCTCGAGGACCGTAATTTCTGCACAGCGGCTGGATAAGTCGTCTTAAGCGCATGAAATGCAAGTTTGTTTCGGTTGCGTTCCCGCGTACCTCTGATGCTCGCCTTTGACACGATTTCGTATTAAAACTGTCGTCTGCATCGCGACGCGCGTTTGTGCATTCCGCCAGTCTGCATTTTGCGAAGTTGCATTATTTGAGGGACCCTCGACTGCGTAGACTGCGTCGACAGGAAGTTTGGGGAGACTAACCTGCACTCGTAAATGTCGTCTAATAAATGCTTCGGAATACATATATACACCAAGTATTTTCGCGAACGTAAGAGCTATCTACTTTTTATCTAAGAGAGAGAGAGAAAGAGAAAAAAAGACGGAAAAAATAAAAAGGAGGGAAACGGTACCACGTCTCTCTTGAGTTTCTTATTTCTTCCTGCAGCAAACGATACCCGCTTTGAGACTCCGGTCCCGTTTATTTACGTCGGGAACATTTTATCTTGCCGGGAATGCGACCTCGCCGGGAATGAAACTTGCGGCGGTATCGAAGTGCGTTAACTTTGCGCAAACCGGGTATAAATTTCGCGATAAATATTAAAGAGCGTTTAAGAAGCAAATAAAGAAAAATGTGATAAAGTAATGATCACCGTAACGAGTTTCTACTTTAATTATGTCGTTTGCGGACGCTCGAGGTATCTGCTACCGCTGCGGCTACTGCAACGATTTGTCTCCCCAATTTATCATAAATAAATATTATCTGCGGCGACCAATAGGATCTTTTCGATTTCAGCTGCGCGAACGGGTCGCGTGAGTCATCCATCGTGAAACCCGTCGTCGTCGAGACCCACCCCGAGCGCGTGGAGTAGCGAGGAATGAAAGAGGTACCTCTCCTCCGTACCTATCTCTGCACTCCTTCGAATAGCGTTATTATTAATATAAATTAACGGAAAGCAGATTGCGCGCGGTAGTCAAATTTCCCCGTGCGTCTTACTTGGGGAGACCACTGCCGCCACTTGTTATTCCGCGCGGGGGCACACTCCCGCGCGTATCTGCTCGTCGACGGCAGATCGAGGTGCGGGAGGTTTACCGGTGCAGGGGAGGTTTGTCGGTTGTCGGTTGTCTTGCTTACCGGCAAGTACAGACGCGCGCGCGAGTGCCGTGAAAGGACTGCGACTGAACTAACTTCACACACGCACACACACACACATACACACGGGGGAAACACGGGGCAACCTGTCTCCCTCTGACCGCGCCTCGTATCCTAACCATCCACCGGCGCGGCCCGGCTTAGTTCCAAAGTGGCGGTTTCATACGCGCTATATCCTCCCCCTGCCCTCCCTTTCCTTTCCCGTGCCCGATATGAGCAGTTTCCGAGTGCCTGCTGGCTTGTTCGGGGAGGACCCGAAGGTGTCGGATATATATATATATATATATATATATATAGAGAGAGAGAGAGAGAGAGAGAAGGAGATAGAGAGATGGAGAAAGAGTGGGACAGACGTAAGAAGGTAGACGACGCCGATGGCGACGAGTAAGTTGCCGCCGCCGTAGGTCGGAGGCCGAGGAGCGAGAAAGACAAAAGGGCACGAGATACGGGAGGGAGATAGGTGGCTCGTGGAGGAGGTTGAGAGAGAGGAAGGACGGAGTCTAATGTCTTACGGTCGGATCTCATTGAAATGCGAGCGCCCGCGCCGCCACAGAGGAATGTGCAAGTATCTCTACCTACTGTGGATTAGAATACATATCCTATCTCCCCGTGTCATCCACGTCGCGCGCACCCCAGCCACCCCTCTCCTTGAGGTTGAGGCTAATTAATTAGCCTATCGCGCCATGCACGCGAGCCACCCCATCCACGGCGCGCGTCCTGAAGGGACAAAGGGACAAAGGGAGCTCCGGGGACGCCTTTGATTCGGCGATCTGTCGAGATTATCGCGTAATCGTATATTCAGGACGTTTTTCTTCTCTTCCACGCTTGCTTCTTTCATCTCGTACGCGGCGAAACCGACGATAAATAATTCGACGTTCCTACGTGAAGAATGCTCTTAGGGAGAAAAATACAGAAAGAGAGGAAGCAGATCGGGTGGACGTAATGTTGCACGTAGCGCAGGATTCCGCCGTAGAAATTTTCTGAATGCGCCAGCTTAAGCGCTAATTTTGCAGCCGGTACAAAGGTATTTCGGTTTTACGATATCCCGACAAAGGCGCGATTCACGAGCGAAATGTTTTCATCAATGTGTCCAATTAAATTCGGCGTGCGTTGCACAGAATTGTACTCTGATTAATTCCAACCCAGATTTTTTACGGCCGTTGCTCCCGTTTTGGGGAAGGGTGGGAAATAATGAAACGGCGCGGGCAACATAATTCGTTACAAAAATCCGCACTACCGCACAGTCGTACGTACATACGTACGTCCGTAGGTAGCATAATGACGTGGCGGGTGTAAAGTGAGAAATAAAGGGTTGGTATCCGCGTTTATTCTTGCAAACGCGTGACGCCGCGTAACCGCTTCGCTCGTGAATCGCGCCGAAATGACAGCGATATTATTCCGGCCATCCGATGTATCAAATAATTGCACGTAACTTAGTGATACGAGCGCAATATCAGTTTCATTGCGCGAACGCGGGACGCGTCACGCTGGCATCGCGTTGCTTTGCTTTCTTTTTCTTTTTGTTACTTTGTTTTGCATTACACGTTTTGACGTATTTCGACGATGATCGCCGCTCGCGCGCGCACGACGGTCTACATTATTGGAGCGTGATATCGGACATGAAATTATTTATTAAGCGTCCGCAAATGTGTGTGATTCGTTCTTCAGATGTAACGTCATTATCGCATTGGACAAATGAGATTTGCCGCCAGACAGCTCTGAAATGTGTAATAAAATACGAACCAGTGGTGGCAGCGTTGGCAATTAATAATTGTCAGTGGAGTGCGATTCCATCTGTTTTGCACAATGTTTCTTGGAGTCGTATCGACTTACTGACGTCGTGTAACAAATAGACACCACCGCAAACGATGGTAATTGTCATTAGATTGACGCTTATCGCGCCGATCTTTTCTGCTGATATCGTGACGCGATCGCAGCGATCGATCTGAAGAGACTTGGAAGACAACCCCTTGAAATCGTAAATTCCGTCATGCCTATACATCGAGCCATCGTGCTTTAAACTGCCTATCGTCTGAAATAACATCGCCATCGATTATCGCGGAGCGTAATGGGGTAGGTCAGCCCGATTCGCGATAAGTGGAATCGACCTAGTGGTTAAAAGGGTCGAAGAGGGTAATTCCGCAGGATCGCGGGGCCACCGGGGGTACCGAGTTTCGTGATTGTTCAGGTATTTAACCCGCCTGGGCCGGCGCTGTTCCACGCTGAGAATCTTCCAGCGTCATTCGGCGTGCAAACCGCGTCATTACGCCGTTCCTAATGAGCGTAACGCGAGATGAACCCTAGCTCGCTCGCTCGCCGCGCGATCCCATCGCGGCAGAAAAATCTCCGTCCGCGTGAAGACGTGATCTTCGTTCGGCCGGAGCCGTGCGCGTTAACAAACAGCGAGCACTCGTCCTATTACAAATACAGTCCCGTAAAGTTCGCGCACACGTTCGCGGTAACTGCAGAAATGACCGGGCGCCCATTAACTTACCGACTCGTTGGCGTTACACAGCGTCGATTCACAGCAACCCCCCGCCAGCCCCTCGCGGCGGCAGTAAAAATATAACCGGTCTAAGCACACGCCCCCGCGATTCCCTCGAATTCATCGATCTCTCCTCCCTCTCCCTTGCATTTATCGCGACTAAAGTGCCGACTCATTACCGTTCGCGGAACTTGAACGGCTGAATTGAAACACATTACGCGTTTTTATGACAAATCGAGCACCGATAGACACATCCCATATCCCCGTCCTACCCTGTCCCGTTCTACTTTTTATGGCTTCAGCGTGTGATCACGCGAATCGCGTTATTATGATCGGCGGCGACGCGTCTCACGCGCCGAATCACGTCGTAAAAAGGGTGTCGAACGAGCGAGCGGCATATGCACAGGTCGGTCTCCCTCGCCCGATGATGCTCCACGGTGCTTTGAATTAATGATGCTCCGCGTACGCGCGCGCGACGTTGAAGCGAGCCGTGAGGAAACGCAGCGAAGCGGAGACGTCACGTAGCAGGCGTGTACGAGCGCGCGTGTGATAACGGGGGGGTTGATTTAGGGAAGACACCACGTCTTACACGCGGAAGCGCAGAGGAACTCGCGGGAACTTGTAGAGCTGTGCGCTCTCGAGCACTCGCCCGGATTTAGGATTTCCCATCACGTAACCGCGCGTGGAAAGCGCATCCAAGTTTGGAGAACGCGGCGCGCTCGAACGGAACGGATGGATGAGTGTCGCGATGCGTTTTACGGAATATTCCCATCCGTCTCGCGTCGATCCTTTTTTTCCCTCCCGCTCGTTGTCGACGGTCATCGTCGACACCATCGTGCGCGCGTTTTCACACGCTTGTCCGCCGCGGAGATGAATGAACGAGCGCGTCCGCGACGCGTCCGAAATGCGCGCGAAACGCATCCGAATGAAATCGCGAATTCGAATCGCGTTACGTCGCATCTTCCGCGTCGTTCGTTCCGCGCGACTCGTGCGTTTCGCATAAGGGACGTGCACATCCCCGTGCTCTGCTTCCGTCGTCATCGCTTCGATCATTCCGCGAGTCGCGGATTCTTGGACGTCGACAGTAATTTAAGTGTCTCGAGGCGTCGCGGTGCTGGTTAATAAGCCAAATTCACGAGCGCGCCGTAATCGATCATCGAGCGGACAGCGGGTAAATTTGCCGAAGCGACGAATCGCCGTGTTCGGTCTAAGATCGTAGTTTACACACGAGCGAATTAGCTGGCGCTCTGGACGAAAAGAGAGAGAGAGCCTTCCGCGGAGGGTCTATCGTGCGGTCACATCGTCGCGAGGGTTCAGGGCTCGGCTGCCCCTTTAGTTTAGTTAGGGCTTTCACCTAACAGTCTGGAGAGAGAGAGAGAAGGGGGTGGGGGAGAGAGAGGGAGTCCAAGTCCGAATTGCCGACGCGAGTACACGTGTTTCCACGGTCCGGCCTGCGTGCGACCGGACATTTACAACGATACTGATCTGCCGACGACGAGAGACGAGAAGTCGGTGGCGAGCGCGATGGACGATATAAAAATTCCTACGTCGCACTTGGCCACTCGCTCTTCGTCAACGTCGTTGACGTCGACCGACACTGTCGTGCGTTTCCCGTCCGTCCCTTTCTTCTACCCCTCCCTTCTGCCTCTCCCTTCTCTCCAATAGGGCGCAACGTGCGGCAATAATTCATTAACAAGGCGGGCTGATTAAAAAACCGCGCGGTAGATACGTCGCTCGCGAGCGGAAGCGCGCGATGGGAGATCGACACGTGGACACGCGCATCGATCGCGCCTACAACGTGAAATTCTTCTCGAGGAACGGTCATCGTCATCGGTGGCCTAACGACCGCCACGTAACGCCGATTCCTCGCGGTAAATTTACACAGCTGACAGGATGTGTATCGTGCGCGATAGGGGCGGGTTGCCTGTTGTTGACCTTCGCGAACAATTTCAGAGAACGATTTCAGCTCGACGTGTCGAGCGGAAAGTGGAGTACGACGTCTCCCTCGCGACTTGGAAAGTGTCGCGGACTTTGACAGAATTTACAACAATAAATTTCATTTCTATGCGCGGTAAGAAAGAGGGAGAGATAGAGAGAAAGAGAGAGTATACTCTCTCGAGTGACGCCCAATGCTGAATTCGAGCACGCAAGACCATAAATAAAATTCGTCATCAATTAGTTGCACGCACTCGCGCGAGGGACAGTGACGTGCTCAACGGAAATCCGGATTTAGCTAAATGATCGTTAGAAAATACGGTATCGACGAGATGAGAGATCGAAGGAGAGATCGAATCAAAACGCGATGCGATTTTATCGCGATTTCGCAGCACGAACGAGCGAGGCCGATGCACAGTCGGTTCTCCGTTTCTCCGAGGCGAGACCTTCCGCTGTAATTTAGCGGCAAGTTTTATACCTGCGCAACACCTCGGACTATAATAGCGCCTGGCCATACAAGGCGAGTCGTGCGCTTATAAAAGTCGATAGCGTGACAAGCATCGCTTCAGGTCCTCTCGGACGGCAGTGGCGGCGTTTTGATTCGGGACGCTTTGACGAGGAATTCTTTCGCGCGATACCAGCGCGATTCTCTTCCCTTAGATCTCATGCATTTTCCGTCCGTAAAATGAATTCAACAAATTAAGGATCAGGGGAAGAGACAGAAAGAATTGAAAGTACAATTTAAAAAAACAAGAGAAAAAAGGCAAGTGTCGACTGTCTGAAAAGGTCGACTGTTATGAACGTCCTGAAGCGGGAGAGCTTCGTGAGCTTCGGAGCTTCGTCGATTTTTTTAGATTGACGGAATAGCACAGCGTGCAAAGTGGAGTTTATCGTAACGCGCTGAAATGTTTATTAAAACTTTAATTCTGCCATTTGTTTAACTCGATTCCCGAGTGTGCCGTGCTCATTATCGCCAGCAACTGCAAAGGCGGCGGCGTGCAACGACTTTAAAGTTATCAAAAGTCCCGAGACGTGACATGAAGGGGTGTCGCGTGTCCGTTTCGTAAGAGAGAAAAACAATCGTGATCATAAAGGGGAGGAACACCGACTGGCCGATGGAGCGAGGCAAAAGGGAGGACACTTGCGACTTGAAGAATGAGGCACGCTCGATCGCGCACGTCCCTTTACGTTTTCACGAATCACGTGCAACATTGAAGGGGATGACCGGCTGTAAAGCACACGGTGGCGTATTCCGCCACCCCGACGACGACGTTCTGACTTTGCCGGACGCGTAGAAACGACTTTACGACTCGCCGGATTCACAATCACAGCCGGCGAACAGGTCTGTATTCGTTTGTTCATCCCATTAGGATGTCTTCTTCCGCCTAACAAAGACGCGCACTGACAAAGGGTCGACTGACGCGATAGCCGCCACGAAGACACGTTAGTTGGCTGAGAAATTGGTGGGACACTCCTTCGGACGATATTCAGATTAATTAAGTGCAGATTAATCCAAGACCATCTCGCGACCTTTAAAGATAAAGGGAAAGTTTGCTGCGTCTTCTGCTAATCGCTCGCCTCCTCTAAACGGGAAACTTTGCTGAAGAATAATATTAAAATACTTAAAGTTCCGAGTTATAATACTATCGTGATCGATTCGTAGAGAGACTTCGTCGCTGCCGCGGTTATCGTAGATCAAATTATCAGATTATTCAAATTCCTGTAATTGATTCGGCGCAGTGTGCGGTATAATACGTCAAGCATTATGGGTCGCGTTTATGGGGGCCGCTCGGTCCTCCGCGTGGGAGGGCGGAGTCCATGGGGTCCCCGTTTGAAATTCGAGTGAGGAAAACGCGAGGAATCGAACGCCGTGAGTGGATTGAGAAACGGTTGGCGGAAGAGGAAGAGAGAGAGAGAGAAAGGTAGAGCGAGAGTGAGAGGGAGAGAGACAATGGGTGTACGGGAAATCCAGTTTGGTATACCCAGCATCCGCCCACCCACGTGGCCATCGCTTGGCGGCAGTCGTAACTCATGGAGCTACGAAGGCAGCTGGTGCATGCCACCCTACACAGAGAGACCGGGCCGACTGCATCAGCGCTTGAAATTGGAAACCATATCGCGGGATATACAGATTATTATGCCATTAGGGTATAATGGGAGGAGCTTCCGAGTCCACGAGGGAAACGAGCAAACGGATTCCGTAGCCGGGGGTTGAATCCTGGGGGTTGTGCAGCAGCAATTAAACCACGGTGCGCGAGCGCGCTTGGCACGACGACGACAACGACACAACGACGAGGCCGAGGACGATGACGCGGGGGAGGAAATTATTTTCGCCGGGACGGGGTGAAGGTGACGCCTCGCATCGCGTGGCGTGGCGTGGCGCTGCGCGATACACAGCTCTGAAAAACTCAGGTAATTAACGCCGCCGAATCGATGACGCACGCGACGAATGCGCGAAATTACTTCTCGCGTTTTATCGAGACGAGCGTGCTGCCGTATCGAGAGATTATATTCGGCAAGAGGAACAATTAAAACGCAATAACCGTTTGATGGCATACGCTGTTAGCGGATACCGTGGACCGTGTGGGAGGCGGAGGGCAAACAGCGTGAAATTAGAAAGATCTGAAAATAGAATTTTCACGTTTTCCGCCGCTCGTACGCTCGTACGTGTAACGACAGCGCGCGCGCCGTTACTGTTTTAATTGAAATTCGTCTGCCGACGACGGCAACGACAACGACGACGACGATGACGAAGAGTTTTCGCCCGAAATCGTCGGCCCGAAATTATTTTTGCCATTAATTTGAGACCGACTGGAGGCAGCGGAGCCATAAATTTCCCGAGCCACACTCGCGCAGCCGTTGTATCGTCCGTAATGAACTCCTAATTAAAGTTAAATTAACCGTTTCCGCGCGCGCGAAGCAGTCAAAATTCCGCACGCCTGGCGGTCCGACCTTATCCGCATTCTCACATTTTGCGGCGACGCGGTCCCGCCGCGCGCACCTGCTCCTCCCGAAACAATATCGTGGAATTGCAGCCGCCGCCGCCGATTCGCCATCGTCGTTGTCGTCGTCGTATCAAACGACCGCGTATTTCTCCGTCCGGCAGTATCCGCCCGGCGGATTGCGGAGGGTTCTTCTCACGGCCGCGGGTCCGTCATTATTCATCGCCGCGTGAGGGCCATACAATAAAGAAGCCTTTGGAAGCACGAAAGCTGGTCCAGAACGCGTGCTGTTTATAAGAAACAAAAAGCGAGAAAAGAAAGCGGCGGTCTTAAACGCGCTTTATGAGTCTCTCTCACGGTCTCTCTCTTCGATGGAGCCGACTGGTCTGTCCAAAGTGCGAATAGCCTTGCCGTAAGAGAGTACAAATAAGCGTTGAGTCCGTCCCAAGGCGTGGCGAGGTGTGAAATGGTAACTGGAAGTCGCCGCCGAGTCAAAGAGAGGGAGACAGAGAGCGAAAGAGAGACATGAGAAGTTTCGTAAAGCCATCGCACGCTCCTTGGACGCGGTATAATCTCTCGTGAGGCAATTGGAATTGTTCTCTGCCTCCTAATTGCACGGTGCTTTTAGCAGTGGACGAATTAACGGGAGGGGCCAGGCAGGTTGAAGAGAAAAAACGCGTTTGTCGCTGCTGATGAGATTACTGATACGGGCCCGTCTTTCGATCCGGTCGAAAATCTTCCTGACGCACGCGGGAGCTTACTACAAATCTCCTCGTGATTCTTTTATGGCGCGCACGGTTATGGAGAGCAGCGGCGATGGTGGAGATGACGCGACATGTCAATTAGCGCGGGCTTCCATTCCGCCGGAGGTATTCCGTGACCTCTGGGTCACGGTCGGATCCCGGCGCACTTCTCATATTTCCGGGCGTTTCACTCCGGTGTGTATTGCATTACCATTAGCACGGCGAAACGAACGAAAGTGACTCTCGATTAGAGTAATCCCGAGACCCCAGCCGCAGACAACGGCGGACGCTCGCGCCGGTAGCGCTTCCGCTTCCGGCAGGCAGCGTACATTAAGCCTGCCGGCGACATTCCCATTTGGCGAGGGAATCGGATTACCGTACGCCTTGTGGCGAGCAACGAAAGCCGAAACTCACTTACCAGCCGGCGCTGGTCCTTTCGTTGCCGTTGCCGTTGCCGACGTCCAAGGATATTCGCGCGAGAATACGGTATATCGAGCACAGCGGACGGAAAACGATAACGGCCGCGCGGAATGTCATCTCGATCTTCGCTACATCTGCACGCACGCACATCCGGCCGATTGATGCTTGTCCCCGCGATTTCTCGTCCACATAACGCTCTCTCTTTCGGATGAGATGGAGTTGCACGTTACAGTGCGATTTAATTAATTGCGAATTAATAAATAATAAATTTAATGAATGTCTTTGTGCACGTTTAGTTTCTTTCCGTCGACGTGAACGTTTTGCCAGCGCGCTTGTCCTTAGCATTCTTCCTCCTGATTAATCCACGCCGCTGGGAGTCGTAATTCGAGCCGAACCGCGCTCGACGTGATGCGAAGCGTTCACAGGCGTGTAGCGACAGCTCGTAAGAAATTCCGATTTCTCTGATCGCCGGGACGAACGCTGGGGACACGGTAAATATTTCAACGGCTCGATTCTCGAATGTCGCCGAGAGATTCTCGAGAGGGGCCGCGGTCAGTTTTCTTTCTCTCGGGAGGGCACAGCGCTGGAAGAAGCGCCGGTAACCCGCTGGACCGGTTGAGGCAAGGTGATCCGCCCGCGGCGATCCGCGCTCACTCGCTCGCACGCTCGCGCGGATTACAAACCATTAGATTTAATTGTGACGCCGTACGGCGTGGCAGTAAACAATGCGACCGCTTTGTCAACTGATGAATATTCCATTAATGCACCGTGAACCGTGAGTGATTAATTTCACAGCGGCGGCGCGGACCTAAACGCGACGTGTGAACGAGTGTGCGCGTACAAGCGCGCAAGACGCATTCGGCTTACGCCTGTAAATTAATTCTCTCACGCGCGGCCCTCCTAATTTCCGGCCACCCTCGATAAACGCTATATTACCCTCGCCGATAATCATTATTGTTTACCGCGTTTTCTCCGGCCGCGAAATAAATTATTGATAATAAAGCAGGAGCGTGGATGTTGTTGGGCGTCGATCTTGCTCTCCGCGGGATCTCGGAGAGGAAGATCAGCGCAGAGATCGCGATTACTTCAAAGACCGCGGTATTGTTCTCGTCTTGTCGTAAGATCGTATGGTTGCACACGTTCACCACTATTCACCACTATTGAATATATTCACCTTCGCAGCCACAGTGCGCTGCACTCGCGTAACAACGTCGGCCGATACTATTGAGTTTCGGTAGACGGACGTTGCCTGAAAGTTCGATGCATCGGCCGTGGCGCCGGCACAAAGGGATGATGATCAATCCATAATCACCGGACGCGCTCGGACGTGGACGGGGATAGGAGAGATAACGGATGCGCAGCTGCTTGTGCCGGGATAATTGGCGCCTTGCATTGCTGAAAATGGAATCGCGAAAGCGAGCTGCACGACAGCTAAACCGCAAAAATATTTTTTTCGATATCTGCGCACGAAGTGGGAACAATTATCCATTGAGCGCGTTGCGTTACAAGTTGATCTAACCGGTCGCTCGATAAAAATCGGCACTCGAGCTTCGATCAGACCTGTCCGTTCGTTCGTTGCGTATCAAAAGGATCCTCCGTCCGTTGATGGAGGAGCGGAACGGAGCCGAAAAAACGCGCGCGCTGTAATCGTCATGGCGATCGATTGAGCGGACAGAATCACTCGGGCAATCGCCGCGGGCTTCTTTTTATTGTTATCCTTATTACGTGTCGCGAATCAGTAGAATCTGCCGGCCGATCTCCGTGGAATTGGAGCGGTCGGGGTGCCTCGCTGACGAGATGATTAGGCGCGTTCTGGCGAGACGAGGGTAGACGAGAGGGCGGGGGGATAAAAGGAGGCGGTTCCTTTAATTAGGAAACGCGCGCGGAAACCGGTCAAACGTTCCGCGCGATCGTCGAAGCTGGAATTAATTCGGCGTCGCGGGGCCGCCTGAATGCGCCGCGTTAATTATCAATTCGATGAGCGTAAAAATTTCACGTTCGACCAGAATCCGTTTTAATTACGGTCGGGATGCTAAATGTTTCCTCGTGCGGACGAACATCGCAATAATTTATCAGGTAACCAGTTTTCAGAGTCGGGTTCCTCTCCCGCGCGGAGTCGTTGAAATTCTCAGCTCGACAGAAAATCGCGGCGTAAATGCCCGATCGCGATGCTATCGCGTTGCTATTATTGTTTATTGCGACGATTATGGGGAATCGGCCATCGCGCTGTTACTCACCGCCGTGATTAAACTAAGCCGCGTTCAAATGTCTTTGCATGAGTGCATTGGTGAAGATATGTCCAATAATCGGTGACTGCCACGTTAACGCGTCGTTTCTCGACGAGATGGCGAGAACGCTGCAATTGATGTTGATGACTGCATTAAACGACTGCATCCCGCGTACGCAATGCGCTTCCTCTCATTTACTGATGATACTGGTGATTATGAGAATTTCTCACGATGGTCAGACGCGCAGGATACGGATGCGCCTGGGGGTGGTCGGGTCCAGAGAAGCTATCGTCCCGGAAGTGCCGACATCGCCGGAACTGCAGCGATTATATTACGCGAGATACCTGAGAGATACTCATCCCTTTCTCCTATCGTTTGCATCTCTTTTTGCATCCTCCTTTGTGTAGTTTTTGTAAACATTACTTAAAGTTCTCGCGGGAGTTTAATTAGTTGCCCGCTCCCTTTCCCTCCGGAACAGAGAGATCCTTCGAAGGGAAGAGGAAGAGGAAGAGGGAAAAGAGAAAGAGAGAAAGAGACGGATCAATCAGTTAAATCTCAATTAAGCTCGATCAATATTTATGGCAACATGCCACCGCGCGAGGCACCAGAAATCCGAGCAAACAATCGAGTCCGCAACCCAGCCGCGGGTTACTTCCGCGACGTTTAATGAAGAGAGCCACCCTCTCCCTCCTCCCCCGGCCGCCACTCCCCTTCCGAAAAGGGATACTATTTATTCAGTTGCAAACGAGTGCAAACGTTTCATCGGGGATTCCGCGGCACGCCGAGCATCCCCGCCGAAAAATCCGATACACGCATACGCGCGTGCGAAACGAACCGGGCACTGCGAGAACGAAAGGGTGGGACACGGATCCCGGAGGGATGAAACGCGGACAGGGGGCAACGTGCTGTCGATCTTCGGTCAGCTTGACCCAAATACGTGGGAGCCAAGCATATATATTTTCTCTCCCCTCGCCCCTCTCCTCTCTCGCTTTTTTCCTCTTCTATTTAATCCCATGTGGCTCTCACCATGACCGGCCGATATCACGTTTCCCTTTGCGTCTTGCCTGCATCGCGGTTGCAGTCGCTGGCGATCGGCCGGTTTTCCGGCGGCGACGAGAATATTCGTTGGCCTCTCCAGCCCCCTCGGTCCCCTCACTCCGCGCCGCGATCGGCTCAATCTCTTTTTAACACTCGCCGAGATATCACGTGTGCGGCGACCGGTGATCGTGTCGGGGTGTGAATTACACTCACGCCGCGCCGTGCCGATTGTAATCGATAGCGTTGAGATCGTCGTTGTCTCGTTACAACAGCGCGGAAGGTGCGAGGGAGGAGGAGGAGGAGGAGGAGGTGATGATGATGATGGTGGTCCGAGCGTCGAAGCGACGCCGAAATACGCCGCGCGCATTGCGCGCGTTCATCCTCCTCCCGAACCTGCCCTTCGTCCACCCCCGCGAGTGATATCCCTTTGACATCGATATCTCTACTGTCCGCGAATATTTTCTCGTTGGTCGCGATTTTCCCTAAAGTAAAGTAAGAAAAGTTTGACTCGGCTTGGTGCGGTCAGCCATGATAAATCGCGGAGCGAGGCGGGATCGATGTCGTTAGCGAGCAGAGCGGAAGCTCTTCTTAACATCTTCTCATCTTGTCACCCTTCGTTACGCACGAGAGTCCACCTTTCAAGTCTAAGGAACAACCGCAAGATTCGCAACTCTATATAAATTTGCACCCCGCTTGTAATAAATTAAGCTTCGAATTTCGTTTGTAGTTTGTAGCAAAACACCAAGGCGACTGCCTAGTGGAAAGCTCTGTGAAGTTGGCACCCCGACATGAGAATTTAAAAAACTTGATATGGTATTCGATTGTCCACATTTATCTATATACATATAATTCTCATTTCTGGATGCCAACTTGACAGAGCTCGATGGAAAGGGTTGCTTCGCTTCCGCGAGGCGGCGGGATACTTGCTCCGGTTTCATCCCGGAGTTTGTTTATCGCGTACATAAACCTCGTCTAATCTCGCTGTTGCGGGGCCCGGTTCTCTCCTTCTCGAGTCGGCGGGTGTACTTTTGTTCCGTTGGGTGCCTAACCAGAGCCCCCGTGTTTACGCGCGATTCAGCCCTCGGGAACCCCGCCGCCGTCTCAAGACGTAGATTACAGAAGGTGTGAGCGTGCTCGCGATAATTGCACGATGGAGTCGCGAAATCGGAGACGATGAGAGAAAGAGAGAGAGAGAGAGAGAGAGTTGGAGTCTTGCGATTGTCGGTCCCGCGTCGCGTCTGCAACGAGATACATCTGTCTCGCGACTGCGGCTTTTCAGACACGCGAGCCTGCCGACGACGGCGCGAGAGAGAGAAGTGTATTAATTGCATGTCCAAGATGTACACCCTTCTCTCTTCGAGAAAAATTCTTGCTTGGAACACCGAAATATTGTTTGCAATATGAAAATAATTAGGCATTTGTGTGCAGTTGCAGTGTGCAGAAATGTGACGTTGAAGCCTTTCGACCGTCGCGTACGATGTTGCCGAACGATGTTTTTTGCATATTATGCATGTGAATTTTGGAAAAAGCGGCAGTATACTTTATGCGTAACACACACACACACGACGCCGGTGGTATTCGTGCCGCTAGATAAGCGGACGAGTCCGATAAAAGAGCAGCCGGTGTTTTCCAGAGGAGACATGTGTCGTCAATTAAACCTTCATTAACGCAATCTTAATTAAGATCTGACGGCGTTTCGGACGTTACGTTTATTCACACTCACTTGGTGTATCCCTTTACGCGTATCCCTTTCTGAAGAACAGCGGAATAAATCGTGGTGTTGTGTGCGGCCACTCGTCCCTCCGCATGCAAATGAAGCACTCGCGGTGCCGAGTTAACGCGAGAAAAATATCGAAGAACGTTGCTCGTTTGCGTGGAAAGAGAAAAGGGAGAGTGCAAGAGAGAAAAAGAAGAAGAGAGAACTTATCTCGCTCCTTTACGGGGGAAAATGTATACGCGACGAGCGTGCGCCATAGACCCCACGCTATGTTGTCGTCGATGTACATTACGAATGCCGAAACGAAACTGCGTGCCTGCGTGTGAAGGGGACGAAGAAGAGCCGAGGAATGCTAAGGGCTTAATTATGCACGAAGGGCCCGGCATTCGAGCGAACGTGAACCGGGAGTTGTTTTCAGCAGATTCGGATGCTATTCCGCGCGAGCGCCGAATCGATTATGCGAGCTTCTATGCGAGGTTTACGCTATTCCGACGCGGATGTTCCGCCAAACATGTACGGGACACCATACATACATGTCGTTTACATGGTGATTTCCGGTATTTGAGCTTCGGTGAGCCTCGGATCACGCGACTGTCCTGAAGAAAATTAGATCGGATCGCGCGGATGCTTCATTCGCAGATAATCGCCCGTTTAGCGAGCGTCGTTGTTTCTCGTTATAAAGTATTAATGCGTTCCCATTAACGGACAGTAATTATATTTTTATGGGGGAGGAAAGATGCGACGGAAGCCAGTCGAGGAAGGAATCTGTCAAGAATGACGCGTTAAGAGCGCGACGATGACATTCTCCGTTCGCAATATTCTCGTTGGTGCGATTAAAAAGTACTGTAAAGAAAAGTTTCCGTGCTCTCGCGCGCGTGCGAGCGTGCTGAAATTTGTAGAGCGCAAAAAGCTCAGCAAGAAAATGAAGCAGGCGATCCCGTGCACTTTTCATGAAAGTGTGAAAAAGGTTGAAGTGAGGCTCGAGACGAGCGCGCGTGTGCGGGGGTCGCATCCCCCGTCGGACCACGGGGCCGAGGCGCGGGCGCTAATTACGAGAATCAAATTAAGAATCCATCCGAATAATTAAGGTGCCCCATCCAGACACGCGCCACGAAAACATCGCGAATCGCGCGCGATATTCTTCAGGCCGCGAGATCGCTGACAGAAATCGATTACAGAAATCAGCTGTGCGACGCGCGGCAATTTGCAAATTAAATGAACCACGAAAGTTGAATGATCATCGTCCCAGCGCATCTCGAACGAACGAACGAACGCGCGCGATGTAATCTCTCTAAAATTGAGTCGTCGGCGGCGGAAGCGGAACTCGGAAATTTATTTAAAGACGACGGACGATCGTGCCTATACCGGGAGACCACGCGGGAAATAATTATAAATCGTTTTTTACGGATTGCGTAAAAAAGAGAAAATTGTAGGAGGTACGAGGAGAACGGTGAGAGCGAAATGATTTCCACGATTGGAGCACCGTAGCGTTTATGAACGTGCCGCGTCGCGGCAATTGACGTTTCCGCTGTCGACATAAATCGTCGATCGCTCAGCCGCGCTCAGCTGCAGCAATTAAAATTGGGCAATGGCTCCCATTAACACACTGCCCTCGTTTGCACCATTCAACGTCCATCCGTCCATCGTCCGTCGTCCGACTGTTGTTGGTGCAACGAAGGGAGCGAGGGAGGTATCACATATGCGTGCTGTAATTTCTATCACGCACAATCAGCAGCGATAATGATTGTCCGTCGACGCATTAAATTGGGCATCGACCGATGTGTCCAATTACGAACCATTAACGCAGCAAGATCGCGCACGCTCGCATTTTCCGACGAAAAACTAGCGCGTCGAAGCCGCGCGGGGTGCGTTTCTCCCTCCATGTCTGCATACGTACTGTTGTACGTACCTACATCCGCGCGCACCATACAAATATACAATCGCCTAAGGCTCGCCAGTTTGCCGTGTTGCACCAACGATGTATTCATATAATAAACACCGTTGTCGTAACGCCACCGTAACGCGAAAGTCAAATACATGAGCATCGCGATATTCAATTTTTACGGTATTGCCGGTATAACGGCGCCTTTTTCGTTATTCCCGTAAAATACCGTTATACCGAATACCGTTAACGTCGGCGATTGCATCCGAGGTGGATTTTTAGATACGCGGGGGCGTACTTTGCCCATCGCGGCGCTTTTAAGCGCGTAACTTTAATCGTGGACGCGCACGCGCGTGTGTCCACGGCCGACAAATATTCCGTCGTAAAGTTAACGAGGAGATGTTCGTGGCCGAGCAACACGAGGACCTGCCGACTATATTCCGGGGCACATCCGGGGGTTTATTAGCGCGTCCCAGTTACGCAAAAGCAATACTAAATTAGCGTCTAAGCTGCGGACACACGACGTGTGGCTGCGCGAACTGTAAACTTCATTTACGTGACTACGTACGTATGTACGTTGCATCTCTCCGGCGTTGTGCGTACGATTGTTTTCGTCATCGCGGCGGATGAATATTTACGCGAAAGTCGAGACGAAGATGTACGTTCTGCGTGTTGCAGCCGCGATATTAAAATATTAGATTATATGTTATTTTGCGATGCGTAGGGTGTGTAAAAAAATATGAGAAGGCGCTTGTAACGCCTCGGCCTCGAGTAAATGATGAATAATTACAGCTGAAGCATAAGTGTATCGGGTTGTAATATTCGTCCCGTTTGTTTAGTGTAACGAATTATTACATATGTTAGAACCGTTATTAAAAATAATATATAACATTAATATTATATATAATAAAATGTAATTATAAATGTAATAATAACATAAAATAAAATAATATTTTAACAGATCAGAACATCGATTTACGAAATATTTTCTTGTCCCGATGAAACATAGCTTGTCCTTTTTATCTTAATCCTAATTAATCCTAAAAGCACATTCTGCTCGGCCAAGTTGTTAATTTGAAACGTTCTTAAATTATATATTTGTTTGTTCGTACATTCGAACAATTAATGCTCGGCTCTGGAGAGTTTCATCTTTTTTTCTCGGCTCCCTCTCAGGCTTCCAGACCCGCCACTCGCTCTCGGCCGCGTTTATCTACCATCGGAATCATGTTAATTACATTCTGTGTGGATATCCTCCGCGGCTCAGGCAGATAAGAACAGACGAGGCATTAGGACGTAGCTACAACTCCCACGGATATTTATTTAACAGCCACCATATGGGAAACACACGTCGATCCGTCGATCGCTCATGAACATTTAATCGGATACGATCACGATCACGTCGACGAAAGTATTGTTTTAACTAGCTCGCGTGATTAACATTTGAACCGCCAAGTTAATTTTAATCGAGCGTGATAATGTCGATGCCGTGTTGCGCGAATGATATCTTATTTTGCCTTCATTCGATATTTCGACAGATGCTTAATCAAGTTCATTGCTACTTAAGTTATTAAAACGTCAGCCATACACTCGGTCGAAATGTTAACAAACGTCAACCGCCGTCGAATAATCGTGATGACCAGCCGATTCGTCCGCGTGTAAAACACGCGGCGTGTATCTCTCGCCGTGAAACGGAAAATTATATAAATTGTTTGTGTATACACACACACACATATATATATATATATATATATATATATAAACATGCGTGCGAAATATATATTTTATTTGCAACCTGTAGCTCTTGGCGTACATCGCCGCGCTGCGTTACGTTCGCGATTGTAATGGGTTTAACATCTCGCCCCGTTAGGAAATTGCGCTCCCATAATTGTTAAACAAATGAGTTTAACATTGTTCCGTTGTTCAACCGTCGTGCTCAGCGTTCTTAACGTGCGCGCGCGCGAATTCGTTGACAGCGGAGCGCGTGTGATTTAACATTGCAATAAATTCCGTGGAAATCACTAAATAGCGATGCTCGCGGGCTGAATCTTCGGCCGGAAGTATCCCCGAGATAGCATGGGCGGTTGAGCGGAAAACACGTTGCAGGTTTCCACATAGCACGCATATACGCACACATAGACGTACACACGGGTTTCTTCCCGCTATACCGTCTCTATTCATCGTCTTTTTGCTCGCTGGAATTAAACGTCCGCTTGAATTTCCGTTTGTCGCAAATGCGGCGAACCGTGCTTGCGCCCTTCCACGTGTGCGATTACGCTTGCATGTGTGCGTCTTCGCACACCCGCGTAATCGAAATGCTAAAACTCGAGACACCCAACGCTTTATCCACAATTACGGTATTCGCGAGGTATGTTACTCCCGTCGCCGCACACGACGACGGGAACGATTTGTCAAACTCGCGATCATCCACAGCCGCTCGCGCGAGGGCGCAAAAATTTGAATCGCGCGATTTGGATGCTCGAATAAAGGGAAGAGTGAGGGGAAGAAGCGGCCGAGAGTACTTATCCCGGAAAACGTGAACATCGTTGCGACGCTGCGAAGATTGGGGACGTGAGGGAAGGGGTGCGTAGGGGTGCGCGAAGGAGGTTCAACGGAATTTTAAGCAGGGCATTAGGAAAAATAAGGCGGTATCGGGAGTGAGCGCGCGGGCACGCGGTGGAATAAGTTAAAGGACAAAATAAGAGGAAGCGTCGTGCGGAACGAACGAACAGCCACGGCCTCGTCGTCCCTCTAAGGACCTTCCGCTTCGAGCACGTACTTCTTCCGCTTCCAGGACAAAACGTCCTCTTCTTCTCTCTCCTCTCTCTTTCTCTCCTTCCTCCTCGTCCTCCTCATCGTCCTGGCAAATGCCTTCCTTATGGTGAATTTACTTCGGCGGGCACCCGCGTTGCTCCACGCAGGACGTAATAAATGGGTGGCGCGATAAATCGAGTGGGAGTTATTTCGCTTGATAAGGCGAATCTGTCACGTTAACGCGCTCTCTTTCTCTCTCTCTGTCTCGGTCTGCCCCGTTCTTTCTGTCTATCGTTCCTTGTTTCTCTTTCGAGTTGGCGCTTCGGCTGCTCTCTTCCTTCGCAATCTTCTCTTCGACAAGCCGTTCGAGATGATCGCCCGCGAGGCAAGCCCGCGTAAAAGTGTGTCTGGTCGCTCGTGTGTGTCGCCGTCGGATAAGGAAACGTCGATTCCACACGCGCCGGGTCTCGCCGGCCGCGCTTTAATTTAAAACGTTGATTAAGTCGAGGAGGGTAACGTGTTGCAGACGACGTCCGACGTGACGTGAGGGAAATAATGTATCAGCCGAGCTTCCTCGTGATGTCCCGTCGAGATTTCGGTAGTTGAGAATTCAGTACGGATTTGTATTCATATTTCACGCGAGTTTCTTGCGAGTTTTTCACGAAGAAGAACGTTGTCATCAGTATTAATGAAAATTGATCGTACGTCATGTATAAAATAAATGCAAGCTGACATCTTGTAAAGCATTTTTTAATCAACTTTTCGTCCGAATGCTACCTTGGATAAATGTAAATGAATGACATAAATATGCCATAAAATGAATAAACAAACTCGCGAACTCTCTGAAAATAATTTGTCAATTGAGTACAGGAGGAACAACGTGTGTAACAAAGAACTTCTCACTTGTGGCTCAACCGAGGTCATGTTCGCGGTCCCGTAATGACGACTTTTTCTGTTCATCGTGCTTGAAAGAGAGAGAGAAAAAAAGAGAGAGACACAGAGATCATGGCTGAATTATTAAAAATAATGATCATGTCGTCGCGCGAGCACAAGTACGCTTCTAAAAAAATCTCGAATGCAGAAGCGGACGAGAGTCTAGGAACTCAAAGATTTCTAACGAGCGAGCATGCACGCACTCGGCCAGTCTTATCACCGCTTTAATGAGAAGAGAAAAGGAGCAACATACTCCCGCAAACGCGGACGGATTTTATAAAAAATCTTATTCCGCTCTCTACATACACACGCGCGCGCGCGCGCTATATCTCGAAATAAAATCAAAATAATTTAAATTATTTCATTTCGCCATCCATTTTTCATCGTCTTCCCCATCAAGAGAGTTGCCGGAGATAAGCGGCCATAGCTTGTAACAAGTCTCTCCTTCGCAATTAATTTCACAAAAAGGATCCGGATTCCGGTCGCGCATTCAACGCTCGATTCATCGTCGCTTATGCAGCTGCGAGAGCCAGAGCTAAGAGGCGCTTCTGCGAGGCAGCCGCAAGAATTACCGCGTTCATCGCTGCTGGAGCGTCTGGATTGCGGGTCGCTTATTTATCACGCGTTATTCTCGGAATGATTGCATCTCGTCGTGTGAAACCCCAAATGACGCCTGTTCACGCGCCGCATTCTGCCGATACTTCATTAACGCACGCACGTATTCGTCGCCGACGCGGCGCGATGAAATCGAATATCGCCATCCATGGGACCGTCCATGGGGAATCTAGCGGTTCCCGTTTTCCATTTGGGGGGTCCTATTCGATCGGAAGTATCCACATTCACGCCATTATTCCAGCCGACGGATTTATGAATGACGGATTTCAACAGGAATTCCATACGGTCTCCCCTTTCCTCCCCTACGGCTCGGTTCGGTCGTAAAGTAGCCTTTATCGGTGCTCACCTACGTATTACGTCCCTCCTCCCCCTCCCTGGGCGTGAGGGACCCTATCGGTCCCCCAATCTTTTCGATCGCCTTGTTTGGCTCTCGGATCGTAACAGTATCGTCGTGTAATTGTTAATGAAAGCCGCGACAAGGCTCCGGACCAGGCATCGATAGCGTCAAATTTGTCTCATCGATTAATCCTCGAGACATCTTCGGCCGGCACTCGAGGACTTGCACTCGGGAACTTTGGGTAGGCCGTGCACTTGGATTTAAATATGGGGGTACCGCCGTGCTGATGCTCGCTGCCATGAATTATGTGGCGACGCTGTTCGATCTTGATAGCACGCTCGAAGCTTGATAGGCGCTCCGAGAGAGCTTCCTCTTCAAACTGCCGATGCGTGTGTGTACGCAAGAAGCTATAAAATGCGACGGGCGACAACGAGCAGCGAGACGAACGCGATCGAGGAGACGTACGATCAAAACGCGATAAATCGATCGTGTAATAAATTAAATGCGCCCGAATGCTAATGAAGCGTGGGTTCTCTCGTGGTTCCCCTTCAGCCCCCCTCAGTGTGAATTACGTGCGACGACTCGACAAGCGTGTTCTCGTCGCTATCACTTATACACCATATATGGGTGACACTTGATTTTCCGCATGGGTGACAGTTTTAATAGTTTTAATGGGGGAAATGGGTTTGTTAACTGTCGTGGTATCGAGTGAAAATAAAGTAAAACGTCATTCGTATAATATATTTAACACATTATATATTAATTGCATTTGTAATATAAATGTGTTAACAAAGGAAAGGTGTAAAAAAAGAACACGTAGATGCAATATGGCTAACTTCATTCATAATATAATATTAATGTAAAAGATAAATATAGGTAACATTATCTTGGACATATGCTTTTTTTAAATCGACAGGATAATGCGGGTGTTACATCGCTTCAACGTCATGGGAAAAAATAATTCGGTAACTGTATTAAATGCTAGATGCATGTTTAAAATAAAAATACAGCCAAAAAGCTCCTCCGCGAAGCTGCCAAAAATAATATCATTCAAGTGTATATCGTTGCACGATTCCGTGTTTTCTTTCAAATATATGAAACTCGCGACAGCGTACGTTTTGCAAATCGTATTTTATCGGAGCGCTTATTCTATTTTTGCGACGTGAAATGCTGAAATCATGTTTAACTCATTGATGCAAAGTGTACGTGTATGCGTGCGTGTGTGCGAGCGCGCGAGCGCGCGCTTTGAACTACATCTATTTTGAGATTCTTGAAATTCTGATGCATGCGCGTTTGTAGGCACCGGGCCATACGTGACTGACGTTTTTCGAAAATGCAACGTTGAAGTATTTTCCTCGATTATACCGCACAAGAATACGTAAGCTGATTGCGGGGTGAATGCGCGGCGAGATTGAATAAAGTCCAGCTCGACGTAAGGAGCACGGTTGTTCTCTTTTTTACAAACGCAGCTGAAGCTGCCTTCTCGCCAGGTTTCGCTTTGCATTCGCAACGTCGAAATGGACGTGCAACGTCAAATTACCCGTTTTTCGCCTTGAAAGAGTTTTACAAGCTTTAACAGTGCTCGCAGTATTACTCAGCAGCGACAAATGCGTGGTATTCACGCGCGATTGGAGCGCAGACCGCTTCCGGATTCATCGCGCGATGGAATCGACGGGTCGCGGACGAAATGAATTACGGCTCGACTCTCGCGTGAAAGATGCATTACGTTCCGAGGCCGAGTTTCGCGGAAATCCTAAACACGTTGGAAAGTGCATCGCGTGTTACGTGGCGCGTTTCGTATTATGCGCCCGTTCTCGCATTGTATCCCCGCGTGTTTGAGTTATTTCTGGGATTCGTTGGTCCCGAGCACCCTTCCGCGGAAAATACAAATGAACTTTCGCCGAAGTGGCGTCTCGTCAAAGTTTATTGCATTCGTAATGCTCGCGGAAACGGCGCTGCCGATGGCCTCCGGCTGCCCGGTTCGCCTCGCATTTTCCAGGCTCGCTAGTGTGTGCCATGCGCCTTGCTAATCAGCTGAAAGTAACGTCGGATATGGAGGAGCAAGGCAAAAAAAGTCATGCAATTATCGCGATTGCGATTTAACAAATTTATAGTAATTTTACTGGAAGTTTTATTGTAATTTTATTTCCCTGCAATTCGCCGCATGATTTAATTGTGCGCTCGAAAACTTGCCATTAAGCGTATGACGTTTTCGTCAATTTGGTGATGAATTAGACCAGAAAGCTTGTGACGGTACGGCACAATGTGCGTGATGATTTCGCAGGTTTCCTCATCGTGTCAGTATGCGAGAGAGCCCGTTTCCTTGCAAACCGTCGCGCTTTGATCAGGCTTTTTGCATCGCCCACCTATTCAATTATAGGCTATATAATCGCTCGGCATTTGATTTCAACCTTCCACGGCTCGGCTGTGAGATGATATAACTCGAGGCGGCGCGAATTCGCCACGTCAATGGCGCAACGCGGATAAACGAGGCTTAATGGCTATCTGATCAGAAGCGAAATAGTGAACCGAAGCTGACGCCTCGGGCGAAACCTCAGCGAGGCCTCTCGAAACGATCGATTAGGTAGACAATCACCTTGTTCATTCTGAATAATTTGGACAAGTCACCTGTTACCTGATCGCTGCGTTATTCCACACGAGACAGAGAGAGAGAGAGAGTGTTGCTCTTTCACCATTAAAAGTGTTTCACAGCGCTTACTGCGCCGTGCTTTGACACCCCGGGCGGCGTTCTCCTTCTGATCCTAAGAATTCGATCGAAGCCGCCCACCCATGTTAGCCCATAAATATGCAAATCGCCATGCGCGCAGCGCACCGTCCGGGAAAAGTCTCCCCGGAGTTTCCCGGATGACGGAAATTACAGGCCGCGCCGGTCAGGTCCAGAGCGAGTTCCAGAACGAGAAAGAAGTCCCGTTCCGTAGCCGGAGCTCACGTTAATTCGCCGTCCTGTCGTTTCGACAGCTCGTTTTCTCGACCTCTCTCGCGGAACCGAACTCGCGCGGAACTCGCACACTCGTAGCTTTCGCCTCCTGTAATTCCGTCGCTCATTACGATGCCTGTCCCGTCTCGTAATACGAGGTCTCGCGACGGCGAATACTGCGGGGTGGTTGGGGGACTGGTAACCGCCGGCCGGGAAAGTCAACCCACCCTCCCCAGTAATCCCGGAATGAAACTCACCCCGGCGGTCGGGTTATCGTAACGCGAAGCGCCTCGAAGCGGAAGAGATACACGGTGGCGGGACCCGTAGACCTTGAGAGGGATGTCCGATAAATGACGTCTGGATTCGCGTGGGGGTTCCTGTCTGGTTCTCCTTCTCTCTCTTCCTTGTCTCCCTTGGCACCCGGGGGTCACGGTTTAACTTTCTCGACCGAACCGGCCGATATAAAGTTGGCCCCGCGGATCGTGCGCGCTTCCGCTGCTAATTTCGAACTAAGGGTAGTTTTAGGAAGTGCCCGTTCACTCGCTCCTCGCATCGGCACCACGTCGATCGTTCAGGGAATAGGGGTAGCAGTACCCCGATTGGCGGGCGACAAAGAGGAGCGACGAAAGAATCGATCTTTGATCTTTAATCGTGATCAGAGCGAGCTGTTGGTTTGCTCGCGTGATTTTTATTGTTATTTTTATTCTCGACGTTATTTTATTCCGTTTCGATTTATCGTCGCACGTGACACCAACACGCGTGCATGCATATATACATGTATGTGTATGCACATTTCGAAATTAATGATGCGGCGCTGCGCTAGAAATTGTGTCGCTGTGGAATATTTTGCGCGAGATATCGGGAGAATAAAACTTTGACGTTTCAATGATTCCTCGAACGTTCGCTGCAAATGCGATGGAACGTAATGATGAACGTTTTCCTCTTTTTTCCTCTTTTACTTTTTTTTTTTTTTTTTCATTTCGATCGAATGCGTTCAATACGTTCGCGCGATTTTCATGCGTCGCCGCTTCCTCTCACCTTTTTGAAGAATGGAAATTTTATCGTTTGCGGTTTTGACATTTCGATACTTCCGTGTCGAATCTGATCGCCTCTGCAGATGCAACGAAACGTTTGTCTCTCTCTCTCTCTCTATCTGTATGTGTCTTTTTTCCTACATCATTGCTCGCTCCCGTTTCTTTAATAAGGATCGCATCACATTCGGGATGCGCGGGTGATTAACAAATTACTTAATAAGATTGCGCCAAATCAGCGGCAAGTAAACGAGTACGAGCGCTCGCGAGATTGTGCAGTCGAAAATTCGAAAGATTTTCAGCGTCAATTTCAGCGCGCGCTCGCGTCACACAACGCTCGTTCCGGTCGAGCCGATGAGTTATTAAATGTCCAGGTGTTATTTCGCTAATTACGACGCGTAATCACGTGACAACCGTCACGCTAAATGAATTTTCCCGGGTGTGTAATAAATTCGGCGCCTCGCGATCATGCGCTCGCGGATTTACATGTTTCCGCGATCGCTCGTCGTACGAAACGCACTTCCGATTCAAGAGGGCAATGTCTCATTCATGAAGCCTCGACAAAGTCAAAATTAAACGGGTCATCGTAGCGTCGAGTCTTAATACGTCCATCTAATCTAGAACCACCATCGAAGTCTGATGAAGCATTTAGGCGACATTAATCATGCAAGATGATTAAAACGGATGTCGTTAGCCGCACGTGCGCAAAGTAGATAAGGGCGAGAGGGAAAGAGAGAAAGAGAGACAGAGACAGAGAACTCTAATAATAATATAATAGAACTTAATTTTGAGTTTTCGCAAAAAATGTCACGCGTTACTCTTCCGCCGATTAGCGGAAATTAGCCTTGATTGATTGCCGATCGAGAAGGTGTCATGTGTTATATACATATAATATATAACGCATTATATATATCTTGTTCCATTTCACGCTTTAACGAATCATTCCGAATTGCCGAGAGGGACCATGGAAGGAAGAATCGCGCGCGCCGATTCGAGAAACGCAGGCCGGATAATCCGTCCGAAATTAACTCTAAATCATCCTCTCCCTCTCCTAATCCAGATCGGGGAAGAGAGGCCCCGCGAAACGGTCGATCGAATCCAATCGAGAGATCGTAATATCTCCGCTAGATATCTATCGAGGAAGCGACCAGTCATGGGGGCGGACGGCGGGAGGGCCGACCGACGTCCACCTTTTTTCCTGCCTGCCCTCCGGGGGCGCTCGAAGGTCGCCGGATCGATTTGCCTCTCCTTTGAAACGACCGAATCGTCCCGGGCGACCGGAACCGGCCGCTTCGTCCCATCGAGGTAATGGATGTTTACCCATCACGTGACAATGTCCGCCGGTGTGTCTCATGGTCCCCCTCGCAGCTCCCTTCTTCACCCTCTTTATCCTCTTCTCCTGCCCTTTCGCCAAAGGAATGAACGCCGGACGTCGGTTTCTGTCGTCCCCGACAGGAACGCTCGTGGAAAACCGTTTTCCCGGTAGAGAAAAAAAGGGGCACTCTCCGCGAGGGGTTCCCTCGCAAGATGCCGGACCCCGGATGGGCGAGCCCTGCGTAATTACCGGCCGGCGAACTGTAACTGATTGCGCTCTGAAACAATTACGGAACGTGACTCACGGAAAGAGACTACTGGAATTCGCCGGCGGAAGGGCAACACGCGCGTGCACGGGGAAACACCTTATCCGCCCTAGGATCTTATCTCATTATGCTCGTCTGGGTCGAGCCGGGGGCTCTCATTCATCCCCCGGGTGTCTCGCCCCGTTCCCGGGGACGATCTTGGGAAGAATGTAGAACGTAACGGGCGTCCCCGCTCTCGCGCAACTCCCGCTCTGCCACGGTGATCGTCACTCTTACAAAGTTCTACGCTCGCTGATGAAGTCATTAAAACGTGTCGGCAATTTCCCGGCTCCCGAATGACGCTCTTCCTCCCTTTCTCTCTCTCTCTCTCTCTCTGTCTCTGTCTGTCTGTCTCTCTTTACTACTTTGATTTTTTTAGACATTTACCGAAGGGAAAGTCTCGAAGGGGTCATCGATCAGTCGAGGAAATCTGAATGTATCTTTACTTTTTCGCTCGTTCTTCCAACGTTTACCCACGCATTGATCATTCCACAATGGAGGGATGATTCGCGGCGCGGCGTGGAATTAAAACGGACGCGCGAGTATAAATTTTGGGCGCGTCAATATTCAATTTAGTAGATAACGATAACGTAAGATCTATTTTACAGCGGCCGATAAATCCTTTATGTTGATCAATACGGCGCCGTCGGTCTCCCGTTAAATAACGATATTTATGATCAAACGTACCGCGGCAATAAAGATTAAACAATCGACATGGGAGGGCACGAGGAGAGGAGGCCCCTTTATCTCCCATCGAAAATTTCGAAAGCCAAATTGCGAGAGGTGCGCCCAAGCGCTATTAATGCGCGCGTACGTACATAATCTATAAATCGCATGTGTTTAATGAATTTTTCGTTAATATCGGCAATTCAATCTGCAAATAGAGCCGGGCCGCGTTTTGTCGTGAGCCTTCTCTCCTCGCCCGTCCACCCCTCGAATTCATAACTCGCCCCGCTTTGCTGCGCTGCTTTGACGTATCGCGCCGCGCTCGCGTTGTTTGCACGCGTTTGGCGAACGCGAAATCCACCCCCGTGTATATCCGGTATATCGTATCCATTACGTTGCGCGGCGGTTACCACCATGGAAAATATCGACGACTCTTATCGCGGATGTTGCTGATTATTCGAGAGGATCGGCGGGAGAGATGAGAGAGAACGCGTCTACGCTTCCTTTCGCTAATTGGGAAAAATAGAAAAGCTTGATTGTACATATTGTACAAATGGCGATAATAAAGTCTCGATTAGCTTGAATCGATTGTGTTGCAATTTTTATTTCTTATAGTCTCAGTTTACATTGATTTTAATGGATCGGAGAAGAGAGTACGCTGCTTATGTTGCAGTTGTATTAAATGCTTATTATCCATGAAATATGAAGTTTTTAATATCCAATTATATTGGAAATTTTGTAAGGGGTTATTACACGTTTATCAGAGAGTCTGGAGTAAATTAAATTGCGGATTCTCATTACGTTATTATAACGTCGACAAGATTGCACTCTTGCGTTATGCAGAACGCGTCATCGCGGTGCAGTCCTCGCGCATATTATTATTGTTGTATTAATCGGACGTTATGAGATGCAAGCAATTTACGTGCTTGCAGGATAATCTTGCCAACTTAGGCAATTACACACAAAGGGTAAAATTAACCGCGTGTCATCCTCGCTTAATTAAATTACTTCCCCAAGATTAATCGCTTTCTCTGCATCTCGCACGATGCTTAATACATCATCTGAGCTAATTTGAGTATCTTAAATAACGCTTATCGCAGAATGAAGACCGCTTTACGCTATACAGTCGGCTGTGCTTTACTGTAAAAGAGAATTAACGCATTAACAAAATTATGTGCAACAAATTATCTGCAAATTCCCTCTAAATTACATAATTTAGTAATAATTACCGAATTAATACATAATTTTCTGGAATTGCGTAATTTAAATTACTGAATTACATGACTTCTTCTTTCATTAATAACAGCTTCAGTCTTCGTTATTACATTTAATAATTAAACCGATTTCTCGCTCGATTTCTCGCCTGATCCGTTGCAATTAATATTTATTCAGAATCGAATAATTAAGATATCGACGAACATTGCTGACATCGTATGAGAGAGTGCAATCTATATCCACCGCGCAGCGATTCATATCACCTCATAGCGATGTCTATTGTAAAATCTTTTTACACACGGCACCCCCGCTGCCGCACCGGTGCCCCCCGGCGAAATTTCCTGCCGCGAGCCGCGACGCGCGGTGTTTAACATCCACCCCCGTCGATGATAATTTATTATTACAATCGGGCACCGCTATTGCGCGTAATCTGTGTCACGTTTTACAATTTACCGGCATCCCCATCCCACACCTGATCCCCCCCTCGGTCCCGCCCTCTATCCGTCTCTTTCACGCGCGCGATCCGAAGCAACCCCCTTTCGTTCCGGCGCCCGCAGGCGATGCCCGCCGGCGGAACATGGCGCCCGCGCATAAGCGCGAACCCTTTAATTATGCTTTTATCTGATGCATGCCGTAATGATGTTGCGAGCGCAAGTAAGCGAACGAGCGAGCGAGCGAGCGAGCGATGTACAACACGCCGATGCTCGACCGTGCGGCTTGTGACACGCTCGCGGCCGTGCGACACGAGCCCCGAATCAAGCTCGCGCGGACGGGGCGGCAGGGGGTGGAAATTAAGGGTTCGCGCAAGATCCGGAAGCGACGACGAAACGACCTCTCGACCCCCTCGCTCGATCGTCACCTGTGTCGGTCGCAGCCTGCACTTTGCAGGCGCGATGACGATGTCCAGGAATTGATTTCGAGCAAGAATCAAGAGAGAAATCCCCAGTCTTCTTCTGAAGAAACATTGCGTTACGCGCAACTGACGCGAACATTTTCGTTCGCGATTTTCTGACGCGTACACGCGCGACACGAGCGGCTTTATCTGTCCCTGTCTCGCAAGAAAGGTCGCCTTTCTTTGTCTTGCGTATATGAAGGAGCCCACGAAACGTAATCTTTTCGTAATGTCTAATAACGTCGTGTCGTGCGGCATCTGTCTTGCTCTCCCTCTCGCTTTCTGTCTCTCTTTCCCTTTTTAATTTTCTCTCTCTTTCTGTCTCTCTCTCTCTCTCTCTCTCTGCGGTTTTCGCTCGAGTTGTTCCCTCAACCATCGTTTTTTGTCTTATTTCTTGCGTTTCTTCGTGTTTAAGCACCGCAGCAGGTGTAACTCATGTGCCGCAATATCGCATCCCCCTTCGCCCTCTCTGTATGATGATGAAACTAAAATTGTTGAGCAACTATGTCTCATTCTGGCGAATTTAGCTCGGCCGTTGTTTTCGCGGTTCCTGCGTTGGACAATGGAAAAAAATTCTTTTTTCACTTTTCCAGCGATTTCAAAATATTTTGTTTATCGTCCTCGTGTTATTTTTAATGATAACAGCAATTGCAAGTTACGCTTCGTCAAACATATTTTCGCGTGTGTATCTGTGGTTTAAACATTTCTATTCATTATTTCAGCAAAGTTCATAAAACCACGCTATGCAATGCAAGTTTAATATGAAATAAAAATTTCGCCTCTGAAACAAACACACGTTGGCAAAATAATTTTGCTTAACAAATATTGCGTTTTTTCATTTATTATTTTCGGCAACGCTTGTGCTTAATAATCGCCAAATTTGGTTTCGATATTTGTATCAAATATTCAATCACGCGCTGCAGACCAGCTTTTTACATGCGTGAGAGAAGTGGAAAATTTGTGATTTCGATGGCATTTCGCCGTGTTGCCAACGGCAGTGTTCACTTAAAAAACAATTCGAAAGTGCTGACCCGTCTAATTTTCACGCAATCGTCTCGCTATAGGTGTTGTGCTCCAGCACCCACGGAACTCGCAAGAAACGACTGTGCGTGAGTCGATCGATCGACCGTTGATGATCGTTACCGTTGTATTTTCTTCGCGGAACCAATAACCGTTCTCCGTTTGCCCGGAGAATATAAGCGCCACTTGAAACATTATGTTTTACGCTGTTCCGTTCCTGATCTCCGCCGATTCCCCGCCCTTTCCGTTGCAAAAAGCGCAGTATTGCGTTTATCTTAATTACTCATCTCGCGCGAGCACGAAAGAAATTTCCCTCGCGATTCATTTGACGTTCGCGACTTAACGAGGGAAAGAAACCCTCGCCTCTCGAAGCGCAACCACTTCATTGCGAAGTCGCAAATCCGCCAAAACCGCGGAATGCGGATTTCGTTTCGAACCGCGCTCGCGTTGTGCCAATCGCGATTAATCCGATTAATGCGAGCTTTTTATCGAAATAATTAAATCTCTCGTTCGCGCATTACGGTAGTAAAGTACACCGAGCCGGTCTTTTAGACGTTCGCACGGGGCCCTTCGCTCAATTACACAGGCATTTCACGTGATATTTGCATGCGGCGAACATGTGTCGTCAGTGGGATCGACCTCGTCCACCTCCTCGGGAGCCTCACTGCCTCACACGAAACTAATTCTCCCGTGGGCTCCGCAAATCCTTCGGTTCAGAGGGAAACATCTTTCCCGCTTACGTTTCTCTTGATCCCTGTTTTCCCGGTGTGGTAACGAGGACAAGTCGTTCCTCGTTAGAGGGAAAGCCCCGGGAGCGGTGAAACCTCGTGTGGTGGCGAATGGAGCTGATATCCGCGGAATCTTTGGAGGAAGGTTGCCTTTATTTTACTCTTTTCGTCCGTTTGTTTCGGGACCCGTTATCTCCATTGTATATCGATCCATCGGCCCTCGTTACATTCGCTGGCGTGGATGAATTTTGTAAAATTATATTTGTTTCCCTTTGCGGATACGTAAATGCGCTCCGAATTGAAAATTCCGTTCGGTGGAGGGTGGCGGTTAGGTGCGAGAGAGAATAAAGTCCCATCACCGCGAAAAGCCTCAGCTCGGTCACGACGATTTATTTATCGCGACAGGTATTTTTTAATATTTTGTATTGCTTCGTCATTCGTGCATGTGTTGTGGTTTTAATAGCTCAAGTAGAAAGGATTTTATTAAGCATACATATAACAGAGACAGGAAATAAAACAAAATATTATTTGTATAATATACAAGTATTTAATAATATACATTAGGTTAAGAGACGAAATTAACATTATCGCGGACTCGCGATAAAAATAAGCTCGTTAAGGAAAGATTGACGAGTTTGGAAAGTAACATTCACACCCTTGTATCTCCGAGGAGGACTCTGGCAATTCTGCACTCAATTTGTACATGAAGCATGTACTTTGCGGTTGCCGGCTTCTTCACCATAAGAATGCGGCGGCCGCTGCCGACGAGGAGGAGGAGTACGATGAGGTAGATGGGGAGGAGAAACAGAGGTGCGAGGCCGCGTGATTTCGGCGTCATCTGCATAATGCGTGGTTTGTCCACGCCATGGGTTCCCATGGCTCGTCACGGCGCGCAGGTGTAACACGGGCGAAGATGCAGATCGCATCGCGCGAAAGACGTGATATTCATAGCACGCCCTGTTGTCCATTATCGTTGCCCGACCACGTTTCTCATGAGGTGCGATCGGCGGCATCTCAGGCGCCTTTCGCACCTTTCCCCTCCCCCCGCCGGATTACAAACAGATGCAGGGGAACACGAAGAAAAAAGAAGAAGAAGAAGAAAAATAAGAAAGCGGACCTGCTTGAGAATATTTCGCGTGCGCCGCGCGTGATAACAATCCGGATTCGAGAACCAATCGCGACGACATGGAATACCATGGCACGGCATGGTGGAATCTCGTTGTTGGACGCCGTTGGCGTCGCGAGTCGCGTAGGGCAGTTTCGATTTCATGTTGGATATTAAATTACACGATAATTGAAGCGAAACCGTAGAGAGCAACTGCTTCTGACGGGGTCCGCGGCGACGTGCATCACACAGCGACGATGAATTTTGATGTACGAGGTTTTCCAGCGAAACACAGGAATCCTCACACACGAGCGAGTAAGCGAAGGGGGTGGCCGTCGCTCAGAGTCGGGGGGTGATATCTCGGGGAAACCTCGCGGCGCGCGGGCTGATGTTAAACTTGATTTCGGCCCCGGCGGAAGTTCGGCCGAGTTCTCCGCTACTTCCAAGAGTAATTCATAACTTTTACCGCGCGCGCCGGCGGAACGGACATTATTGAACCGGGCCGGGCGCGCGCGCGCGCCCGGTTCATACTGATAATTCATTTTAAAACAGCTCATAACTAAAAAGCCAAAGGACCGCGCGCGCGATGGAATACACCGTCCGAGAACGCTCGCCGCTAAATCAGAAAACTTCCGAACGCGCGGGAGCCGGGAATCCCGTAAAATTGCATTAGGAGCCGGTCATTCTCCTCCCGTCTGATTACGGACCGCGAACGCTCCCAGAAATTGCACGGGGTAATGGATATTCAAGAACGATCCCTCGTGTCCCCTCGGGCGCCCCCCGAAAACTTGGAAAAAATCCGATCCGCTGGTAATTTCGCGGAATTCGCGCCGATCCGCGCAAATTTCTCGTTCCGCCCTTACGGCGCCCTTTACCCTCTTCTCCTGATCTTCGGTGAGGGGGCGATCGCGTTTCCAGAAAGGAGGGGTGAAAAATCGCAGGGGCGAGAATACATCAGCGGTGAACGGCGAACCGACGAGCGGAAGCTGCGGCGAAGGAGAGACAGGAATTTCCGGCGGTTCGCCGATCGTAATAACTATTCCTCCGGGCCGGCGCCGCCGGTTTCCACCCTGGGAACGCCATCCACCTTCGCGTAAACACCGGCATAAATTCCAGAAGGGGCGGCCGGAGAGCGCCGCACCGCTACATCCACCGTACAGCCATCTTTGCGCCACCGTTAACCACCGGAGTTCCCGAGTTCCCGAGACGATCGCGAGTGTTTCTCACCGCCGACGCCGTCCCCTCCTAAGTAGGTAGCCGTCCCGCTCGTTTCTTCTCGGGGAAGCGAAACAAACGAACGGGCGGTTTTCCATTTTCCCGATCGATCCCGCCGATAATGGCGACAATAGTGGGAAATAGTGAGCGCCATTAGTCCGGTGATTAATGACGCGCTCATGATCGAACAGGAACGTTCTCGCGGCTCGATGCGGACTTCCCTTCCGCCGCCTCGCCGCTTACCTCTCCGCGGGGGAGGGATTTTACGAATCTCGGTTCTTTCATCGCGAGCGCGGGAACGGTATTATTGTGTGAGTCTGCGAAAATCGCCGCGGTAATAAGAGACACGGCGCCATTACTCACGCGAGTGTCTTGGCGGGCGAGTGATTTGCGGGCACAATGGGCGCGCGATCTCCGCCTCGGGATTTGTTAAATGACGGCGATAACGGCGGGAAAATCGTACGATGGGATGCACGCGTAGCCCCGAGTTACAATACATTTCCATAACGTGTTTCCGCAAGGTACACCCTCTCTCTCCCTCGTGTCTCTTTCTTCAGGCACTCGACGAGCGCCAAGTTTTCTTGGCGACCACCCCACGCGGCTCTCCTCCGCGAATAATTATTGTTATATACGTTACAAAACGCGCGTTCCATCAGCCGAGAACTGAGTTCTAGGGCGAGCTGGTTCGTGCAGTCCGCTCTTGCGCGTATCGATCGGCACGTTGCAATCGTCATCGAAGCCCGATCGCGTATAAAGACGAGAATTAAACCAGTTATCAAAGGAAGAGGGTGAGACAGAGAGGACGCGAGCGGAAGGGCGCGCAATTAAGATATTCGAATATCGGAGTCCACTCGGCGGCATAATCGATCGCCTTTGTGGCACCTGTCAAACGATAGGGTAAAACCCAATTTTCGGATTACGCGGTCCCGTCGAGAGGCCATCCCGAGAGCCGCTGGCAGAGGACAGAGCGTCCCGGAGTGCCTCCCGGGAAGACGGGGGCGAGGGGCCGGCCGATGTGACTGACAGGCTTCATGGTTTATTCGACAAGTCGGCGAGCACACAGGGAAGTCTGTAACATCGTATCCAGCTTGCGCTTTGGGTTAACAGCCTGGGTGTTCGGTGATGTACCATGATGCATGACGCCGGTGTCGGGTTCTAATTCGCCGGGCGTCCATGAAAGCGAGGCTCTGTGCGGCCGATGTGAAATATCGGCCGATTCGGGACGAAACCGAACACGCGCGCGCCTGTTCAAGTTCTGAGTTCTCTCCACGCGCCTCCGAACGATCACCCTTGACCTGAGCCAGGCGGCACAGACCAAAGATCGACGATCGGCACTGCCGATCCTCGCGAAGAAAGCGAGTGGCGGTGTCATTACCGCAATCGCGGAATCATCGCCCTTCTTCGAGAGCGAAAGGTAACTCGCGTTCACGAGCGGGTGTCCACTTGCTGCACGCCTGTAACGTGCCTATTCTTGTTCAGATATTTCGTTCCGTGTCTCAGGGTATTTTTAGCCGGCAGTTAATCTGTCCTGGCCGCCGATCAATGACCCAGGAGAATCGATCGTGCTTCATCGCGCTCTCGTGAGATCGATTGCGCCCTCCCCTCTGTCTCTCCCCTTTCTGCCCCTTTCCAGCGGGCCAGGAATAATTGGTCGCGTTTTTGCGATTGTCTAAATTGAACGTCGCGCCGCCGCGCGACGATATTGACTCGTAATAATATTTTATAGACAACAACGGCGAAATATTTATCGCGCAAATATTAGATCGATCGGCTCGCGCCAATTAAAATGCGTAGCTTTATCAAAGATGCGGAACATTAGGCAAATAGCGATACCATCAATTATGATTGGCTTTGAATATCGATGTAATTAGAACGCATGAACGTTGTTAAATATTGTTTATCGCCCGCGTATCGATTCACCGGATTCCGCGTTCATGCGCGCGCGCACGCACGCACACGAGACGCGTAATAAAATCTAACGCGATGACGAATTAATGTATAAAACTCGCTCGAATATTCAAACGGCTATTAATACAGCGATGTGCCTGAATATCATTTCGTACGGTCATCGACCACCAATTAATAATGCGCTAATGAATTCGTAAAGGATCGCTGCGATCATCGCCGATCATCACCGATCGCTGGATCCTGCGACCGGGTCATTAATGAACTTTGCACATTTTGCAAAGTGCGAGTGACGAAGAGCATTTTATGCGCGTCATGGGGAGGAAGACCGGAAGGGTGCCGGTTTCCGACGGGGTACATCGCCGACAGTCGCTGAGATTAACAACCGTGTCGCGTTTCGTAATTAACGAAAAAAAAAGAAAAGAAGCGAACGACGACGTCTCGAGTTAACGCGATCGGCGCGAGTTACGTAAGCGAAAAGCCTGGGAAAATAACGATGCAGGATACCGCGCGGGCAACCGGTATTCGGCGCCGCGGGAACTTCCTTCGGCATTCAAAAGGGATTTAGGTGAGCGGTACCTTCGCGCAGTTACCCACTCGACGAGGATTAGGAAGTGATTTGCAGGCGATTGCCGATAGCGATGGGAACACGAAAGCCGGAATTTACCGTGATTGGAGCGAGTTCCCGTAGTCATGAAGCTTCGAGAAGGCCGTTATCGCGTGCGCATGCACCGGCTACGCACGAACGATCAGTTTTCATGAACACCGTACCCGGTGACGTGAGTACGTGCCCCCGTTCTTCCAGCACGCATTTATCGTCCCCTCCGATTTCAACATGCGAGTGTTCCTTCGGACCCGATGGATCACGCGGGAAAAATCGAGTGTCGCGCGTGAGCATCACTTTTTTCGAGCAATCGGTCTATCACGAATGGTTTCTTGCGACGCTTTTAATTGACACCGAACGTCGCGTTTTACGCCCAGCAAATTTACGTCTCCAGCATACCTGTCTTTCGTCGATGGGACCCGCTCCGGAGCAGAGCTTCGGATCACTTTTATGGCGATTTCTTTCGTTAGAAATCCCATTGGAGAGACCCGGAGAGAGACTTGAGGAGCGTAAGAGCGTAACGGCCCTGACATTCCGTCCCACCATCAGCCGGAGCGACTTTCGCGCCTCGGTTTTTCGTTCCTCAAGGAGGAGGAGATGCTGCGTTCACGCAGCTCTGGACCATCAGCGACGTGATTCGGTCGGCTCATTAGGCGCGCCGGTAAATCATAGTGCGGCCTCGCCGCGCGACACAGGCGCGGAGATGGAAGAAACGCGCCGAATGTGGGAGTTTCGGAGCGGAACGCGCGCGAGCGGGCGAGCGAGATGGGCTCAGCGAGGGAACGGGAGGTCCAGAACGGGACGGACAGCGCGAGCGTGCCCGAAGAGGACCGAGCGCGAGCGGAGCGAGCCGAAACGAGCCGCGAGGGTTCCTCGAGATATTCAATGGTTTCAGTACCGAGCCGCCGCGGGTCAGGACTCGATGTGGCTTCGCCGTAGGAGAGCCCCGTTGTCGCTGCCGATGATGCGATCTCGTCACGACGCGAATGACGCGGCCTAAGTGATTCATGAATCAAAATCGGAGCGAGAGCGCGCGTCGTCGTCGCCCGACAATCGTCCGATCGATCGCGGCCGCGTCGCGACCCGCAAAGTGCCGATCGATCAACCGGAAGTAAACGACCTGCCGACGTAGCGGAGGCACGCTACGCTCACGTCTCTCCGGCGCGTTTTAGAGGTTTCTTTCAGAAACGCGAGAGTGCCAGTTTGACAGGAGTGCATCTCGCACGTGCGATCCTCGATCCACGTCGCTCAGCATCGTTGCCATCTCTCTGTCTTCTTTTTTTCGATTTTTCCGATTTGCGAAATTTTTCCTGGACTTTGAAACGGGCGCGAGATTGTTCCGCGAGATCGTACGCGCGTAACGCACGTGCTCGCGCGTCACCGCGGCGCCGGGGGTGGCTAGGGAAAAAAAAATCGAAGCCCTCGATCGGCCGCGCGCCGTGACCCGAGCGAGCACCGCGCTTCGGATATCCGGAGTGTGTCGCCGGTGTGTTCGATTAACAGGCGACGCGCGTTAAGGTCAGGACTGCTGTTCGTCGCACTCGATCGATACGCGGTATCAGTGGCATATCGCGATTAAGCTCACCGCCCGCGACTTGGGGCGCACGCAGTTGGACGAGGCGTCGATGTGTCGAGGAACACCGGAGTGGAGTCGAGCAACGGCGGAAATCGTGATCTGTGCCGCAGCAAAACGACAACGTCTGCTGGGCGACTCGTGAGCGCCAGTGTCTCAACGTTTGCGTGGCTTCGATAGACGCAGAACTTTAATTTACTGAAAGACATCTCGACGAGCGACGCTACTCCGCTTTCGAACAGCCGATCAAGCGATCCAAGATGATTGAGTTCTCGGAGATGAATCGGTTTTACGGGTTTCTCAGTCTCTCTCCGCGCTTCTAGATCCTCCTGATAGTGCGCCGCGATCGTGAGACACGGATGCGTCCTGCAAACCCCGCGAAAGTGCCCCAAAAATTCCTCGCAGCCCGGTTACCCTCGGACGGAACTCGTGTCGGAGTTCCGAGCAGAATTTCCCGTGATACGTCGAGAGCACTTTGCAAGTTCGGTCTTCGACTTCGGTCGCAGCCTGCGGAGCGGATTTCACATCATTCCACGAGGGTTTACCGCGCGGGCGGACACATTAGTGTGATTCGCCGAGGTAGAGAGGCGCTTCCGTGGAATCCGACGAGGAGGACCATCTTGGAAAGGGGTCGCAACCCCCCAACGCTGCGTCGCCCTCCCACGGACAATAAAACTATAATCGTTAGCCCGTAGCCTGTCAACGGAAGCTGCGCCGTTACGGATCCGTTTATCCAACAAATCCAGCGATCATCCGCGCGTTCAAAAACCGTGCGTTCAAAAACCGTGCGAGCGATCTCGCGCGGATAACGAATCTGTCTAGCAGAGAATGCATCGATCGCGAACGGAATGAAGCCGGGACGATAAGCGCACAAGCGGCGGTGCGATAAAATTTCAGCGCTTCCCGTTTGAAGAATTACGCTCGGGATTACGTCCTGGCTGGAGGTAGATTGTGCTCAAATCAGTCTCGAGGTAGAACGAGTTCCGCAAACGGAAGCAAGCGGAGGATCTTCCGGAGGAAGATGGGAACGCCGAATGGCGATAACGCGCGTCGTCGTTAGAGTCCCGCGTACCGTATTTGAAAGGCTCGAAAGACAAATAACGGGCATCCTATTAAATGACGACAAGTGAGCGAAATAGGAGGAGATAGAGGGTACGGACACGCGGCGTGTTGGTTCACGGCAGTCGACAAAGAGCGGACGATGTGGACGGCGGAGCAGCAGCAGCAGCGATGCAGCAGCAACATCACCAGCAACATCATCAGCAGCAGCAACGGCAACAGCAACGACAACGGCATCAACGGCAGCGAGAGCGGCAGCAGCAGCGTCGGGGGTTGCAATTAGTGTCGGCTCGCAACGGCCGCGAGTCTACGTAACGACTGAAGGGGGCCGCCGGCCGTTAGGGGGTCGAGGGTGTGTGCAGTGCGCGTGAAAAGAGGACAAAATGTGGTGGAGGTGGCGGTGGTGGAGTGTCGTGACGAAGGCGGCGACGACGACGACGACGACGGTGCTGGTCTTGGTAGCTGCTGCCGTCGCGGCGTACTCGCCGTCGGTGGAACTCGCCGATCTGGACAAGCCAAGTGAGTAACGCGCACCACCCTCCGTTACGTCACTAGTTATACCTGATTTACAACCGAGCTCAACCATTTCCGCGGGACACCGCGGGAGGTCGGAGGTATTACCTGCTCGGAGATGCTCGCGGCGTCGATGATGGTCGGCCGAGCTTGATTCCGAAGCCGATTGCGACGTACGATGCGTCGGTAGTGATAAGAGAATACATGTATACACATATAAAATTAATTTTTGTTAAATAAATAAATTCGAAACTTGGTAATATGAAAAATCGAGACGTTGAGCGTGGTGTTCGGGAACAATGCAACGCAAACGGATTAAAGTTTGCGCGGGACAAATTCCTTCGTCGAGAAGTATGGAGCATTTCACGGTATCTCGGGCGACGCCTGCAGATCTCCTTGCTCGCTGGAAGGGTTGAGGGGTGTCCCGGGCCTCGGCGCTACGCCGCGCGGTTCGCGGGTCGAAGGTCGTGACGCGACGAATTAAATCAAATCTCCACGGTCCCTCGTCACGAGGCTGTTGGGAACTTTAAACAGCGGATTATTACCGTCGACCTCATCCGAGGAAGTTTCGCCCGACCGCTCGCGCGTTCCGGCACTTCCTCGGTCCCCCGTCCTCTCCCCCGCGGAGAGGATTTCCCTACTCCACGAAACTCAAGTACGACGTAGTCGATGAAGGGGATATAAATGGAAAGGTGCTTCTGAATATCATTAGAGCGGCGCCCTACGATGTCCCATGATTAACCAGGGGCTTCGCACCCGCCGAGAATCGTTCTCGGAGTGGAGTATCCACTTCGGGAGACCACGTGCATCGTGTCGCGGAGAACGTTGATCCTCGCATATTTAAATATTGAAATATAACGCGCGGCACACATGGCAGTTATTTCATTGGCGGCGGCGTATCTCCGATGTAAATCATAATTGTAGGAATTTTAATCCAACCGGCATGGCCGCATACGCGCGCACTCGCTCGCGCGAGGTCGATGCATATCATTAGACCGATAGGAATACCGTTCTGTGATTAAAATCTCGCGCTATTACGCGGCTCGTAATCGTATTCATCGGAGAGACACACGCACGATGTTACGGGTGTTACGTAGAACAAAGGGACGCATATTCGAAAAAGCAATACGCTTTAAACAACTACTCGAATTTCAAACAATCGCTCCAGCGTTATTCCGGCTTCTTTCTCTCTCTCTCTGATTTTTCAATGTTTATTCGAAACTATACTCGTTTTACATAAATTCCTTCTGTTTTCCGATAAAAGAACATTCCTTTTATTAGAAAGCTGTATCGGTTACATCAAGGCTACATAGTAGGAATTTTTTTTCGAATTATTCGCGCGCGTCAAACCACGTGATGAGCTTGGCAAATGTCAAGCATATCTCACGGCGTCAAAGTTGCGTGGCTCGTTGCCGGCTAAACGACGCTATCTTTAATAATCTACCGCGTAACGTAATAAAACTAAAAATATGATCATACATTTTTTTCCTGTTGCCTCGATTATCAGAATACATCGTTCGGAGTAGACGGAGCGGCCGGAAACTCTCGTCGATCGATTATTAAAGAGCTTCTTCCGGCGTCTTCGGGTCTATTCCACCGAGCTGGTAATCGCGCTTGACGCTCTCCTCGCGGCGTGTAAAATTCACGCGCGCGCCGCGTAAAATTTATTTAACGCGCCGGGATAAGCCGAATAAACGGAAAAGAAGATCGTACGAGGACGAAGAGGGTGTAGTATCCGATCGATTTTAGGCGCAGCACGTAGAGGAGACTTTGGAGGGCGGGAATGACGGCTAAACTAGTTTAATTAAACCACGGCGCTAAGCCCCTCTTAAATTTATAGCCGCGCGATAAAAAAGAATGTTCCGCAACGCGCACGGGGCGTCGAGGAGCGGCATGAGGGAGGGAAAAATTGGAGTTTCAATGGCCCGTTGGAGTTTCGGCCGGTTCGGCTGCCTCTTTTCCAGGCCTTTCCCGGGTACCGGGAAAATAATGTGGCGGCAATTTCGCGCCTCCGCGAAATTTCCTCGGGGCGGAATTTCCGCGCGAGGATCCATCGTCCTCCGCGCATCCAGCCCCCTAATTCCGATAAGCACTCGCCGCGCCGCGGAACTCACGTAACATATCGTCGGCACCTCAAATATTGACTGCGAGCTTGCGAACTACCAAATCCTTTTATGACGTTTCCGCGAATTTCTATTCTCCGTGATGCGCCCTTCGCTCGGACGACGGATGACAGGATTACAACCCCCCATGAGTATGTCGATACTTGCCGAGGGAATAATGTAACACTTGATTGGGAATATTTGGGAATATCCCACGTCGTCGTATCGCGCGCTGACGTATTGGATGACCGGCGGAACTAATGTTGCAACGATCGACAATCGCTGGTTACCTCAATAATTCGACGAGCTGTTGGCGTGATAATTGTACGTGTGCATGCAAGTATGTGTGTATGTGTGGCGGTCAAAGTATACGCGCTTGAAAATGCCTAATTACATGGGCACCCCGCGGGGCCGCCTCAGCCGGGACAATAAATATCACCGTGGCAAGATAATGGCGGGGTAAACGCGTATTACGTTATCCATCAACGTGAAATTACGGATAACGTATAAGCAGCCTGATTTCGATCTCTTCTCTTTTCTCCTGCTATTTTATAATATACGGATGAACAAGATGAAGAACTCGCACTTGCGAGTGCAATTACCACGCTAGTTCTTTCTCGCTTCTGCACATTGTCTGAAACCTTTGTATGGCGTTTCGCGACGGAATCGATCGCACGAAATTCCCGTCTCGCGTTTCGTTTTTCTCGGCCGCGGGATTCCCGAGGAAGAAATTCCAAGGAAGGGTGCTCGTCGGGGGTGCGAGCCGCCGAACGAGCGAGCGAGCGTATCGCGCTGGGGCGACTTTGATCGTGCGCAAATATCAGCGCGCGCAGCGGCGAGCGGATCTCAAAGGCGGTTAATTACGATCGGAATTGCTGGGCTTCGTTAGAGAAGCACTTCGTTAGAGCGTGTTTTCGTAAGGTTTATCTGACTTCTATTTCAACAGGTGTTGCCGGCGTGAGCGAGGCGAACGAGTAACGTGTATGCACGCGTGTACAACTAACTAGCGCGCGCGTCATGTTAATTAACGATACTTTCATGTCCGTTCGCGCGAACGTAAGGCCGACTGACGTTTGTTTCGCGTCTCACAATAATAACGCTATTTGATGTTTCTCCCCTAATGAAGTTAATCCCGCGGTCCGATGCGTCGGCTAAAAAAGCGCCCGGTAAAATGTCAGTGACGAAAGAGAGAGAGAGACGCATCTTTGTTCGTCCACGTAATGTATTCCGCTTTTTCTTTTTTTTCAACGTTTACCGCGCGTAATAAACGCGGCCCACGCAAATAAGCGGAGCCGCAACAACAAACCGGAAACGACAACTTTAATGCGCGCGTCATCGAGAAGCGCAGTACGGCACTCGGTGCTGTAAAGGGGATCTCTTTACGCCATGTTTTTTTATGAATAGACTGCACCATGAAATATAAACCTGAGCTTACCATGACGGGCTAACATTTTAACGGAGCTCGCGATACGGCTACCAGCGCGGCGGCCTGTATAATATACGGGGAACGTGTTTGCGGACTGCATCCCCGTTTAAAAAAAAACTATCCATTCTCTTTACGCGAGAAAACATAACAAATGTTTGAATTCTAGTGGAAACGATCTAGTATAAAGTGCGAACTCACGAGTCGATAACCCTCGACTAACTTTGAGTTTTTCAAGTTTTATATCGATTTTTTACTCTTAAAATATCGCGAGAATTTTTGTTTTTTTGGCGGCATGAAATTCTTAATTAACAAGATCGATAATTACGAGCGGATAATGTGCAGATATAAATTCATTAGTATCTTTCCTCGCTGAGGGAACGAGAAACGAGAACGCTCTGCGGCGACAGGCTTCGAAATCAGGGCGATGGTAATTAATTTTTTTGCCAGCGGAAGCCCGAGAAGCGAGGGCAGCGACGCAATGACCACGAAATCGGCGTAATGGCCGGTCATTTGTCATCCCCCGTGGGGTGGCTGGGAGGTGGCACTGCCGAGAAGGGGTCCGGGGTGGGAAATCCCATGCACGCCGTCACCGCTGCCGCCGCTGAGACCAAGACGATAATTTGCACGCGATTTCACTCGGCGTGCCGTACCCCTCACGTCCCTGCACGACTTAATGGACACGCGGCCCTCACACGGCCGAGAACTCAAAAATAATGGATGCTCGCGAAACGACGTGATACGACAGCCGTCGCGCGTTCGCGAAAACGCGATTTACGGCGGCGGTAATTACGGGAATCGCCAAGTGCGATTATTAACGCGGCGACATTACTTTCGGCTCGTCGTTAAAGAAAAAGAGAGAGAGAGAAAGCGATAGATCTGGCCGGCGTCCCCCGTATATCCCGGCGTATAACAACCTTATCGAAGTAATGCCCGGGGTAGAGTAAAAGCGGCATTATCGCGGATCTGAAACAAGGCGGAGACGATCAGGCGACGTAACATGTATGTTTCATGGCCGACACGCGAGTGCTCGCGCGAAAGATTATCATGGGGTCTAATCCGAGCAAGATTAATCGCAATTGGCAGCGCGCCTGTTATTTTTAGACCGCGCGCGTGCACTGAATAACGTTACGCGCGCGCGAGTGCTCGGAGGGGATCAAAATGATAATTATTATGCAATTTCGGTGAATGAACGTTCCTCGTCGCTAAATTCGCGGAGACGTGATTAACGTGTTTCTCGTTCGTCCGGAAGTTCGTCTACGTCTTCGCCAGAAGACCAACTCGAATGCGGGGGGAATCGCTAAAAGTTATTTTCTGAAGAAGGTCGTCACGCGGAGGAAAATGCGGACGAAATGAGCGCGAGAAATAATTGCGGTGTCATCTTCGCGAGGAACTGGAACGGCAAACGATTATTCGCACGCGAGCCCGGTCCGCGCCGCATTCGTCGGGCACCGTTACGCGAGCGGAATTGGCACGGCACACGCCGCTGGCTGACTGGCTGTTATCTAAAACGCACTTCTGTTCCAAGTGTATTTATCACGAAGATACGTTTTATCTCCCGTTTAATTACGCGTTAAGAGGGACAGCGCACGAACAGGCGACAGTCGCCGAGGGAGAAATGGATTTTCGCGAGGGCGGCTCCTCGCTCCTCGTTGCTCGGCGAATCTCGCGGCGATTCAGCGCGCCAACAGCATCATCCCCGAACGTCCCCGCGAAACCCCCGCGGGAGGGTGGTGTCGGCTCGCCAGATATCAGTGTAATTGCACACAGCGTCGAAAGCCGCAGCGGCGGCCGCGCGCGCGCTAAGACGCCGCCACGCGTGTGATATAAAATCCGCGCTCGGCGCGCGGAAGCGAGCATTTCACACGTCGTAATTCGCGCAATTCTGTCAAGAAGCGACGTATTTCATATTACCGTAATCCGCCGCGAGCCCCGGCAACAATGCTTGCCGAGTGAACACCACCGCGCGCGTATACGACGCGCGGAGCGAGCGAGCGAGCGTATCTCTCACGGGCCTTTACAACGTGTGACGGCGAAAATTCGGAATATCGCTCCCGCGGGTCTCGTTTCGCAAAACTGCGGCGCCGGGTATCGAGTGGATCCACTTCGATATGTCAATACTATGAGCTTACTCGTGACTGGTGACGCGAATTTCGATACGTTTTCCTGCGTCGTCGTCGCCGCGATAAAACTTAAAAACCCGTGGCGTAACGCACGGCAAATTTTTCACGCGTCGCTCGGCGCGACACGCGCGCGGAATTTATTACTTTCCGCCTCTACGGGAACGTTTCCGAAACGGGTAACTAAGAACTGGTGTTGTTCACGCTGATTACCACGCGACATTTCGATTTATCGATCGCCTGATACGATACTTTATGAGCTTGTGCTTCCTGCGACTTTCTGCAACTGTGCGCGCTCGTCGTCATTTGCGTTGCTGGCTGCTGCAGCGCGCGTACGCGCGAGTGTCCTCGCGAGAGATGCAATTCGATTGCGCGTCTATTACAAAGTTTCGTCGACACCTGGCAGAGCGGGGTGAATTATCGGCGTCATAAAGCTGCCGACGTCACGACGCGACGCGCGATCGCCGGACGCTCTTCCTTCTTTTTCCATTTATCTGCAATTCATACAGCCGCGCCGCGTTACGGGCCCCTCCACGTCGTAAATATACGACTTGCGCTCGTATGTATGTATATGTGTTGCGCGCGGTTTACTCCCTTTACGACGCTTTTTACCCCGTGTTACACGGGGAACTCGCGGGAATTTTTAACCCGCGGTCTCGTTCGCTTTCCGCTCGGGGCCGGAGCCGGAACTCGCGCTTGCACGCGAATGCGAAAAACGCGTGCCGAGATTGTCACACTTTGCCTAATAATCGTAACACCGTCACCGATACCATCGCCCCGGCGGGAGGGAGGGAAGAAGGGAGGGGGCGGGCGGCGCCACTAAAGCCAGTAATTACCCCACGGTGGAGTGCCCGTGCTGAGAAAAAGTAGAGCTTTACGATGAACAGGGTAACGTGACACCGTTAAGTTGGCCACTAACGCGCGAACGAACGGATTTAATGCCCGTTCTTTGCATTCGGTTCACTCGTTCGTTGCTGCCGCGAGAACAGATTACCGCGCGGCCCTTCCGCATTTACATCGACAATGAGACGTCGACGTCGCGACGCCACGTCGTGGAGGGATGCTGTCGAGAGTGCCGGCCGACTCCGGAAACTCGCGAGGAAGCGACGGTACTTCCGCTTGGATCACGTCGCCGGGTTTCGCCGAAGCTGGCGTTTCAGGCGCGTTTCTTTCTCTTCTTTCTCTCGTCTGTTTCTCTTTATTTCAATATGCATGTCGACGAGATCGCTCGCGCGACTTTCCGCAAGCCACAAGACGCCCCGGATCGGCCGAGATGAAATCCGCGAGGAATCTCCGGGACGCGGAACAGCTCGGGGAACATCCCCCATGCAAATCGGCCTGATTAACCCGAATCTTAATTTCTAATTCCGGAATTATGCAGATCGGCCGAATGAATTTTTCCCGTTCGGCGACCGGCGGCATTACTGCCGAAACCGACTCTCGGAAAAAATTTACCCCTCTCGTCTCCATTACTCCACCCACATTCGGTTCGCAAATCCGAACGGTTTCCGCGGGTTTCCGTTTCTTCCCGCGGCGGCGATTCCGCGCGCGAAAACTTTCCAACTGATTAATTCGTAGCTGCACGGGGGCAGAGAGGGAACGGGGAAGCGATCGACGAGAGCCACCCCTTGGCCGGTACGTTGGCGCTAACGAGTCCGCGAACGAGCTCGTCGCGGCGCGGGGGTGGAGAGGGCGCGGTTTCGCAGGGGGGATCAACTACGTCCGAGTTGGAGCGAGTCGAGCGTCAGAATGGCTACCGGCTAGGCTACTACTAGTCGTAACAATATCCGAAACAGGTTGCCGCGGTACCTGGCCGGGTTGCCTGCACACGTACCTTAGCTTACCGCAGATTACCGGTAATCCCCCGGGCTCGGGTAACAGTTACACGCTTTCAGCGAGACGAGAAACTTGGACTGGCGAGCGCGCGCGGCGACGACGACGACGAGGCTGCAACCCTCTCTCGCCCTACGCGGCCGGAGTGTAAACCGAATTCCCCGGACGTATCGGGCCGGACACGAAACGTAAAATTAAGTTGTCGCATGACGCTATACGCGCTGTCGCCTCGAGCTCTCGCGAAATTCTCGCCCGCTCGCGGATTGCCGTTTTCGGGATCATCGAATCTTGCCCGATGGGGTTTCAGAAATCAATTTTTCTCGGAGACGAGAAACTCGCGTGGACGATCAAAGAGTCGCAGAGAGGTTCGCAAGCGAGTAAATCAAATCCGCTTGGCGTGACGATGATTGAATGACGAATCGGCGTCTCGACGCCTCGCATGCACACCCGTCATCCGGCGTGATAATTATCCGATATCTCGCGGGAAAGTGAGATCTGTTGTATCCGTCCGCAGCAGCGTTCCGACACACGGCATGTCGGGATCCTTGAATTATTACAAATTACCGTAAAACGCCTAACGCAGTCATCCCGGTAAAGTCTCGCTACTCATTAAAGCGTTCCCGCTAGCCTATTAGGCACGCGGGAAGGTGTGCGAAATGCAAATCTCGTTGCGTAAATATCGACAATCTGTGCTGATCGGTCTATACTTTCAGCCGTCCCCGTTCCCGTTTAAACAAGCGTTTACAATAAATTACAGCTTATTTATTTAATTGCCGCTGTCTCTCGGTCGAGCTGTATTTACCCGTTTTCGGATGCGCAATTCGCCTATCGTTTTCTCTTTTTTTGTGTCTTTTTTTATTTCCCTGTCGCTCGATCGATGGCCAAGCATGCGTAATGATCGCTCTCTTTCTCTCTCGGTCGACATAATGGCCAGTTTCGCTCGGAGGCTGCTTTCTTGCTTGGGATACTTAATGGTATGTTTGACTACACAATATCTTTATCGTATCTGCCGTAAACTCGTTGCCGCGGCGCCGACAACCGCAATTAAGTGACTAGATAAGCGTTTCGATAACCGATGAGGAGACGCTTCGAGTATCTCTCTCTTTCTCGCACAGCCACCGTGCAAGAAATTAATTCTCCAAATGATTAGTTTTATTTAATTCACGTGACTGTTTTTTCGTCACTTTATGCTAAGCAATACGCGGAGCGTTACGCCCGGAGCAGAGTTTGATCGATTACGGTAATTTAACGCGAGACAACGATTAGTCCGTCGTACGACACGCCGGCATCCGATGCTCTACGGTCAAGAATCCTCGTTAATCCGCGTCAACGCGGGATGAAACGCGTTAGATATCACGAGATGAAAAAGAAACGAGAGGAGCTTGGGCAAGAGAAAAATGCACAACACGGGAATATCGCCCGGCGGGTAGAATGGCACTAGCCGCCGGCTTTTTCTCGGCGCCGCCAGTCTCTCCACGCCATATTCTTTTTCCCCGAGCTTCCATCCTCCTCCGTCCACCTTTATCTCGCGTCAGCATCTTCGCTTGTTTTAATAATTCGGTCTAATGAAATTCTCTCGGCGGCGATACCGCAAAAAGAGAATCTCATATACTCGCTGCTCGGCCGGCTCGTCCGTCAGAATTCGGAACGTTGCCACCCCCATTTCGGCTCTCGGCCGGGTCTTTTTCTCCTGATATACGCGATCTCTCATCTAGTCGAATGAAAATATTTTCCCTCCCCCCGCAGGAAGATCTTCACGTCGGGACGCAATCGAGATGTGCTCATAAACCTCGTTGATCCCGCGTTGACTCGTCCGACGATTTCCTCTCTCTCTCTTTTTTCTCGCGAAAAATGAAATATCGCGTGTACCACGATGTATGCGCCACGCAACTATCTATCCCGCTAATTTAAGGGGATGCTGGAGTGACTAGGGAATTTTTTCGCGATGGTGCTGCCATTTGCACAAAAAAATGCTTTTTATAAAAATTTCGCAATTTGTACGCACAAAATTGCGGTTGTTTACAATCGGGATAAAATAAAGGAATATAATGAAGCTTTTCGAAGTGACTTTAGAAGTGTAATAAAAAAGAATAGTATAAATGAAAATCTTGCATGTATGTATAAGTATGTACAAGATTTTCATTTATACTATTCTTTTTTATTACACTTCTAAAGTCACTTCGAAAAGCTTCATTATATTCCTTTATTTTATCCCGATTGTAAACAACCGCAATTTTGTGCGTACAAATTGCGAAATTTTTATAAAAAGCATTTCAACTGTAATTTTTGTATATGTGTGTGTGCAATTGGCAACACTTTTCACTAGTCACTCCAGGATCACCTTAAGGGTGCGATGCATTTCGTATGTCACTTGAGAATAACGCGTCTACTTACTCTGACACACATGAAATGATACTCGCAGATTTGCGTAAAGTGCAAGGGGAAGAAACGTGGACCACGCCGCGTGTCTGTGTCGATTTCCGGAATTTCGTGTCCAGGAGAAACTTTTACGTTCTACGAATCATACTGTGTGTATCGTTTTTTCTCCGCTACGGACAAAGTTGGATCCGCGAGTTTGCTGCAAAACGGGAGAGAGAGAGATACGACCGTGCGCGCTCTTTCTCTCCTTTTCTCTCGGCTCTCTCTTTGAAAATTGAATCAATTTACCTGGTAGCGATGTACGTGCGCGGAAGTTAATACTCGTATCCATTTAACTCGCAGCGCAAACAATTCTCTTTTGCGATCACTATGAAATCGTTAATTATTACACGCTAGAGAAATACGGAGTAAACAACCGTGAATCTGACACAACGTATAAATTCGCGGCTGGTGGCAGCAGCGGCGGCGGTGGCGAGGACGGGGGGAGGAAACGGGGTAACGTTACCGAGCCGGGGGTGAATGACGTAAATTTAAAAGAATTTAATTTTCGGCGGGCGCGCCGCGCGAGGGTATGGGAGATAAAAATATGGCGAAATCCCCGCCGTTTAAGCGCAACCGGCAGATAAATTAAAGGTGCTCGATGCGCTCGCGATCCATAAATAACCCAACAAAACGGTTTTAATATATTATCCGTGGCGCGGCTCGCTAAATGATTATTAATGGGCGTAGATCTCTAGCGCCGTCCTCCGTTTTTGCGCATTGCACCGAGAATGCGTGCGACATTTCGCTCCCTCTCTCACTCTCTCTCTCTATCTCTCGCTCACCCTTTTGCCGCGCGTATCTGTATCGCTCGCTGTGTACAAACTGCCATCGATCCTCACGCTTATATGCTAATTGCCTATCCGTGCTAATTGGAAGTGCCGCCGAGTGCGTTAATTATCTAACTGACGGTTAGCTATATCCCCGCGCCCTCGGCTGGCCTGTGTACGCGTTTCAATCGTTTCCAGGGCTTTCCACGGGGCTTTCCCCGTAAACTTGGGACTGATTCGATTGTTCGCGACGAGGGATCTCTCTCCCTCGTTTCCCACGGTACCACGCGCACGGTACACTTAAAGTTCAAGAGCATCGAGAAATCGCGGTTGTGCCAAAGAGGGTTGGTGGTGGTGCATCGTGATGGAGAAATTCAGGAGAAACGGACGATCGCAGATCGAGACGACGGACGCGTTATTCTCGCTTCGAGAGGATCCGGCAAGTCTGAAATAAATATCGGCGGCTTTACTTATCGCCGTTACACAGTTGCGAAGAGCTGTTTATCAAGGCTAATCCGCCTCGAGACGAATCAAGCACCGTTTCGCGAGGACGACTCGAGTCCTCCTCTATCTGTCTCGCTCTCTCCCTTTTTCTCTGCGTCTCTGTAAGTTCTATCTATACGTGGCGCAAGAGACTCCTGCAGCGTTTCAGCAATATTATAGTATTTTTCTAACGGATAAATCCTCCAGCAGAGAACTTTGATAACTCGATTGCGCGAAGCGAAAGCTTCCAATTATATCCGATAATCTTATCATTAAAAGGGATTACCGTGTCATACGTACGTGTGTTTCCAAAAGTAAGTAGGGATTAGTTTCACTTAAAACCGACCGTTCTATTAGCTCGCCGTTACTCGCCGTTCTGTTGCGTAATCTCACATAATGTCATATTTGTGTCCCTTTAATCGTCGCAATACTCGTCGTCGTGGTCGTTCCATTCCACCCTCCTCGTGCCGGGAATAATCATTTTCTTTTCTCCCCGTGACGAGAATAATCGCGCGCGTTTCTCGCGTTGAACCTCGCGTTCTTATTCCAGAAATAGGTTGCATTGATATTTTTATTACAGCGGGAGCGATTCTGTCTCTCGTTTGCCGTCTCGCTTCTCTGCACGTGACGTGTCTCGAGCGCCCACGAAAACGCAGATTCTCGTCTCGTGAGCGTTCTTCTCCCCGCGGGGGAGAACGCGTAAACAGGAAATTGTACTTTTATACGACTTAATCATACGTGATACTACTTTATCGTCGTTAGTAGAGTGGCGCTCGCTTTGTGCACAGCACGACTCTCTCTCTCCCTCTCTTCTCTCTTTCTCTCTCCCTCAGGAACATAAGTTTTACACACACGACACGTGTGTACATACATACTTGCGGCGCGCATACGCGAGAGAGAAGAAGAGGACGAACGAGATGACATTCGTCCAAGTTAATGCAATACATGGCGGAGATGTGAAGAGAGTCGCACATACGTGCCAACGCGGAAGCGCCCCGGTAGACGGTAGAATATAAATCCCAAACAAGAGAGACGCAGGTAGTATATCTCCGGCACAAAAGGATCTCTGTATACCTGTCGTAGGTCCAATCTGCGGGAACGCCAATAAAACGCCGGCTTCTCTTAGCTCGATACATCGGACGGGGGAGGCCGCGTTGATATCCTTTGTTGAAGATGAGAAGACGTAAAATCGCGATGGGATCGCTTTTAAGGAGCCATTGTGTCGGGCGGGCGTGCTCGCGTGTTCGCGCGAGCGCGTGTTTAGATTTTTATGGGGACTTATCGGATAATCCCGCGCGAAATCCCCTTTCGCTGACGAATGCTCGTATAGAAGGCCGGTAAACACCGGCGATGGCCCTTCTTTAAATTGGATCACGGCTTTTCAGATCGGCGCGACGCGAACGCGCGAGTCAGCGTGATTCTGCCTCACGCGGGTCACGTCTGTGCGTCGCACGGAAAGGACTGGATGCGACGGCGATAGAAATTTAATCGCACTCGATATCACGATTCAGTCTCACTTTGCACGCAGCGCGAGTCGCGGAAAAATTTTACAAAATTCTAGTCTTACGTCACGCAAATATGTGCATCGGGGGTGGTACATGGGGTTGGAAACGTGTCGCCGCCACACGCTCCGCATTGTCCACTAATCAAGTACGACTTGACCTCTCTCGACCATTATAGTCCGTGACTATCAGCAACCCGTTTGTCCGAGCTACAGCTACATGCGTTTCCCTCGTTACTCGAGACTCGAGACAAAACGAGACGACGCTGCTTTTCCTACTCGCGACACGTCGATGCTCCACTTCTCATTAGCGCGAACGCGAGCATGCGAAATCACTCCTCATACGCTCAGTTTGCGCACGATATATATTACGCGCTCGCATATTACATTTCATCCCTCTCGTTAATCCTCCGGTTAATTCCGCAGCGCGTATTACAGCGCGTATTACGCCGAAGTTGATAGGAATCTCAGGGAAAAGAGGAAAAAGAAACTCGCCAATCTGCATCGCGCGTCCATTCCGGGACTTCCGGTTGATTCTTCAATCGCAAAGATCGAGGATTCCGTTCGCGGTGCGTTCCCTTGGGTTCGTGAATTCCTCCCTTAATTCCCATCGCGGATAAAGGAGCGGACGGGAAATGCCGCGGGGAACGGGGATATTTTGACAGTCCGTTTGAGAACCCGTCCGTGACAGAAATCCGCTCTGCCTTCCCGTCTCGTTCTCCCGTTCCCCGTAGGATCGCGCGATATCACGATAATCCCGCACTCGGCGTACCTCCCCCGCGCACCCCCGCGTCAGGATAGCGCCGCGCGACGGTCACGGTGGTTAATGGCGGGACGTCGTTAGATATCCGTTATCCGAGATCTTACACGAGACTCCTAGGACGACACGTTAGCCCGTGACGAATCGCTACTTGACGCGGGAGGGCAGCCTGACCCAATTTTCTAATGTCATAATTCGATATCGGCACTCCCGCGGACACCCCCGCGATCGCGACCCCTGCTCGTAATCGACACGTACGCCCACACGTACGTGTTACATGTTCTCCTTTCTTCTCCCTTGAATAATATTGTACACCGAAGAGTCGCCACTCGAGGCGCCAGTCGCTCTTTGCGTGATGAGACAGCGGTAATTGTAATAATGAGGTTAATGAATGGCGGCGAATGAGATTCTCGTTTGCAAAGTCCGCTCACAAAGAACGCGATGAGTCTTGGATAGAGGCTGATTGAGAGAGGCGAAGGAGAAAGAAATCATCGAGGATCTCTTGTTTCGGATTAGGCGCGCTTCGGCATCTCGCGGTGCAGCATCTCTCGAGATTAATAAGCGGTGAAACGTGGGAAAGCGGGCGAATCGAGCGAGATACTCATCTTTGAAGAAGCTTCCCGCAGATGGTTTTTCCAGCCGGAATTCCGTGTCACTCGTTGATGGTGCACGTCGAGGGAGGACGAGCTTAGGGCTCTCGTGAATTACGCATCGGTATCGCGAAAGGGCGACTTTGCCGACTTTTCTTTTATTCACCCACCCCGGCAATCGACTATTCAGCAGCACGTCAACGACCGCGTCGCAATGACGACTGAGTCCCTTCCTCCCTCCCTCCATAATGATATGGACAGAGACGCAGCCAGTGACGGAGCGCGATTGCGGCAGTTTCCGCGTTTCTTCTGATTTTCCTTGCTTTGATTTTCCTGTGCCTCTTCCGACGTTTTCCTCTTCCGCACACCCACAGAAAAGATTTCTGGACTTAATGCTATTACTCTCTAATCTATCATAAAATAAAATCGCTATAGCGACAATCATATTTATTATTGAAAAGAAGCATATTTTAATCTTGAATAGAAAATTCGAAAATCTAGATTAAAATAATCTTGGTGCTATCTCATTAATTTTCTCAGAAGGATTTAGATAAAAATTTGTAGCAAGTTCAAAATATTCTTGATTTAAGAATATTGTGAGATCTAAAAGACATCTTATTCTATTCTTCTAAGAGAATTTGTAGAATCTGCACAAAACGGCCAATATTTATGTGTTGCAATCGAAAATCGGGAAAGTGTTTCTGTTATTTACAATGAATAAGTGCAATACTCTACAAGAAATATTAAAAGATATGGAAATGTCTTATCTCGAATCTTATTTCTCAAGTAAGTATATTGTATATACTTACTTACATTTCCATATCTTTTAATATTTCTTATAGAGTATTGCACTTATTCATTGTAAATAACAGAAACACTTTCCTGATTTTCGATTGCAACACATAAATATTGGCCGTTTTATCCGAATAAAGGACGCAGAAGCGCCGAGTCGACGAGCGACTGTGGGAAAATGATGCGTCGACATCGACAAAGCCTACTATAAAGTGGCGTTAATATCAAATTATTCTACATACAAGAATATATAAGCATAAATTTGTATATGTTACTCTTGTCTCGAGACAGTAAGACAATCTTATTTAATTCGAGAGAGAAGAATAGAAATTACTGATTTAAATTAAAAATTGTTTTATTTTCATATTTTTTATACTTGTAATACGATTAAATTAGTCAAGAATATTTTTCGTCTTGTTATCAGAAATCCTTTCTGAGGGTGCAACCCCCCGTTACCTATCGAACAAGCCGTGTTCTTCGTCCAAGAAGAAATCGGCGAACGTGATATTTTTCGATCGGCACGATCACCGCACGCGCGGAACTCTCTCGCACGTGCGCGCGATGCTAACAGCACGGATTTAGGGAAATTCCCGAGGCCGGGCTCGTTATTCACCGCCGACTCGGCGAAAAAATATTTTAACGGATGCCGAGAGTGCGTGCGGCGTGTCGAGGAGAGGCTCAATAAAAACATTCCACTCCGCTGACGGAAATACCGGCCGTAATGTACGTCCATTATTGGCGCGGGTGATCGCGCATTTATACGTGCACATTTTGTCACATAAATATGGCACGTGATACATCTCGTGAGGCCTTTATCGCTCGTTGCTGATCCCTCGTCGCAGCGTTCATCGTTTCATCGTTTATTGCCGTACACAACGATTCCACCACCCCCGTTCGATTGCATCCCCCATTTAACGGAACTACGCGTCCGGGTATATTTGCGATAGCGTAATTTTCCACTTGACGTCCCTCCCAGCCATGTGTCGCGTTTAATTATACAATTGTATTATATATTTGTGCATTATTAGAGCATCGCATCGGTGCATCTACGTGTGTGCGCGCGTGTGTATGTGCACGAGCGCGCGTAATCCTGACGTATGACATTTTATTAATCATCGGATAAAGCGCGCCGGGCAAACGAGAGTGAGGATATATCATGTGTAATCTTTATTTGGCGAGCGAGGCTCGTTTTCGTTTTCGTCTGAAACGAACGATAGAAACGCATCTCTCTCTCTTTCTTCCTCCCTCTCTCTTTCTCTCTTCATTTTAGGGCGATAATAAACATCCGGACGTTTAATAGAGTAGTCATTTGCAGACAATTCCGGCGCGTATGACGGAACGCGCGCTTACAATCTCTGCAAAACGATGAAAAATGGCCTATAGCTGTCTAACAGTCGATAACAACCGTGCACGTCATAGCGTTTATGACGTGACGTAAATTTCTCATACTTGCGTAGTGCTGTACGCAGGGACAAGCTATGTATGTGTGTGATAAAGATCATTATCTGGCCGCGCACACTGTATTCTTGAGCGTTTCCGTGGGGATGAACTGGTGGGGGTGGTTACGCGCTCGGCAGCGTAAATTCAGAACGTAAATGCCGCTCTGGTTGCACCGTGGAGGTCGTGTTTGGAGAGGTAAAATAATTCCTCCCTTGCTCAGGACCCTCCCCCGCGAATACGCTTACGTATCCTGCCCTCGTCCTTCCGCGCCCATCCACCGTCATCCCCCTTGCCGGCCTCCCCATTGACGGAAAACGCGCGGGGATAAGAATAACAGTGGAAAGGAATATGGTAGACGCCAAACAGTTTGTGATGCAAACATCGCGCGCGCAGAAAAGAATGTTTTATTTAAGAGCCACTCGCGAGAGTCGGTCGATCGATCGTTTCTGGCCGAACAAACATTTGGTGATGGATATATATATATATATATATATATATGTGTGTGTGTGTGTGTGTGTGTGTATATATATATATATATATACGTATGTATGCGAAAACGCTCTCTCGTACTCGCACTCTCCCCCGTATATTGGTATATTCGTACTCGCAAAAATATACTCGCACGCGGTGGATTTCACAGTTTCCGATACGCACTCGAGCTAATTACCGGCAACGCGCAACTCGGCAGCTTTTTTAATTGACGTTTCTATAATTTTAGAAATCCATTACGGAGGGTATGCTGGTGCTGCTGGTGCTGCTGCTGAGTGCGCGGACGCTGGCCGGGGAAATTGTTTGCTGCAAAACTAACGATGTTAAGTTTGCACACATCGTTACGTCCGCGCGTTTCAATACGTGTATCTCAATCGAATTGCTAAAATTTATCTGTGTACTCTGATAAATATGAAACAGAGGTGAGGAACAAGGGATCGCTTCTCTCTATCACTTGTCACGTATCGAGGTCCACGCAAAGTTAATGCAAAGTTTCTCGACGAAGCCAGAAATTGCCCAATCCAATCCAATCTGTGGACAAATGAGCAACCTGTCAAGGAAGATGTCCGGCATAGATATCGACGTATTACACACACGTATCGCGTTTTACGTAATCATCCGTAAATACCAGAATAATCCGGTGTTGCCGGCGATACAGTATTTATCTCGTCTCTCTCTTCTTCTTTCATTCTCTGTCTCTCGTCTCTCTCGTAATGACATTTTCTGCTTTGCTACACGAAGCAATTCGGGTGACGGTGTCGAGAAGATTGAAAGAGACTTTTTATCGCAACCTTGCGCAATAATTCATGCCCGCCCGAGTCATTAAAATATTTGCTTATTCACGAGATATAAATGCACGTGAGGGATGGCTCGGGAGGAGGGAGGAAGGGACATGAGGGAAAAGAGAGAAAGAAAGAGGGAATCTATATACGTTGCGCAAGCAGCGGGCGCTTGGATGCTTCGCTTCGATGATAATTTTTTTCCTAAATCCGTAATTAATCTTAGTCGTCTTAAATATGCAGGTATCATTCCGGCTACGAGATAGTTATGAAGCTACCATGATAAATGGCGCCCGTGAGAAAAATTCGCGCTATCGCCGGCCATCGTTAGCATTTTCTTTGTCGCTCCGGATTAAAAGCGCGATGAACTCGACGGAGCGACTCCTTCCCCCGCGCTCCTTCCCCCCGTGCAGCGAATTAAAAAGAGGAACAAGTCAGCTGGAAGACTCGCCGAATTATGTATATTGTATACACCTCCCGGGGCCGAGTTAATAAATAATGAGCGCGAGCCGAGGCCATTCTTTGATATGCGTCTCACTCAAAGATCAATCGTCATCTCACCTTTGTGACATTGCAGCATTTGATGATATAAGTAACAAAGAGCGAGAGAAAACTGCAAATTGAATTCGCGTTGCGCAAAACGAAAACTGATAAAGAAACGAATACATATATATATATATATATATATATATATATAAATACATAAATGTGCTTGCTCGTGTCACACAGATGAACGCACGACACACAAATCTTGTCACGAAGCGAGAACGCTTCCGTTTTACGATATCAGCTTGCTCCGACTTTCTCAAACGTGCGCAAGTTATCGCCGGAAATCGTTGCGCTCAAAGTGCTCGCACGATTTTCTCCCCGCGACGTAATCTGACGAGTTGGAGAACTCGTTATTCGCGAGGGAGCGATACGTTTTCCGCTCCATCAGCAGGGCAGTGCACTTTCAAGCTTTGGCGTCGATTCGCGGGGCTATTCGCAGAAAGAGAAGACGAGCCGCCGATTTCGATCGCATTTTGTGATTGCCGGAGTCCGTTGCCTCGTCAGAAGCCGAAATAAGAAAAGACCGGTTGCCCCGATACGAGGTCTCCATCGCGCGCCTCGCAGCGGGTGGTTTCCCCTCCCCGAGCCGCTATCGTACCCCATAGAAAATCTTCTCGCGATCCGCCCCGCGAGTGGAGATCGCAATCGGCCGCCGATCGTGTGTGCGAACGATTAATATTCGCCCTCGAGGCAGGCCGATTAATTAAACCGCCCCACGAGTAATTGTCGATCACGCGAGGCGATCGTGATCGCGATCGCCGATCGTATGGTTTCCGTTCCGTTGTATCAACGAGTTCTCGCGACTGCAAGCAGAAAGAAAGGACTCGGGAGTCGTGCTTTATAAGCTTCGGTTCTCCGTGACTCGCCGATTTTCGCTCGAGGCGCGCAGAAAAATCCCGTAATGGATTTGCAATCTGCAAATCTACGAGCGAGCCTTCGCACGAGCCTTCACGAGTGTTCATTCTATACATTTTCAGCACGTTCTTCCAACACCGAATGCATTTCAGATTTATTTACAGTTAGAAAAAAAGGGAAAATAATGTACAGACGAAAAACAACATGAGGTGATTAAAATTCCAGTCGCAGTTTCTACGACTCGCGCGAGATTACGTAGCCACGTAGCGGAATAGCCAACGATGATTCGCGAAAGAGACTCCGCCGCTCCATGAGGAAAATGAGCTGCTCTCAAGCGTGTTACTTTCACCCCTTGTCATTAGGTCACAGCTTTTTTAAGCTCCGCCATCACGTTGACGGGCGCATTCGTGCTTAAGCTCGCTGTTCTTTTCTTTCCATTGTTTCAGCCGCGACAACGGGTGGCAGCGACGCGCGCCAGAGCGAGCGAGAACCCGGGAGGGTTTCAAGAGGGTGGGATTGTTATTAGTGCGAGACGTATCTGTCAAACGAGTCCACCACAGCTGGCGCTGTTCTAATCCGCTCTCGCTCGCGCGCGGAGATATTCGCGAGCTCGCGAGCATTAACAAAGCACGATATTAGACGCTAATTAATAATGAAATCCGACGACGAATACACACGTGATGGCGTGTGATAGTTGCACTCGCACACTCCCCGGCGCCCGCACTTCTACCTAATTAAAGCCTGTCGCGACTCGGGAAAAATATGTGAATCGGTGGTTTCTGGCACGATTCCCACTCGCGGTTCTCCCTTCTCGCTCTCCTTTAATCCGGCCGACTCGGACGAGGGAGATATGCCGGATGACCGTGTAACCGGCCGCCGTTGAATTCCAATGTCGCAAATTTTCAGTGTCGAATATGTTAAATCGTCCACGACGAAGCATGATGTTTGATCTCGTTTCCGTTGAAGTTTGCCGACTCTGCTTTCGCGTGTGAACGTGATGCAATTTACGATTTGATGGCGCTTTACGTCCCCCGTTACGTCCTCGTAGTTTTGCGCTTTTCTATTTTTCTCTCTTTCGCCGTTCTCCTTTTCCGAGCTCCTCCTCGAGCACAATGCCTCCGCGAAAATGCACTCCGCGAAAATTTATGAAACTGCTTGACGAGAGATGGGCTAACGTGTATCGAACGACGCTGCGAACGCGAGCGACGCACAAGCTCGGCTTTCGCCAACACTGTGTGCGGCTTCTCGGGGTCATAAGCAAGCGGAACCTGCATATTAAGCTGCAAGCGGAAACTTCAGGGAGAACAAGTTGTTCGTGCATTTGACTACGAAACGGACGGACTAAGGCAGATTGCAAAGTGGCGGGCGCGCTGGCTAGGTCAAAAGTTCACACAGCTTGAGCTTTGGCGTTTTCGGGTCCGGAAAGTTTTCGCAACTGGGGTGGCCCAGTAGTAGCTGCAGCAGCTCACTTTGGAAGCCCGGCGTCCCAAAACAGGATTGTAGCACGGGGTTTTCAAGGGAGCCTTATACCCGGCAACGTTGTGCAACATGATAATAACTCGAGCGGAAGGCAGCATCCGCGATGAACGTTCGCGAAGAGCGAACGATCCGACGCACGCAGCCGCGAAATTACGTCCTAATTACTCGCGCGTGCGGATCCTCGCGGAGACGCGAGCGACGGACAAATCGGAGCTGAAATCTCGACTCCGGAATTTTTCCGTAAATATTCAGCGGTCGTAAAAAGCCGCGTTACGAGCCGCGGCATTTACACGTCTTCATTTCCGCACCGCGCGCGGCGAGTTAATAAATAATTGGATTACGCGGGGCCGCGGTGGCGATATAATACGGGCACGTATTCCACCATGATGCTCGATAGTAATTTTCCTCGCGGATACCCTCGCGCGATCGCGCCGTACGACCCCGGTGGCTGGTTAAAAGGGTGCGCGCCGGTTATAAAGTGCACCGCGCCGGCGAACCTAATAGGTAATTACAACGTGGCGTGAACGTAAGTATCGTGGCCGGGTGGATGTGCCACCGGTATAAACAGTATTACATGAGCCGTTGTGCTCGCGACGTGTCGCGTAAGTTTTCCTCACGCGAAAATACGGACAATTAACGATCCATCCGGCAACCCCGTGCCCTCGTGCCGTAACCTGAAAAGATATTCTAATACACTACTCGATAAGTGTTACGCTTCGTTTGCGATACAGTTGATTCGCGGCAAACTCCTGTTTAAAATTGTTTAAGTCAATTTCATTGTCGACACCTTTGTCGAAGCTGTCGAACTTTTCAGAAATGTTCCGAACGGTTTTACGTCGTGCATTAACATTTCTTCAGCTGTGCGATTCTGAGTTTTAGCGTGGGTTGTGGATATCGCGTTTAAAAGTGTATCACGTTTGCAGATTTATAAAACTTGAAAGCGCGCTTGAGAGTAAATAAATATCGGTTTTTCAGTTCGCTAGCTTGCGCTAAATGGATGACAGGTTTCCGGTTTGCGGATGGTTATCGTGAAGCATCGATTCCTCGCGGAGCGCATCGCTTGGTTATCCATTAGACACGCAAAAATGTGCGGCTGGGGGAGGGTACAGAGCACTCGAGATAAGGCAAATAGATTCTCTCCTCCGGTAATCTCACGTAAGGAGATATCTCTTACTTGTCGTGGCTCACCTGGTCGTTGCTCCCCTCCGTTCCCTCGCGTTCGGCGATCGATCAACATTTACACGTCCGAGAGCGAGAACATTAAATCGTGACTGGCGGATACCATTCCTCATCTTTCGTACATCCTTGAGGCCTTACGAGACGCGATAGGAACTCCGAAAATGACGATGAATTGTTGCTAGATGCAGAGGAAGGAAATTTATGACGGCACGAGAGCGCGCGAGCCAGCCTTTCTGGTTTGTCACTGACAAACTTTATTGCTCCGAGTTTGGAGTTCGGAGTTCGGATTCTATCGAATTCCGGGGTTATTTTTTTCATCTTATTTGCAATTGTAAAGACACGACGTAGAGACGTGTGGAAGGAGGGGCAGAGGGGGGGCGAGATTGATCGCGCGCGAAATGCATCCGAGCTCGGAGTGAAATATCGAGAAACTATATTTCACTAAACTGCTGGATAATCAAATGAAAATTAGGAGACTACACAGGCCGCGTGGAATAAATCTACTCGCGCGCGAATAAATTTTTTCTTTTCAGATTCGCCGTCTCGGCGCGGCCATATCCGGAGATTTATAGTGTTACACGCACGAGGTATTGACGCGTGTTACGTGAGTTCGTCGAACGTATAAATGATCGACGAAAGGTAATTTAATTGGAATAATAAATTGCAAAATGAATTATACAGTTAATAATCGTTAATGACATCCACAAAAAACTCTTTTTTTGTCCCGTATGTATCGATTACTTTGGCGAACATCTCTTTCCTCCTTTTTCTCTCCCTCAATCTGAATTTGGCAATCGCGATTATTATTCGGTGAGAACTTGATACGCGAGAGTTCTCCGGCAAGCTTGGAGAATTGGACCGTGATGGCGAAAGGGCAGAAGCAAAAGAAAATAATGATCCCTCCGATGGGAAACGAGAAATAAAGCGGCACCCGACGGGTGCACCGCGCGCATTTTGTAGATATTTAATGAAACGAAAATCGTGCGGGGCGATTCCGGGGCTGATTGATGTATCGATCATTAGTGGCCCGGTTCTCCAGTGCGTCGCCCATCGTCCATCGGGAACTTTTTATTCGACCACCCGGTATTATTGCTGGCCGAGTATCAATCACTGCCGCGCTGCTATTATTGGGCTAGTACTTTTGCTGTTTATTTGCGGAGCAGAGGGATGTCAGGGTGGAGCTGAATCGAGAGAGAAAAAACCAAGAGGAGAGAAAGAAAGAAACAGAAAGAGAAGGGGAGAGAAAAAAGCGTTTATAAGAGCGGATGATTGGATCGGAGAGTGCGGGGCAGGGTCTCGATGACGATTCGTTGGATCGCCAAGTCGTGACGATCAAGGGTGCGTTGCGCAGAAAAAGGGCGAAGCTCGCTCGTTCGCGCGCGCTAGGGTGGAAATTGAGCGTCGTCGTTTCGAAATAATGAGAAATAACGGTAGTGCGCGATACGATATATCTACCATATTAATGACGTAATCTTTCGTTCGTTTCATTCGGAGGGTTCAGAGCACAGTGACACCGCTCTGACACCGCTGAATTACGATCGATTTCGGGCGGCAAATGAATGCTTCATTTGCGTTACGAATGCGAGCCGCGCGCGCCGTGCACGCGCCTCATTTTGCGAGAACTCGATTACGTCGCAGCGCGAAGTTCCCGAGGACGACGCCAACCTGCCGGGAAAGTTCCCGAGCTCCGGACAGCTACGGAGACGTGGGCCCCGTATATCCCGTGGCACGGGGCGGGAAAATAGGATTACACGGTGCCTTAAGTTATTCATTATATGTAGGACAGGTAAAGAGATAGCTACTCACTCAGGCAGCGACGGCGGCGGCGACCGGAAGCTGCTGAACTCTCCGCTTCGCACTCGCGCCGAGCAATCGGAGAGCCGATCGGACGGTGGTCTCCTTTTCCTAGCACCAGAGGCAACTCCACAGTTCCACACACTCCGGAACCATCGTATCGTATCGTTTCCCCGTGCACGTTTACCTCGAGAGTTGTTACGTCATTATCGGTCGCCGGACCGGACTGGTCCCGGTCGAATCAGCGATCTCGATCGCGGATCTCTTCCCGGGGCAGCGATTTCGCCGCGCAGTATCGCAAATCGGACCGATATTTGACCTACTCGTATTTCCCGGCACTTCCGGCGCTTCTGCGTAACGGGTATCCCAATCATCCCACATCATTATTTGCGCCATTTCGGCTTGACTCCGCGCCGATCGTGTTGCGAATTCTCACTGTTAAATCTTGACTACGTTTAGACTCGCACAATATTTTATTGAGTCTTTTAGTACATATGTTTCGAGTTATACAAGTTTACGAAAGAGCGGTTCGCTCGCTAGTCGCTACTGCTAGGCGCTCGCGCGGGATATCGCGTTACAGATCTATCGGTAACGTTGACATCTCTATCGCTAAATCTATCTCTATCGATCGATAATCTTACTAATAAGCAGTCGGTAATACCATATCCTACACTCATGTGATCAGCGCGTCACTTGTTCGAGTTTTTAATTATTAAAAAGAAGGAAAAAAGACTAAAACACTTTTGCGTATACCTAATAAATAGTGTATTATCGATCAGTTTGGAATTTTGTTGTTCACCAGCGCGTGCAACAGCGAAACCTTGTTTTACCAGGCGACGCGCGCGAGCCATGCACAAGACGCCGCGAACTATCAATTTCGAGCTGCGGTGTTCTCATGAGATTACGCGCACAATTTCGGGAACGAATTTCACAATAACGCGACAGTATGCCTCTCTCCATTAAGCGTGTGTATCTGCCTGTGGTTTCGAGAATTTTTCGAGTAGCTGATTACACAATCGGGCAGCGGCGACCTAAACCGACATCGGTGGCGGAATACTGGCATTGATGAAATCCGAAACGCAATCGATCCACATGGAGATGAAGCAGGTACCTATATGCATGCTTGGAATTACAATTTCCGCTGGTCACCGCGTGAGCACAAAGCGGAAACGCTCGTCGTCATCAGGCTCGCAAGGTCTCTCGCGATTTTAAAAGTCGCTAGCTGAAGCGAGATGATATTTGCAATCTCTCTCCTCCTCCTCTCTCTCTCTCTCTCTCTCTCTCTCTCTCTCTCTCTCTCTCTCTCTTTCTCTTTGTTTCTCTCGTGGCGTCGCGTCGAGCATGACTTCTGGCATAATATAATTGCCAGGCTGCAATCTCTTAATGCCGAGATGTTCGCACGAATATCCATTGTGACAGACGTCTAATCTGTAATTTTGCCGGCACCGCGCTACATGAGGAGAGAACCCTCCGCCAGGAATTCTACAATACCGCGTTCCCATTCCTTGAGGCGACGGATGTAATGGGAACAAAGACTGATGGCACGTACGGACGAATATGTGGCCCGCGCGCATTAGTTAATTAGAGTTAATTGCAACGAGATGAGGCGGGCCTGCTCGATTAACCCGCCCGTGTCATCGGAGAATCATTTACAGGATTTACGTGGCTTTTTTTTCGAAATTTATCGATACGTTACCTTCATGCAAGTTTTGGAGATTCATTCTGGAGGTCTGCAGTTGAAATCCGCGGATGAATCAGCTTGCACCGAACGTTTTTAGCTATGATATTCCGAAAAAAGCAAATTAAATGAAACATTGACTTCTATTCACAGTTATTGCAGCAACATGCGCTAAGTAATTCTTTCTCGATTTCTGAGGTGTTTTATGTCACTTTAATGTCACACTAAAAACATTTTAGAGTGTTTAATGATTTAATACGGTTCCAGGCAATATTGCAAATGTCTCGTCTGACCGAGAAAGCTTTTAAAAAACTGTAATTCGTCTGATAGAAATATCTGTTGGGCATTAGTCAAAATACTAAAATTACGCGATCGAGCAACACGACGATAAATTTTCGAGACACATGGCGCAAAAGCCGCGAGACGCCATTATTTACTCGTACGTTACGCGAAACTGACGGAGACAGGCATTCATATTGGATAAAACGGGATCGAGAACCGGCAGTTTGGGATTTACGCTCGCCCTGAAAGTTATCATCCGTAGCAGATCATAATTTTATTTCGCCCGCAGCAAGACACGCGTTTTGCAAAATGTTTCTCTCTTTTCCACTCTCTCTTTTTTTCCTGTTTTTTTCGTAATCATTTGCGTGCATCATGCGAAGCATGATTGCGTCGGATCGCGTTCCTATCAGATTACGCGGAATTTTGGAAGCGATTCTGCTTCGGTAATGGTCCGGACGGTTCGCCAGTTTCGGATATTTTGCGAAATCTGATTAATCGGTTTGCGAAGATAACACCGCGCGATAACATCGCCACGAGCAATGGAGTTTCTATCGGCGACTGGATAATGGCGCGACAAAGTCGCGATTTGCACTGTTTTCTCCTTCTTCTTCTCGCGCAAAGCGAACAGCAGCAGCTCAGTTATTCTCGCGATGAAATTGAAAGTTGAACATGAAATTGTCAGTGTATCTCGCTAGAGATGATATTTATAATTTGCAGCTTGTATCAAGTGATTCCGGAGTATTCTGAGACGAAATTAGATTTTCCGAAAACGGCAAGTTACGTTCCCTCTCGACGATTACCGATCCGCTCCGCGAATCGCTCGGCCCGGCGAAATCAGCGCGCGATATTTCGAGCGGTCTGCGTCGCGTGCGCAAATTGAGTGCGGGCGAATCAAGCGAGCCGCGAGGGAAACTTTGCCGCGTAATGAGCTGATCTTTCGACTCGACGACCTACTCTACGCCTAGGAAATATTTTTTCCGATCTAGAGCACGGCAGCGCGCGGCACGGCATCTCGACTGGACCTAAGGAAAAAAGAAAAAGAGAAAAAACAAAGAGAATGAGAGAGAGAGAGAGAGAGAGAGAGAGAGAGGACGCTCGGCGACGGCGAGACTTCGTTGCGAGCAATTCTCGATGCGGAAATCGCGCATCGCGTCGTCAATCATCGTTTCCTCCTCCGCGCGCGATGCACATTGGCGATCTAAGTTGATAATACCGGATACAGCGGATACCGGGGGATACATTGTGTCCCCCGCTGTAACGGCGGCGACACATCGTGCGAATACGATACCGCATCTGTTACCGCGGAACGAAATTACAGAACAGCGCGGGGAAGCGCGCGATAGGAAGCGGTGCGCGCACGGGCTTAACCGAGCTGGCCGGGAAATTAATTCTCGCAGCTGCGCCCGCTGTCCTTGCCCGCGACTAACGCGCCGGTATCAGGTGGAGGCATTATTTAGTGTCAGCCAATTAACATGCCGACGCGATCATGAGTGTTCACCTCGTCTGTCTCGCGGTCATCGATCGCGCGCGGGCTCCCTTTTCGTACCAGCGCGCCGGGTAACTACGGGGCAAAATTGCACGCCGAGCGATAATATCGGACTCGTGTTTCAGGCACGCTATCCTGAATCGCTCCGGAGAGAAATAGCCCGTGGAGAGACCTAAGGGAGAAAGGAAAGGTGGAAAGGGCGTGGAAGCACGCGCGCGCGCGAAATCAGCTTCGAGCTGAATTTCGTTGAAATTCCAACTGGATTCGATCGCACGAGCGCGAACGCGCAGCCGATTCCGCTTGATTTGCCGACTGGATTACGCGCGATATTGTCTCCACGCGTGTACTCGTACGCGCGTTTCTCCTAATAAAGCGACATCCGCGATGCATTCATCATTCATTCGTATACGTGCTCCTGCTCGCCGCTTGCGGTTTATGAAAAGGGAAACGGAAGGGTTTATGAAAACCGTGAATACGCTGCGCTCCGAGATAGCGAATAGTTTTTTTTGCCAGTGAAGTTGAGGAAGAAAATTAATGGAGGGCAACGAAGAAATAGCTTAATTTACTGAGGACCATACGTGCCGAGGATTTGCCAGTCGCGTCTGATTAATTCTGGCAGCGCACTGAAAGCGCTGAATATCCCGTCAACGAACGGCGCCGACACAACGGCCGGAAACACAACGTTTGCGATTGACGGTATTCGTCATTATTTGATATTACACACTATTGCTTCTAGCTACGCCAAACAGCGTTGTGTACCCACCCGTCCGCTCGCAGCATCGCGCGAATTCTGACCGCGTTCTGATGCTGTAACAATAGTGCGCGAGCTGATGGATGCACGACGGAACGGAACGCGACTGTGTAAATTCATGATAATCCGTGCACGTGATTACTTGAAAGCGAATCTCTCACGAGATTCTCCAGGTTGTCTTCTTCATGAAACGCGAGAGAAATATCGAGAACCTTCGAGTTCTTTCATTCAGTTCTTTCAAGCTTTACAGCTCGCGAATTCCTTCCTCTCTTCGTCTCTAGCGAGACGCAAACGAAGGATTCCGGCTTAAATAATTACGGGATACACCGAAAACGCGGGGATCGATAGTGCCCTGTAAGGATTTCCGGCCACGGGCGTGTCTCGCGATATTAAAGGCGCTCTTCAGAATCCCGCGATTCTTCCCTCGGCGGCTTCGGCGATGATCCGCGCGCGCGGATATCTCGCCGGGAGAGTATTGTGCCCGGCATGCATGCTTAAGCTCTCGGCGAGGTCGTGGCGGAGCTTTGCGGACGGTTCTCTGTGAAAAGCTGTCCGAACCGACACGTTGAGCCCGCTTTTACGATTGCTTTTCCCGACTCGGTCGGGTTTAGCCGGGATGTGGCTTCAAAAGTGGACGATAGAACTTGCCGCACGCAGACACACACACACAGGCACGTATGTACATATCTAGCGCACTAAATTCCACGTACGACTGTAAGGCGAAGGTCCTGGAAGGGTCGCTATACCATCATCAAGAAGCACTCCATCGATCTGACATAAATGAGATCCGGCAAGGCTTTTTGTGCGAATTCCCTCCCCCTCATCCCCTCGTGAACGAGAGGAAAAGCCACGACGGCGCCGCCGTTGAATTTCGTTGAGCTTCTGCGTGCCGACACGGCCGCGGATATTATACGGTCGGCTCTAATGATATTAAGGCATCAGGGGTTGGCGAGGGATGGCAGGCGAGGACGGGGAAGCTTTCTCAGAGTGGATGATGCTACCGCGGAAGAGTGGAAAAGGCGATACGGGAAGAAAGAGAGAGAGAGGAAAAAGAAAGAGGAAGGAGGGAAGGAGGACTCCTCTCTCTCTTTGTCTCTCTGTCTCTCTGTTCTCTCTCTTGGAGTTTTAGGCTCCTTGTAGTCGAATATCCGCGGCGTCTCGATCCACGTCGGTCCGGGATAATCACGCTCTTTTGTATTTAAAAACCTCGGAGCCGCACTTTCCCGGCACTCCATTCTGCCGCCAACGTTCCGGCCTCCGAAATCGCTCGACGGCAGTGATTTCTTTTCTTTTCTTCTTTCTTTCTTTTTGTTTTAAGACTGGAGGAAAGTACTCGACCACCCCTCGTGCCTCTCATCCGGCACCTATGGTTTATTTAAGGGAAACAGATTGCTCGTCCGATACGTTAATTTTTATTGACATTAAATTTCCGCGCGTTATTCTGCGCGGTTTCACCGAGATCGCGGGGAATATGGATCGAACGGTTAATTTATGTATCACTCGATCATACACGCGCACGGGATAAATCTACACTGCAGATCATTCTGCGGATTTTCAAACGCGCTCATAATTAATCGACACCCGCGATAAACGCGCAAACGGAATTCTTAATGCGTGCAAATGGCAGTGACAATATGAGTAATATAAAGCTCGCCTAAATGCCGATGGGACGCGATGCTGCGATGAATATATTAATCATCTGATGCCGAATACAATGTTTAAAGTTTTCGCGCCGGTACAATTTGCAGCGATTAACTTGACGCTACAAAACACGCCGGGGTGCAAGTCGCTCGCATGCTGCCACGCAATTTCCGAATTAATCCCGCCGACATGCTGATCCCGTAATCGTTAAAATTTCACGCCTCGGCCAGAAAATTATTTAAACACATTCCGCATTGTTTAAACAAATACCGCAAACGACGTAATTGCGTGGCTCACGCGAAAGAATTTCACATTCCCGATTCACATCGATTCCACCCCCGTTCGTCGCGTTGTAATAATCACCTCACACAGAGGAAATCCCTCTTTCGATCTTGCATTATTGGAGAGCGATGGGAGCCACAGAGAGGGTGGGAAGAAGACGGGGTGTTATACGGGCTGGGGTAATCTTGTCTTGCGAGACAGGAATAAGGAAGCTGCCAATGGCGGTGGCATTCGTCACGTAGACGGGACGTACTCGTGCATTGAGTCGTTGGACGATGTATGGCACTCGTGAAGGGGGTAGCTACTGGTGGTTACCGGTTCGGAGAATGATGCACGGTCAGGACGTGCGCCCCGTGACACTCTCCTCCTCCTCCCTCTGTCGCCAATCTTCGCTGCCACCCCCGACTGCTCTGCACTCCCGGGGGATGCGGGTTTATGGCGCTCACCACTACTTGTCGCGCGTCTTAGATCGTTTGTTTCAACGCGATCCGCGTTTGAGCATTAAAGCCTTCGTCTCGCCGCCTCGCTCACCCCAACCAACCCCCTGGCTCGCTCGATGCCTCGCCTTGCCTGCATTATCTGCCGCTTTACGACGTCTAACGCTTCGAGGGAGAACGTGCAATCGAGGATAGTTTGTACGGATGAAGTCGTATGTTCTCTCGGTTTCTTCTTTGTTTATTATATTAATTATTAATTTTATTTATTTATCTATTAATCTGTCCGCGCGCGGGTTCAGCTCGGTGGACTTACTGCAGTTGAATTTTCTTCTAAAGAAGAATGTCGATGAAATTTGTCGACAGAGTTTCGCAGAGTTCCGCCTGGGCGGTACCGATTTCGTGCGTTCAGCTACAAAAGTAATTGAGGTTCCGAACGTTAAAGAGTCGCACAATAAGTGACGTTTAATTAAATTTCCGTTACGTAACGGAAGTCAACCGTAAATTAATTGAAATATACGTAATTGAATACGTAATTGAAGCCTGTTTGCGGAATGGAAAATATACGCATCGCGCGGGAGTAACGAATTTAGTAAAAGCATGTCATACTATACGTTGTCGTGGCTCGACTCTACCGAAAATTTTCAATCGATTTCGCAAGAAACGCCGCAACTCTCCTCACAAAAGCCCAGTCAAAAGTTATCTCATTTTGCACAACAATCGAATGTCACATTCCATCAAGATTCCGATTTAATTGGAATAGAAAAATCTGCGACTTATTTATCCAGAATCCAGAGAGGGTCTGGCGTCTCGCGTGCACCGCCGACATGATTTGCATACAGGAAGAATCGCGAACGAGGGGTGCACGGGGATACGGGGGTTGGAAGCAACGGGGCAGCTCGGCCGGGGAGAATCGTGTTCGCGTATTACTCGAAATTGCAGGTAAACGAACGTCGATTCCCGGCTGCGATCTGATAAAATCGCAGAACCGTCGCTCGGCCGCGGCTCGAAGGGGGAAGATTCCGAATCGATCTTTCTTTATGCGCGAGGGGATGGCTCGCCTCGTGGCCTCTCTTTCTTCCTCTTTTGCGGCAGGTAGCGTCTCATGTGAATGCGGGCGAGTAGAACGATTCTCTACGACGACGACGATGACGGAGGATCGCGTGTCAACCGTAGAACCAGTACGCTTCTTTGCATCGCGTACTCTCACCTTCTTTCAGGCACCGCGACGTCGCTGGGCCATGTGACCCCGTCGCATGTGACCTCGCACGTGAGGCGGCACGCCGTATGCCGGGCACGCAGTCCTCATAAATAATGGTGACTGCTGGTAAGCGAGAGCTGGTCGACGGCAGAAGCGCTTCGAGAAGTAGCTTCAAAAGCCCCCTACGCAGTCGTCTTGATATTGCATTATTACTTTTAGGTCGGTCGATTCGTGCGCGCGATCGCTCCCGAGAAACCAGAGAAAAACGACGACAGGACAGGCGAGGGAAAGGGGTGAAATGAACGAGGAAAGACGAGGACGAGGGTGAAACTGCGGTGGACGTGGCCGCTTGTCCCCCGTTCAGCGGTAAAAGATCGGATAAAGATTGCCGCACGTTTGCCGATTTCTTCGTTTTCCGACCGCGCGGCCGCGCGCCATAAGGCGGCTTCCCTCCGGTCGCCGGCCAAATGGAGATTCCCCATAAATTTTACGCCGCGGTTGACGATAACCGCGACATGGGACACGCCGGAAAGAGCTTGCGGTGGTGCGACCATGGTGATGGTCACAGCTTCGCCAGAAAAGACTGTTACATGTTATACGAGGAGCGGAGGAGCGTTTTTGCCGCAAAAACCTGCTCTTCCGAGCATGTTTGCGCAAATACAAATCCTTCCTGTAGAATGTAATCCTACGCGCGTTCTGGCATGTGTCACGTTTAAATAAAATTTAATTACTCCGTTCTTTCGTTTTACTGTTATTTACTAATTTATTTATTTATTGTTATTAACTATTTACCTGCGTTGCTGTTACACTTTACTGCTTACTGTTTATCCTTCCTACACACGCAACGTGTCTTCCGGATCTTCGGAATCGGATCCAGGTACATGGATGTGCTGAGCACATCTCTAGAATCTGCGGAAACTTGCCACGACGACGAAGGGGGATGATCCCTTGAGACCTACGCGAGGCCTACACGAGTCGCAAGTCTGACGTCAGAGTTTCGAAGTTAAAGTGGACTGCTACTCAATTATCCGTGCAGATCCTCGTGACGTCGTGGCTTATTAATAAAGCTTATTAATCAGGATCGTGACTAAGCGATTACGTAATAACTGATCGATTAATTATCGATGGCAAGGAGGAAATGCAAAAGTATTTTATGCTGGCCTACTGATCCCTTTTGTCCTCCACTTTTTTCGTTCTTGCCCTTTCCTCGGTTGGTCGTGCACGTTGTTACCGTTCATGGCCTTTGGCCGTAATTTACATCGACGTGCGCCACGCTTGGCGGCAATAATTGATGGATAAAAGCATATATGCCAGACGTACATGCTTATATGAACTACTGACCACCGACGCACGCATTAATCTCTCGCGGACGCTTGAAAAAAAAGTTGGAAAACTTGACGGGCCATTATTCAACCCGCCTGGCTGATGATTATTTACGATAAAACGGCCGAGAGCCTACTCTTGGTGTCGCTTTGCGTAAGTGCGCCAAGAAGGGATGTAACTCGGGCAAAACGGGATGATCTTACGGAAATGTAACCCGGAAATACGCGCTGCTTTGCGTTCCTTATCCCACCTCTCTCTCTCTCTCTCTCTCTCTCTCTCTCTCTCTCTCTCTCTATTTCTCTCTTTCTCTTTCTCGCTCTCTACCTCTGTTTCTCTCGCGTGTCTTCTCCGCTTCACGTTTTGCTTACACGCTTGTATCGAAACAGTCGATGAATTTATTTGCCGTGTACAATTTCGCGAGAAATCACGTTCGCCGTCGGCGCGCGAGCGTTAGGGACTTTCCCGGTTCGGGACGCGCCGGGACGGCGAAAAATACGAAATGCTTGAAAAATGCAGAAGGAAGGGAAAAAAGCGGAAATATCGGGGCACAATAATTCACGCAAGGCGAGCGAGGCATGCAGCTCGCGCGCCGCAATTAATTCAACGTCAGCCCGCGGATGATACCCCGGCGTCGAATCGGCATTCTCATTTGCCGTTTTTCCGAGAGAGATACGCAGCCGATTCGTGCGGGTTGATTAACATACTATGAGGATGCCGTCCGTTTAAATATTACTTTGTGCGCTAAAGCGAAGAATAATGGCTTCCCGGACGTTCATTACGGGTCCGCATTTACGGAGATTGATTGTGGCTGCACGATGTGGATTCGTAAGGGCTACCGATACCGCATTTTTGTGCCGTAATGCAACTGGTATTACGGCGATATACTGCGCTTAATGCCGCGAAATTCTCTTTCGGGGATTTATTGCTATCGAATTTTTTGACCTTCTTGCAACGCAAATAAAACTGTTATTTCGTGACGTTGCTTCAAACTTTCGTCGCATCAATTTCTGTATCTATTTATGTAATGATACATTTATTGCTTTATGCTTGGAGGAAGAAAAACGATAATCCTGCAGTTGTCATTTTTTGTATCCAGTATCCACTACTCTTGTTTTGCTCGGCTGTTGATTCAGCACAAATTGAACGCGAGTCGTCGTCGTTTACATTGCATTATTATTGCAGAAGAATCCACGTTTAAACGCGTCCGCGGCGCAAATATCCCCCGCGACATCGTTTCTCAGCGGGGTCATCCTTTATTCCTATCTCGTATCAAAGAAGTTTATGAAGCATCGCGTATCCGACACCGGAAGGAAGCGACTGTCTTCGAGAATGATAAATCACCGAAAACCTACAAGAGGATAATTCAGGTTGCATCAAGCTCTCCGCCGCCCTTTGCGAATTCCGCAGCTTCCCTCGGAGCTCCACGATAACGACGTGTCAGGGAAGTTGTTTATTAGCGACTGACACTTGGGTATCTCACAAGTAGTTACTTTAATATCGGACGACGTTAATGCGTCGGTTACAAAAGCTCCAACGGTCTCCCGACACCGAGGACGATGCTTTGTCCTCTGATGCCCTTTACACATAAATTTTTCATTCAATGTGAGACACGCTCGTATAAAATTATAATACTTTTTAACGGTTTATCTCCGAAATGATAAATTCCCGCGTTGTGTTGGACGGCGAAGGTTCTCCCACGAATTTACCGTCACTGCAAATCGTAACGATACCTCGTCGTCTCCAACTTATAATTGTATATACATGGCGTCTTCTGTGCAGTTAATTGGGCGGTAATAAAACCATTTGGAACACGGGAAAGGGGAGGGACGAGCCGGCTAATGTTGACTCGGCTGCGAACGAGCCTGTAAAACGCGCCTAGCACCTGGGGGGATCGACAGAAAACGGTAAGGACCATCCTGGGAGCGCTTCGTCATCTCCGATAGCTCCCGTGAATCCCCTCGGTCTCGCCTCGCCTCGTCTCGCCACGGAGTCCCTTGGTTTCCACGACCCCACGAAAACCATCCCATCGCGCAGTTATCTCGGGTTCATTCATCCGCTATGATCCGACACTTCGCCTACCGCCGTCACTTCGTCGGCGGGCGGGCAAAAAGAGGAGACAGATTGCCGGGAACGAGGGAAGATTAAAAATTCTCCGCCTCGATAAGATCAAGATCCTCGGCGAGGACATTCGCAGCGCGTAATGGCGAATCCTTACCTCGTAAGATCGGCGATTTCCCCAGTTATAGATGCAACCATGCTGATGCATCTGTGCTCGGTGTGTCGCACATTAATCGCGCGGATCACGCGGAGAACGATGCTCCGGCTTCAGGCTATTGCAGGAACACTTATACGATCACTTTTGGAAGAGGTATTTGAGGTGGATCAATGACGGTTCATCTACATTCATAATTCAAGCAAAATTGGATTAAGTCGCATTGAAAAGCCACTGAGATATTCGCAGCATTTATGCATTAAACATGCTCATTTGAAATTTCCTACATTCTTATCAACCGTGCACCATTATAGAAAATCTATAATATAGCTGAAATTTCATACGAATCACTCGTCGTTACCTCAAACTAATTTATATTATAATAATTTGATGACAAGATGAATCTATCTGATAATTACATGTTGTTCTCCGTCTCTTTATCCTTTTCTGGTTACATCGGCACGGCTGAAGGGATAACATTGAGCACGCGAAATTGCGCTCTTTGGTCGAGGTGTCGGTGGCGCGGATGACTGGTAACGGAGGACTGGTACCCGGCGGATGCGTTTACGAGCGGAAGTTGAAGGAGATCGATCGCATTTCCGGCGTACCGCACAGACACTTCCGAGCGTCGTGTATCGCTTTTTCTTTGCCCGGCGGGCAAAGAGGCCCAATGAAAAATCACCGCGCGGACCCGAAGTCCGCGGCGGAACATAAATTTTAAAGCGGCCGCGATACAGGGTCGCTGCTGTTTATCAAGACTCTCTCTTTCTCACTTTCTGGAAGCAGGCGACCGGAGATCTATTAATTTCGGCGCAACCGTTCACTAACTCGCGCGAGCATCCCGTAAGGTCGAAAGCGAAAAGGGCTTGGCTCTATAACTTCTCGCCCCGGTGAAAACCACTGCTCGCTATCAGCTCGAGCGATAGCTCGAGTACATGGGTACAGACAGGTGCCTAAATATTTATTTCTCTGCGTACGCACCCACACATGAGGCGTAAATTAATGTAAAAGGATCGAAGTGCATTTGTTTCCGCGTGGATCTCACAATTTTCCCCAGTGAAAATGTACGTCATTAACTATTGAATGCGCGATATTGATACAGTTTTGTCGACGGTATCAATAACCAATTAACGCTCGGATGAGTTACGGACGCACACGGCAAATATCCCTTGCAAAGTTTATTATTTTTCGTTAATATTGTAGCGACCATAATTGGCTCTCCGCGCTGAGAGCGGGGATAACTGCGAGCATCACAAAACGCTTGTTTCATCTCGTTTTTTATTACCAAATCAAATAAAATGCGCGTCTGCACAAAAGCTCGCGTAGAATTTCGCTTCATTTGCGATTCGCGAATTCGATGCCAAAATTTCTGCTCGCCCGTGAAATCGCACCACTGCGCCGCACCGAACGAATCGAGGGAACATTGACAATTTTGAGCGGAAAACGCGAAGGGTCGCGTGCGGACCACCAACAGACACAAAACCGAAAGCCGGACGTCAGGGTACGCTGTGGAAAAATGCTTCGTGTTCGGCTCGATGCGTGTATGTGTGTGTGCTGCGCGATCAAAGAATCTCCTTTGTCGTGCAAGAAATTACCTCTCCCGCTCGTTCATAAATCAGCGGTAACTTGCTTCGCCTACTTGATAAGTGTGCATAATTACTGGAAACGAGTGGGGCAGCAAAAAATTGACATGGAACTGGTTCACGAGCGGCTGATGAGAGAATCATGAACAACAAGGTGCGGGCAGATTACGTGGTTTAAAGGTAAAGAAGAAAGGAAAGGGAAAAGAAGAAAAGAAGGAAGAAACAATTCGTCGGCGTAGAGAGTGCTAATCTTTCCTCGGCGAGGCTTGCGCCGGTAATACGTAAACGCCAACGTCCGTCTGTTATCTTGCCCTGTGAAATTTGCACTTGGTGCGCTTGTTAACAGGCGTAACGCGTTCTCCGACGAGTTACTCGCGTTCATTGAAGGAAAAACAAATAGAAAAATGTAGGTACATCTTTCCCGGCTGAATTGGATCGAATGAGATCGAGACGGACGAAACCTCGTTAATTTTTCAGGGGCTATATGCGCCGGTCGTCTCACTCGCGAAAGGGGGTTTCGTGATCGTTTTATGATCACGATCGGCGGCGGCGTATACCGGGAACGTATAACCGGAAGACGCGCGAAATTTAACGAGCTTCCGCTTCGCTTATCACTACATATTTATGCATGTAGGCGTTATCCCATGCGCGGGGCTGGAACGGGCCGAATATTCCGTAAGAAATTTCAGACTCAAACGCCGCAATGGATTGTCAGATGGACAGAGACTCGCGCCCCCGCCAAATCACCGGTCATTAAACTATTTCCGACAATTTTGTACATTAATCCCGGGGCGCCGCGTAAAATAAATTGATCATTATTCGCATTCGACTGGATGTGGCGTATAATCGAGTTACATCGCGTTTGTCAAACGCGTTTATTTATTGACGCGATAAAACGCAAGCGTGAAGGAGATAAAGTCTACGTGGTCCCAGCCCGGGGAATATAGTTTCACAAAAATAACAGATTTCTCGAGAAAGTATTCGAGAGAGGAGTATACATAATCATCACTCATACCTCACAACAGCTTGAACATCGTCGCGTGACGCGATTAAACCGCGCCGGTTATTTTTATCAACGATCGCACCGCGAGATTCACGTCGAAGTAAATCATTTCTGCGGCATGAGGCGCGCGCGCGCGGGATCGAAGTTGCGTGACAGTAATAATAACGGATGTTGTGCGCCAAAGTACGTACATTATAATTAGGTATGCGCCTGGCGGCGGGGGCGCCGAACTGGATGGAACCGCCCTATCTAGCATTTCCCGTTGCGCCGAAGTTGCGGAACAGCCGGAATTTCCGGCAAAATTACCGAATTTGCGAAACGTGCCGGCTTAAAATATCTTGTCGGCGTTTCGCGTGATGTCGCCCACAGGACCCCTCCACCCCCTCCCGCCCATGGCACGGGGCGAGACGGGGGTGAGGCAGCGAGGAGATAAGTTTATACACGTCTTCAGAGTTTAGGCAACTCGGGAATGTTCGTCCAATTTGATTAGACTGTTATGAACTTACTTTTGACAGAAACCGTTGTATATGTCGGATATACGTGATGACGCACATTACACGCGATATACGCAGGCACGCATGGCAGGACGAGCAACGTCGCTCGCACCATACGGCAGTCGCCTATTTGACAATTGAAATTAAATAATCGCGCGTCTCCATGAATCGCAGCAGAGACTTGGAGCAAAGTGCAACCGGAGTTCCCGCGGAATGTAACTCGGCACGGTGCGAGAGCGAGCGCATGCCAGGGATTGCGAGGGTGGGATCGCTCGCGCGAAAGAATTTCAATTCGGTCGAACTTTGGTAAACGGCGTTGTCGAACGGCGAACAGGACAGCCCGGCCGGAAGGAAGAAGCTATCTCTCTTTAAACGCGGCTTAATGGTGCGATTTATAAGATATTGATTCGCTCTTAGTCCTTTAACGGGCGCGCGTCTGCGAGCATATAGAGACGCCTCCAGCATCCGGGAGAATATATATGGACCGATCAGAGTCGCGGCAAATTTTTCTGCCTGGTTCCAGGATCCTCTCGATCTCCTCGATTGCGGATCGAGAGCTTGTTTTTCGGAGAGTTGTTTCGTCGTCTCTTTACACCCCCTGCCGTGCGATGATCCATTCGGCGCATTCTACCTTTTCTTGTCCTACATTTGAAGTACGAGCGAACTCTATTCTGTCCCCGGGCTGCGCCAAGTCCAAGGTGCTCCTGGCTGCCGAGGTGGTAAATTAACAATTAAACTGTAACAAGATTTTCAGTCCACGTCCAGCTACAGGAAATTCAATGCCGACCACCGTCGCGTCCTTCTGAGAGCTCGCCAGGACCGTGGATAATTAAACGCAACCGGTATGACCGACGTGTGTCCTTCTCTCCCGTCGCTTCCGCTTCCTTAACCACGTCCACCTCGCTGCGGTGGCACAACAGCTCGGCTTCTGGAAATTGGAAGCCCGTAATTTATGGCGGTAACTCGGGACAGACGGTGAGACCGAAGGAGACAGAGATAGAGAGAAAGAGAGGAAGAAAGAGAGAGAGAGGAAAGAAGGGACGGGGGACAGTTGGATTAATGCCTGATTTCCGAACATCTCGCATGCCCGCCATATGCTCTCGTCGATGAGCTGACTTGATTATCCCGAGAGTAGATACGGTTTCGTTTTTATCTTTGACCCTCTGCACTCGATTATTATCTCGCTGAATTTTTAAAAAACTGTCGATCGACGCGTCGATCGATTTCACGTCTCTTCACGTCGTAAGAGGCAGGGTACGATCGTTCTTCTGCTTCTTTCCTCGCTGTCTCTCCAGGCGTTACGAGATATGTGAAGAGAGATTTATAATGGAACAGTGTGACAATGCAATCGTCGTGTCAGCGTCATGCGTGTGTACTCTACGATCAATTCCGCAGTCGAGTTGCTTTTTCTGCGGCGCTACCGCGGCTATTTTATCGAGCTCCGTTCGGTTGACCATTAGCCGAAGGTATTTACTCGCACTTTCGCAGATCGCACTCGCCATCACGTACGCGGGAGGGTTAATGGATCCTAGGATGAACCTAATGGCGGTCGCGTTACCCCGGGAGAACGTGTTTCGCCTTATTTACGGTGTAAAACACACGACGTGCGCTCTCTTTCCACGCAATATTCGTTCCGTTGCTCTCTCGTTCAGAGGAAAAGGTCGCTTCTGCTTTTATGACGAGAATAAACCGCCATAAGAGACGCTCATGGTCCATTCCGTGGATCCTTGCCGTCGCGATGGCCCTTCCGCCACGATTCCACTATCCTGCGGATAGAGTCGTATCGTCGCGTCGTGGGAAAAACCGCGCCGCAGCTTCTGAATCTCGTGGTCCGCACCACCGCAATATTTTACACGGCGAGACAGGAATTTTTTAACGCCATCTCGCGACATCAAACACCCGCCGCGCCCGTTTTCCCACACTGTAATTGCGACGCCTCGTTATGGCCACCTCGTAATAACGACACGCTCGTAATATCGTCCCGTAAAAGAGCGCGTCGCGCATCCGAACGCACATTCGTAATCACGACAATTAGCGTTATCTCATTAAACGACTCGTCCCACGCTCCGCCTCGTGCGCGCGCGGATTCACTCGGCCTCGCTGAAGCCCCGAGCAGATTTATCGTCCGCATCCTCCCTTCCGCCATTCAATCGCGTTGAAATTCGATCGGCGTGTATATTTCGTGACGGATGGCTCCGGCAGATTAATCGAGATACACGAAAAATTTAGGGGGCTGCAGTTCGGAGATACCCCGGCAGATGATCGCGCGAGCGCGATTTGTCATCCCGCTTCGATAGGCATGAAACACAAACGTGATTCCCGGCCTCTTGACCAATATAAGGGTCGCCGATTTATTTGCGTGCGAGTGGTGCGCGCGCGCGCGGATCTTCGATCGAGCTACAGATTCTAAGGGAAACCGACTGGTACTAGCGGCTCCCTCGGGCAGGGGGTTTAAGCCCCCGTAGAACCTAAATCAATTCCCGTTTGACAAATCTTCGGGCGATGCCGGACGACGGCAGATATTTCATTGGTCGTACAATTCCGCTATCTACCGCGTGCACCGTGGTGGCGTCGGCCACGCGAGTTTTCGATTCCGACCGATTGGAACATTGCGGTGAATTAATGTACTTTGCTTGAGCGGGGAAGAGAACAACCCCGAGGAGCGTCGGACGAGATGGTACGAAATTCGTACAAAAATCACGTTGCCTCGTGCGAAGCGCTGGACTCATAAATAAATAATTACAGACGAATGTGTATCGGTCATTTCCTCCGCAGAGATTTGTTGCAGGCGCAAGGATATAGAAGGGAAGATGATACGAGGAGGTACGAGAAGAAGAAGCGGGTGCGCGCGCTGAAAATCAAGAACGCGGCACGGAACGCGGAGGGCGTAGGGCGCGGTAGCAAAAGGGTGAAGGGATATAAAACAAATACAGCGAAACGTATTAGTTCAGCAAACTGGCGAGGTCGGTAACGCAATTTTCGGCGGTTCGCCACGTTAAACGCGGGGAGAGCTGGTCGATTGACTTTCCTACCGGTATTAATTCCCTCATTCGGTTGCGTTTGAGCAGGAATAAAAAAATTTACGAAGGTACGCATCCGGGCGTGCTGATACTGCTGTTTTGAAGCTGCAATTAATCGAATGTCAAACGTTGCGCACTCTAGGCTTTTCATCAGATGCTTTTTGTGTCCCGTACGGTTTTTATTGACAGTTGTAGGTGAATTGAGAGTCGCTGTGCCGGCTCATCGTGTGCCAAGCACGTTTACAATATCCCGCTATCGTAACGTATAAAATAACGTACGTACGAGTATATAAAGTACGGAAAACGGCGACGCTCATGAGCGCGCTGATCGATCGCGCGAGAACGGTCGGGCACGCCAAGTTATTCTTTAATAACTCTCCGGTCCATTGTTACGTCGAGAATAACGTGCTCCCGAGCTGGACATTGCCCCGGGCTTTATTTATCTCGGAGTCAGCACGGCAACTCGAATGGGGAGCTCCAGATTAAATGATCCGGAGCTTTTATTGTATCGTGACGATCACGATCACGCGTGAAGCTTTTTCTGCTCGCCCGCTCGGAAAACGAGCACTTTACGGCCATGTCATCGGTCAATACTTAATTAATCGCCGAGAGATATTCTTCGAAATCGGTCAATACTGCAAGATTGTTTCAATGTTACACCTTTGAGAAGATATCTCTACCGAATAGCCGTACTCCAAATGCAAGCGCCATCCGGAAACTAAGTGCGCTAACTAATGCGAGTTTCATCGGTAATACTGCACTCTTGATCAAAATGGTATATCGGACCGGACTATTGCGGCGTCCCCGATAGTTCCTTCGAGCTCTGTTACACGACTGATCGAATTAACGGCAAGCAGACGGAGGAAGTTTCAGCTGACCGCGATCGCGAATGTGTTGTTGAAAATGACGCTTCTCGTGGAATCTCGGGAATATTATTATTTTTAACAATGTATGAATAAATGTTGAAATATTACAACCGCATATTAATGATTATTGCAGAGTAATGGGAAATGTACAAAGAGAGATAGGATAATACTTTATAATAACAATTCATCTCTGAATGTTATATAATTCTTTTTTTTCATGATAAATTAATGCAAATATTACGTTTGGAAAGAGGCAACATCGAGAAACACATATTCGTTCGATCGCAGATTGCGGCAGCAACGTGTTCGATTAACTTTATTCGCGCTCCTACCATCCAGTTTCTAGAAACAATACGACTTAAGGACGGAGTTTCCAACCGTGTCGTTGCACCCCGCTGTAATGAGATTGGTCAGCGGAATCGGGCCGAGCTTAGTATCCAGATCATGCTCTCGAAGCTTCATTGAACCGAAATAGTCACACAGAACGTGTTCTCGATCGTGAGCCTGAAATAACAGAAGCTCTGCGTCTGACGAATCACATTGTGGAAATTGAGCCATTGTTGCGAAATATTCTTGACAGCGCATTTGCATTTTATGTAAACGCTTATAGTAAAGCCCCGTTATTGTTTCATGCAAATACCTTACACATTTACTTCTTACACATTCACTGAAAATTTGTAATGCTTTTGCTAATTTATATTTTATAACTTGTCACGATCACAACTCGACATAATAATCAATAACGGAAAAATCGTAGCAAAGTGAGACAAATTTTATGTGAAAACAGATTCTAATGTTTCCAACAGGTGCACGATTGTTCACCTCGGATGAATAGTTTACGAGATATCAGTAGTGGATTACAAAAATGAGATTAATTTCATCATGAAAATTGACTGCCGTGTTTATCTCACAAATGACATTTCGGCTCAGAGAGATCATGTGAAATAAAGTCCGTCAAAAAGTATACAGTTTCTCGCTTACAACGATATGAAATTCGAGTATATGTCTCTCTTCATTTACAAAATTATCATCAAACTTTTTGATTTCATGACACGCTCGCACGTGAAATGCAACAACCACGTATCAAAAAGTTTCCTTTAATTAAATAATTCTTCGAAATAACAACAAACGTCACGTAATCGCGTAATAAAAGGAACGCCACTGGAAACGGATCGGCCGCTAATAGTCGCGATAAAATCAACGTTGTCTTACATACTCGAGCGTATAATTCGGTATTTTCGATATGACCGCGGTAGTTTGGCATTCCTATTAATCCGCAGGGCGCTGGCAATCAGCGTGACAATCCCAAATGGATTTCCGTCGACATTCCCGCGTGATTTAGATCATAGCGGGGACATATCGTTACCTGCTCTCCGATCACGTTCCAATCCTCGGTAATGTACGCCGCGGAAACTTGGGCGGACTTGGCGTGCGCGCACCGAGTACACCGAGGGCTTCATCGCAATATCTAATTTCGATACGTCCGGGTCCGCATTGTTCCACGGAACTTGGCGTCGCAATTACAATTACGCGGTAGCGCGAGCTCGCCGTATTGTCGTGCCAGATTACTCAATATATAGTATCGCCGAAGGATGGGCAATCGGCGAATGCTCCATTCTGAATCGTCTTGAACTGCAACTCTCTCCCTTCCTTCCTTCCTCCTTCTCTTTCTCTCTGTTTCACCCTCTCTCTTGCCCAAAAGTTCGCAAGACGAAGTCGCGGAACTAGGCGACACTCGGGCGAGGGCTTACCAGGATCGACGGCACCCACTTCAATGCGAGCGCATTAAAACGAACTTTCTCGAGCTCGAAGGATCGTACGGGAGAACGTAATGGAGAAGTCAGTCGGAGAACCTCGCAAGTTACACACACACGCGCATGCGAGACGGACGATAACGGACTATTTCACCCTTCCGCAGCTTCTACGAATTTTTTCATCTTTTATTTCTCTCTCTCTCCCTTTTCCTCGCTACTTCCCAATTTCCGGATCGGCTCTTTTTCACTGATTACCGATCGCGAGGACACTTATCATCGCACACCTTCCTCCCTTTGCGTCGCGCGCACGGCCGCTTAAAATTTTCCTTTGAGAATTACACTCGCCCCTTCACCCGCTCGATCAAAGAGTAATGAGCGTCACACGGAGGCGGTGCCCGAATAGATCCTGGAGTAGATAGAAGGATCCGTTAATTAGGTAATCCGAGACTCCGGGCCGAATCGATACCGGGAGCTTCGGGTTAAACTACCAATGGATCGAGCGACATCCACGCTGGGTTGCTCCTTAATCAAGCGAATTATAATTTCTCCGCTGAATGTTCATCGCGTGGAATGCTGCTGTTGGTACTTGCTTGCACGATACATCTCATTCCTCTCGTGCCATTCAAAATGCGCACGTTTGCACTCGCGCACAGATTCTTTGACGACGAAACGAGCGAGTCGACCTTAACAGAAATGCACGAATGAAGACACGTTTGCACGCACTGCGTTTCGCAATGCGACTCAATTAACGGGACCGGAACTTCTCCATGAAGCTCCCGGCGACGTAACGTTCACGTGCACATTAACTCGAGACATGAGCAGCCCGGCGCAGATTTGCGCGCACTAATTTCGAAGAAAATTGAAGTCAATCCGACTACCGCGCCCTTCAGTCCTGTCGCCGCTTACTTTGAGTCAGCGGACTATACCGGAGGCGGAATGATACGGTAATTTCGAAATGACATGTCTTAGTCGACATCCTACTTTCGAGCCGAGTAATCTCACGTCGTGCCCGGTTCGTACGCTGAAAAGCTCTCTTTCGAGATACGCGCACGAGTACCGAAAGCTCCAGCTATAAGTTTACTACCGTGTGATTTCAGACTTTTCTAGCTCGTCCACCGTCATCGTGATATCTCACGTTCTTGCTTCCCTGGTTTCTATCCTCGTTAGTTTTACTTTACATCTCGCTCTTTCTTTCTCTCTCTCTCTCTCTCTCCCATTTGCTCGTCTGAGGTTTAAGAGACGAGTATCAAACGCAAAGCTCTCGATAATCGAGATTTTATTATAGCGCGGCGCAGTAAAAAAATCGCTAGTCTAATAACGATGATAAATTCATGAAAAAGGGACTTTTCATCGACTGTGACTGTGGGTTTAAATTTCAACAAACAGATTTATTCCGATTCACCCTGTAATTACGATATTTAATAAAGCGATTCGTTTGAAGTCATTTTCTGGTGAAAAACAGCAGGCGCGGACGAGATAAATTAAAATATTTCGATAAATAATCCCCTAATTATCGTCCGGTTATCGAGGCGGAATCGAGGGATGATAGTTGCGGATTGCGAATCGCGAAAGTTTACGCGGAAATAAATATTTGTGGCATGCGGCCCGGCGGTACTCCGGCCTCGCTCCGTACAATAATTCATCAGTATCCGGTGTCGTATTGGAAAATTCTTTCGGGTGGATAAATACCAGCGTACTAACCGAATGCCGAGATAACGCCGCATCCCCGCATCCCCGAGCCCGCGCCATGCATTTAGGATGGTCCCCCGGTTTGAAAAGATCTCTAAAGCTTGCCAGCGCGCAACTGGAAACCTCCTTTCGTCCTCCCCCGACTCGCCCCGACGCGTCCCTCGTAGTCGACTCTCCCTCAGCCACGACGTTCTTTTAACGGGAGTAAATAAGTAACAGGATACAAAGAACCGCCTGGAACTTTATCGAAGGAGCACTCAAATCTGTCTTCTCTTCCTCCCTGCTAAGCGGGTTTCTGTAGAACAATGTCCACGGGGAAGCTACCAGCTTTAAAGCTCACTTTGGAGGGTTTGACTAAACAAAAAAAATTCGCCGTGGATTCGTCCACCCCCAGTGCTTTCCCGTGTATAAAGCCTCGGCGCTTGTTTTTTATCCTCGAGCTTGTCGATTCCAGAAGCTGCGGCTTGATGCCGCGACATGAACGCGACTCGTCCGTAATTGTGTCATATCATTAACGAATGCATCGTCTGCATCGAATGTATTGTCTCGTGAATAATTCGTCAAAGTGCATGCGACGCGAAAGACAAATCTCTCCACAAGATATCTCTCTTTCTCTCTCTCCTTAACTTGTTCGAGCACAATGGAAGGCTCTCCATTAAAAACCCAGCGGAAGTATCGACCAAAGAGCATCGATAGCTCGGGACTCTTCCGTGAAGATTCTTCCATCGCGAATTCCGCGCCGATTCTTGCATCCTAGTTGCAATCACCGCAGCATTTCCGCTTCGCAAAAACAAGCTCGATGTAACGTTCAATCTCGCTGTTCCTCAATCGTTGTTCGCGGAAGCTCCTCCATTCGGATCGCGCGAGTCGAGCGATCCACTCGAATAAAGAAGAAGCTTCGCGGGGAGACAGCCGTCCACGCGATTTCGTGCTTCCGTGGGAAGCCGCGGTGCAAAATGCATTACGCGGCACGCCACGTGCGATAACGTGAGCGGCATCACATCCGGCCGGTATTCGACTCGTCGACCGCATTCCCCGAAAATTCGAGGAATGCTCGGAGGGCGCAAACGGGACACCCCGTGGTGTCCGATGTCTCGGTGATGTCGTCGCAGGGATAGCGCGAACACGAGAGACCAGGGAGTGAGACCAATGACAACCTGGACGATGACGTTGCGGAGAAGACGGGCAGACGTCGGCCAGACGAGAGGGAAAATAAAGAAAAGGGAAGGAGGGGGTGTACATGGCACACGGCGAGTTCGAGAGTGGCGGCGGATACCGCTGGAGATACTCGAGATATCTTCCGCTACCACGTCGAAGACGTGCGAGGGTGGCAGTAGAGCTGTGGTGTGGCACGGCTAGGGGTTTCGGGGGTGGTCGGATGGGGTGCGGGGCGAAAATAGAAGTTGCCCGTTTCCGCGGGATTTTTCCTCTTTCTCTTTCTATCTCTCTCTCTTTTGCACTCGCTCGCTCGTTCTCTCTCGAGAGTCAGAAGAGACACGTACCGGTAGACGAGAAAGGGCACGTGGGGAGTGCGGGAATCGTGCGCGGGGTCGGAGGGAGAAAAGGGGAACTTGGCACGCGTCTGGCATACGGGACTGCCCGTTAAAACCTGCGAGGGTAGACACCAAATGCTATTCCGCACACGGCTTTCACGCTCCGCGGCACATACTCTGTGACTGGGAAAAATAGAAACAAGAGAAAGGATTATGGGGGGTGGACGAGGAGTTCGGGGGCGCCCGGAGCCGGCCCCGGATGGAAGCTCCGCACCACGGTCGTTTAGCACGTTCTTGGGCTCCGCGCGAAAATTGGAAAGCATCGAGGGGATTGGGGCGGAAGGGAGACGCAGTGTAGGAAGGGCCCGGCTTTTTCCCGTAATTTTAAATGGGCGTCTAGAGAACCGTGGCCCGCTGCGTGCTTCCACCCTGCCACCGCTGCCCCCCTCCGTGGCACCGACGAATCTCCCCGGCCGGGCTTTTCATTTTCTCCGCTCGGAAAAACGAGTGAGTCCCGGTGGTTTCGGCTTACAGTCGTATCGCCGGGCGAATCGCCGCTTTTATTTCTCGCAGTCAATTCCATTCGTTCTCTACCCTCCTCCCACCCCCGAATAACCAATTTGAAACCCCATCGTTCTGCTGCATAATACATCTTGGATCGCGATAATGCCCGCGACGCGCGCTGCAACTCGCGTTTCATCCGAGCAAATGAAACGTTGTAATTTATATCGCAATATCCACCCTTCGCGCGTTTTTTCTCTCCGCTTTTATAGTTTTACGCGCGGGAGAGAATTTTCTCTTCCTCTCTCGTTACGCCGATGCACGTACGCATGCAATTGAATACGCTTCGTACGTTCCGCTGGCATCGCGTCGTGTTCATACAATTATCTGCGTTCACGTACGGACAAGTGCATTCGATGAAACGTAAGAGAGATTCGCGTGACGCGAACGAGAGAACTCGCGTGCAGTCCTCATGCAGCGACTCGCCGAGCGGAATTCCTCACTCCGCGCGGAGGAGCGCCGCAGAATCGCTGACCACGAGGCTTTCTCGTATTTGGTGTCCGGTTTTTCGTGTGTTTCTTGGCGCTTCCTTCGCTGCGATCGGTAATTATTACCCACGATTCCGCCGTCCCTCACCGCAGTCGATCGGCCAACAAAGTGATTTCGCCTCTCCCGTCTCGCGTAACGAGCATCGAGACCCCCAATAATTGCGGGACGCTTGGTACGGCTGCGGTAATTGCATCCACCACCATTTGTATTTATTTTTCTCCGCATCAATCGCATCAGGAGGGCCGAAGGAGGGAAGGAAGGTGCGACGTGCCGCTCGGACAGACGCAATGCGTGCACGCGCGTTCCTCCACTCGGCGTATCCGCGCGCGTGATGGTGCGTGCGCGCGTGTATATGCGACGACGACGTTATTCAGTAATCTACAAATCACAAGGTGGGAAACGAACGAGGGTCCCGATGCTGGGGCCCCAGAAAATTATATTCGTCCGGGGTCGCTTTGGCGCCTCGCAATAATTGAGATCGCGCGGCCCGCTTATTTCTCCCTCCTCCGGCGAGTTTTTTCTTTTCCGATCCGGGGAAGAGAGCAGCTGGCCGCGCCGGCCAACGATATCGCGCGGCTGTAAATTACAATCCCGTGTGTGTTTGCTAAAAGTACAGCAGGAGCGCAAGGTGCGCAAGGTACACGGAGACCTGCCATTTATTTCAGGATCCCGCAGCTTCCTTTTTGCGCTACTTATCGTCGCGGAGTCGCATGGGGCGCGTTTCCGCTCCGCATTCTCGCTCGCTCGCATTCTATCGCGCGAGTGCGGCGGGAATCTTATGGTGTGCGGCTCCCGATGAGTCGGAGAGAAAGCAACGCCATGACTCTTGTAGAATTATGTATCTCACATACGTACATGCATGCACTTGCATATATATAATACACACACGCGCGCGCGTATATACGCGCATCATCGTCCGATTACGGATTCCGCGTAGTCACACCTGCATGAAAAATATTTCGGTACCGATATCCGATATTTCAAAGAGCCGGCGCGATATGGTGTGCCCAGTACTTGACTTTAATGCACGACGTCGGTAATCGTCGAGCTAAGGCAGCAGAACCAGGTCGGCCGACATGCAAGTCATTACTCCCGCGATCGAGATTATTCCCTCGTGTTTCTTTCTTTTTTTTCTTCGCTACTTAGTGCTACTCGAGAGGACCATAAAATCATATCGCCTGGCTGTGTCGTGTAAGGGCTGTCAGTCGTAAAGAACGAAATGAAGCACGGAAACACCGTAAAGGGAGAAAAAGGCGCCGTGTTCCATGCGTTTCGTCATCGGGGCTCGTTTCCTTTCCAGTTTGCGCAGATTGCGGCGGAAAAGAAAAATAGAAAGAAAAGAGGAGGAAATGTCGCGATGTCCCTATGACTTCCCCGTGACGTTTCGACGTTGCATTACCGGAATGGCAAAACGCGAACGTACGTGTACTGAAAAAAACCCCGCGAAACCAATGCTGATTAGTTTATTGCGAGGGTTACCGGAGGGGCTGGGACGTATAGCTGGAGAGCCAGAAATAATTCAAAGTAACACGACGCGATGTACGATAATTCTCACGATTGCGATAAGCGCGACTAGCGGAAGCAATCAAAACGCGTCAGCTGTTAATTACTTTGCTTTTACACGTGACGATTAATTTTTATCGCACTTTTATTTTTCTGTTTTCCTTTTTTTTACGATACGCAGAACTTTCAGATACGATTTCGATACAAATTGTCGAAGTCCGTGCATCTCGCGCACGTATACATGTATCTCTCTTTCTATATTTTATATACATATATATAAAACAAATACATATACATATATGTGTGTGCGCATATATACGCCCGTAATTCATAAGAGAGATTAATGTCTCCGGCAGAACTCGAGAACTGTAAAGCCGCGCTATAGAACTGTTCAGTTCTATGCGAAAGCTGTTACTCGCGGAGGAAACAGACGCAAGGATCGTGATGCGACTGTAGAGCATCATAAAGAGGAGTTTAAAGCGTCCCACCCCATCGGGGAAATTCAAGATTTCTTACCGCGTCCAAATACGCGAGTCCGGCGGTCTACGGTCTACAATACGATGATTTTTCAAATACGCTCGGCGCACATAAATACACGGGGATGGAGGTAAAGGCATCCTTTAGTGCCATGAATTTTTTTACGACGATCTGCTATCGGCCGCGGGGCAGGCGAGGGGTGGGTGCGTGAACGGGAAAATGCAACTTCTTTGTTTGCGCATCCGTCCGTCTCGTCCATCGAGTCGTAACGCTCGCGCTGCACAGCAAACGGTTTACATACGCGTTTTTACATCGTGCCGTTTATCGTCCCGTAAAGCGGCGGCTTTGATGTTCCTCACGCAATGTTTTCCGCGCGATATCTCGATAATGCACTCTGCTCGCGAGACGATAAAAGCCTCCAGAAATGTAAAATCGCGGAATCGTATAAATTGATCGGAACGTCAAAATTAATTGATTCGAAAATTGCAACAATTCATTCGCCTAAAAGATCGAAGCTTCGCGCGGTAATCTGATCGCGGCTGTGCCGCAGTCTATGTGAAATCAGAAATAATTTCGCAACGCCGAATACCCCGTTGTTCCGGACAATTGCAATGTTCGCGAACCTCGCGAATCGGAGCATCTTTTACCATTGTGGTAACGTTCTTTATATCCGCATTTCTCTCGATAAGCCTTGTGCCGGTCGAAGCACCTCGCTGCTCCGTGATCCTATTATCGAGAACATAATTAAGCGCAAGCCGGAGAGTGCCTTCGTCACCGCAGATACATGGGCGATCGCGGTGCGTCCCGACGTGGTAAATTGGTGTGCCCCGGCATTTACATTCTAGTTACGAACGTGACAAATGAGACTCGGACTCGTCTACGCCTCATCAGCCGTCTGAAATGTATTTTCTACGCATGTCGGATGGCCCACACGGTCCTCCCGGAGGGCCCTTTCGACATCGTCCGCGTCGCCTTGCTCTCGGATACCGAGAGCGCACCTATAGATCGTGAGGAGCCGTCCGTTGTTGTTAATAACGCAAGGATGTTTAATGTACAATCAAACTCGCATCGAGGCCCGCTCGCTCGCCGTTGGTGCTTATGTAAATTATAACCGTGCGCTCTCGTCTCGAGGAGCCAAAAGAAACTGTACCATCGTTTTGACAAACCACAGCTCGCCTTTGACTAGACCGTGCGCGTCATTTCCGTCGGGCTCTCCTCGCCGATCATCCATTATATTGTAAGTAGACGAACGGCGTTTACGTCATAGGGAGCTAATGTTGGGACCATTTGAAGGATTATCCCGTCCCGCTCGAGCGAGTCGCCCCAGGCGTCATTCTTATTTTTCCGCAATAATCTTCCGGACAGTCCGGAGAGCCATACGCTAATGTCCCACTTTTATTATCGTCCCGCTAATAGTACAAAAAATGGGAAAGGAAAGCAAATAACACGCTCGATCACTCGGCCGAGCTTCGAATGCTTGCTCGCTTGATCGGATAAATCGTAGTCGTCTTAAAATCGTGAATGGTTTCGTTACGAGTCTCTGGGTTTTATACAGAGACAAGTTTTCATTGTCCGGCGTACTGATAAATTAATAAAACTGATCTTTCCAATAACCAACAAATCTTTTAGTGGCAGATCCAATTGGAAATCTTTTTGTCTAATAAATAGTATCATCAATCATTAGATTCTACTTTGCGTTGCGATTATTGTTCTATAGTAAGCGGCGGATCTGCGTGTCGCGGGATTTATTTTCACTGTGCATCCGATAATATTATATTTGTATCGCGTACCGTGGCGCTGGCACGTTTCCCACGTTCAGTGCAGGTGTGCGAATATATACGGCTTTTCAGGATCTCTCATCGTTCCATAACGTATCGGCGGCTATCAGCTGAGGAAAAAAATAGCTGCGTACGCTCCGCCGTTGAAATAACGCTGTATTTCATTTCCCGATGGCGAGGGCGAGGCGGAGAGAAACGGGAAAAAAAATAAAATCCGTTAAATTTACGTCGCCAATAAAAAGGAAAATAAACGCGGCATCCCCGCGCGCGCGCCTTCACCCGAGGCGATCACATCTTCGAGATTCAGGGCCCTCCCTTCCTCCCTTCCTCCGCACACATTCGTGGAAACCGGAAGATTACTTATTTATGGCTTCCCCTGGTCGGGAAAAGAGGAAAGAGACCTGGGGCGGGTACGGCTCGTATATACGTTTGATGTTGCCCGCAATCGTCTAGTTAAAGGCAGAGTGACCGTTGATGGATTCGTTTTCCACGTAGAACGATTATTTACGAAGGCCTCCACGCATCAATCCGCGTACCGGGAACGACGTGGGCGTTTGGAGATCATCTGGACCGCGCGTACCACGCCTCGCGTATCCGCTCGGCGAGCGAGCGGCCGCGTGGAACGCGTCAAGAGTGAGCGTTACGACGTCCAAGACATTATTATAAATATCTACAGACACTAGAGAGAAGTCACAGGCACTCTGTGTAACTTTTACTCGTAACAAGAAAAATAGAACGCGATCGCATGCGAGCCGATAGATCGGCTGGCGACTTCGCGGAAGTCCGCCCCGCGTCCCATATCGATCGACGTACCGAGAAAGCGTCCGGAATTATCTTTACGGGGTGATCGCGCGAATGCCAGCAGTGCGAGTGACACCGTTGCGAACTTTAACGCGGTTGCGAGCCACCCTCATCCCCCGGGCAATTTCCGCCGGGTCTACCAATTAGCCGGTAATAATTTTCTCGACGGCCGAGGGGTAGTGCTCGTGACGGCGCATCGGTGGTGGCCGCCTCGTCGGGGATGCAAATTTTTCGCGTCAACGGGCGCTGTACGCGTACCGAGTTATTCGGTGCTCCGCGCCGTTTAATTCCGTCGCGAGAAGCGCAGCCCCAAGTGCTTCGGCACACCCTGACAATATCGTCTCGGTGTCAGCGTCGGCCTCGAGACTGTATTTTCTCTAAGTGCTCTGGTGGAAAGAGAGAGAGAGAGAGGGAGAGCGAGAGGGTGGGTGGATGCGCAATAAACTGTACAACCCGAGAGTGTGACGGGTTAGCGTCGGGGATGCCATCCACGCTAATACACTCGTGTTCGTCGTCGTTGTCGGCGTTGGCTGCGACGACAAAGAAGGAACGACCACCCTCCACCTGCACCCTTCCTGGTATCTTCCATTTTCCACCGCTATGTTCACCCTCCGCCGTTCATCCGCTCTCTCATCCCCCATCCCGAAACCATCGCGTGGTAAATGTATGATACGCCCGCTCGCGGAGTTAAACCGCTATTTTTCTTGTGATAAATGAAATTGTTTCGCGAACGGTGCTTGTCACTCGCGCGCTCGCAGATGCTGCGCGAGTTTGTGCGAGAGTTTCTTCGAGTTTCCTTCCGCGTGCGGCTTCCTCTCTCTTCCGCTCGCTCTCTCGCTGTCTCTCTTGTCGAGACTTCTCCCGGGAGATTAAATGAGATCGGAAGAATGTGACCTATTTGCCGCGGCGTTGTATGCGACGAACGTCAATCCCCGTAACACGGGCGAGACGTAATCGCGTGCGATTTATAACTGTCGCGTCGCGCCGTTAAACGCGCGCCTTCGCCCAGCATCGCGAAACTACGGCAAATCGACAACCGGTCGATCGATGAGCGGGAAGGCACTCGGTCAATAAAATTCCCTCACGCCGTACCAATGCGGAACAGATGGAGAAACGTTATGGGGAAAAAATCAAGGCATCTCGAGCCGTGAATTACACACGCTCGGCGTTTGTAATTTACTGAGAGTCGATTAGAGATTGCAGCCAGCAGGCAGCTCAAGATCTCGTTGCCAGACAGCAATACATGCGTCAAATACATCAATACGCAAGACTGAGAGTGCTTTCATGCCTTTCGAGAACCAGCAGCACCACGCTCAGCCGCTGCGTTTGCTTATCGCGTCCCTCATATCGAGAGCCACCCCGTGAGTCACCCTGCGAGTGACGTCGGCGCGACGACACTCTAATTTCAGATTCCGAGCGTTCAGCGCGCCGGTCAGGCCACTTGGACGAACCCTCGGGCAAACACTTCGCACGTTCGCGCCAATATCTTGGCCGATTTCGACGATTTCGCGGGGACATGATGTGCGTGTCGATCGTGCGTGCCTTTCAAGCGTGTTCCTCTTTTCTCGGCCCCTCTGGTGCCCCGATTTTCTTCCCGCTCTCCGAAGAAGCATTCAGAGCGCTTTGTAGCGCCCGGGACGGAAACCCGGTGTACTTCGAAATTGGACGAGCCCGCTGCTGCGATCGGAGCCGAGCGACGAAATACTCGCGCGCGGCATGGTGATCGATGGGATCCCGGGAGCGATCGCTCCCATGAGAGAGCACGGTGTTTCCGGCGTCCGCTCGGGTGATCGGGAAATCCCGGGACAAGATGTCGGGAAACGCGCGTGTCACGTCGCAAGGCAATCGATGTCGGAGCGGCGAGAGAGCTCATTAAAACGCGATAACTCCGTCTACATGTCTATGTCTACATGTCTACATGTCTAATCTAATTGGGTGCGCAAGATCGCACCGGCATCAAAATACCGTTAACCGCTGTCAATCTTATGGGGGGAGGGTGAAACGATGAGTGTAAGCTCGTTTTTCCACAGACCTCATGAGCTTCTTCAGCTGCGCTCGTCGTCACTAAATTCGCGTGTAACGAGAGCTAATCTCGCGTCTTCTTGCCTGTCAACCGTTGTAGCGGCTTTCTGCGGTTGGCGTTTCGTGCAGGTGCAAAGTGGAATGGGGATCTTGGAATTTATGACGTTGCAAAATAGGCTGAACGTGGCGCTCGATGGAAGCGCGTGATTATTATGTTGATTGTGACGTTAAACATTTTTTATTTACGACAACCGGCAGGGGGTGAAATTGGGCTGAACTAGAATACGGAGCACTTTATCAAGTACTTTTGGAACAGGTGAAAATTGTTTTTTTACAATGTCTGTGTCTCTTCTGTTGCAGTACCGATCGTCGCCATCGACGGTGTAGTCGGGAACAAGGTGGAACTCCCCTGCGACATTCGCTCCGACGACAACGACGAGGTCAGCATGGTGCTTTGGTACAAGGAGGGCGGGGGCGAGCCGATTTACAGGTAAGACTCCAGGAATATTCGCGTAACGTAAACGCCAGCTGAAAAATCGCTGTCTTGGAAAGCATCACAATTTCAAAGCCTCTCAAGCCCCATGTTTGCTCGTACTCGCAAAACATGCATTTCCTTTGCGCGCAAACGTTCGCGGATGCCTTCCGTCCGCGTCATAAATATCCGCAATGTGTATACCGGAGGCAGGCACGTCACGAAAAAAGAAGTCGCCGGAACGCGAAAGTTATCCATGTATCGTCTATAGAGCACGCGCGTTCCCAGAAAAATCAAAAAGGAACGAGCCGGCGCGTGCTCAACTCTGAAAATTCCTCGCGTTATTTTCGACGGTGGGGCTCGTTCGCTCCACCAACCCCCTCGTCGCTCTTTCGCCTTCGCCGTAACCCGTGAAATTTTGCATATAGAATGGGGTGGCCGGGCGCATCGCCGAGTCGTCGTCGAGGAGGGGTGAGGGATCGCCGACGTTGGTATCCGACGGGTAATATTTAAGAAATGTAATAAGGTGTAAGATATGTGCGGAGGAGAAGGGGTGGCGATGCATCGTGAGGACGAAGGAGGGTGCCGAGCTGGCACTCGACGCGACGGGGGGGCAGGCAGGAGAGGTCGGTCGCTTGTTGTAAAGTCAGTTTAATCCTCACCACGCGACGAGGAACTTTAAATTTAAAGGCGGCCGCACGTACTAAAGCGTTTTCCCCTTTTGAGCCAACCCACCCCATTGCATAAAATATTTATTGCGTGACATCGCGCTCGCGCTTATCGTACATACGGCAGACAGTTAAGGAGAGGAAACTGCGCGGCTATACGCGCCACGATGATCGCGCGGGCGCATAGAATTTGCTCGCTTCCGCATGATAAGGGGTGACACTCGTGTGTGACGTACGCGTCGCCTCATCAAGATCCCGCTCAGACTCGCTCGCTGATTCAAGAGGCACCAAGAGAGTACCAAGAGAGAAAACCGAGAGAACTTGTTCCATGTCTCTTAATATTAACTGCAGTTCATCTCATAATCTCGATGGAACTCTCGCGATTCTGGAGGATAATTTAAATTTCTTACGCCGTGGATATACTTGTTTCGTACGGTCTGGCTGAATTTTTCATTTTACCTAGGCAGTGAATTAAGTGATCGCGCCTGCATTCTTCATGACACAGACTCGCGCGATCGCATTAGAGTTTCTCAGGTTTCGAGTTTTAATATTGAGTCGGCACTCAGTGTGCCGATCGAATGAAACGCTCGGTAATATTTACAATCTCTCGAGGTTCGCATTTTACCTTAATAGATAACACTTTGCAAAATCGAATCTATTCAATTCCACGCTATGTTCTTTCTCTCTCTCTCTCCCTCTCTCTTTCTAAGGAAAGTTTCAAGACACTTAAACCCGGCAAATTCCTTTTCTCGCGTGAGACTCTAAAGCGATCGGTACCTCAGCACTGCGCTCGTCGAGTGCTGGAAATTAGTGGCTAAATAGAAAGCTGCAGTGAAAGACGCGTTTGCCCGCGGAAATCCCGCGAGCGTTGCCCAATATCATCGTTCCCGCGATAAATCATCCAAGTTTTTATTATTTCTCCCGGACAACGCGCGTGACGGTAACGTCACGATCGTTCGCTCGCTGCGCAACACGTTTATCGAACATTAAACCGAGACGATATATCCGTTTACTGCACATCGGTCCCAAGCGGTCTCAATGCGGCGCGCGCTCGCAAATCGCTCGCGCTGACTGCAAAGACGGGCGCGCGTTCATCTACGCTGCAATCTCCCAAGATAACGAAGAAACGCCTGTAGGCGATGCCTTTTCGGAAACTCTCGACGAATCGGCCGCTCCCGGGCGGTGATCGACGAGCCGGGTGTTGGGGTGGGTACGCGGGGTGATCGATCTCGGGAGTCGCTCCGCGGCGCCGTCGACGTACGAAACCAGGAGGGTTGAACGAAGCCGGGAGGTTGAACGCCGGAAGACCGATATGGGAAAATCGCTTTTCAGGGTTATCGCGCGCGAGGAAAGTCGGTCGAACGTGTTATATCCGCGGCTCGTTCTCGCGACAGGCGACGAGGATCGGATACGTGTACTTCAACCGCTTCTACTCGGAAGGGTTTGCTCTATCCTGCGCGACCTATCTGCGACGACGAGGACGGCGACGAAGCGGACGGGTAGCGTCACGGAAGCGGCCGCCTCGTTTGCTGCTGCTACAAGTGCGAAGTGGAAGAATTAAATCGTATTTCAACGTCAATGCGAGCGGGCGGTCGGGATAGCTTTGGGAATACTCAGTCACGAGCGAAAATCCGAACTCCCGTACAGCCGCGGAACGCAATTTAACTTTTAGTCGCCCGCGAGGAGCCGCGGAGGGCCCGCGCGCTGTGCCACCCTTCGCGGGTTATCTCCCTTCTTTCTACCGCGCGCGACCACGCTCTTGTATGCGCGCCTCCAACCCTCCGTTCCACTAATCCGTCACCCTTTGTTCCTGTTCCCGCTCGCTGCGGACGCTTAACATGCAATCGTGCGGCGGGGATGACGTCACGTCCGTTCGATTACCAGCCCTCGTAACTCGCCGAGTGATTTTTCACAACACTTCCCGCCGTTTTGCAATCATGAGCGCTATAATTTGCACAGCTAAGGGTAAATTTGACGTTTTGTGGACGCTAGATATTTCTTAATCATCTTACGAGTCTGAATTAACATTCGTTTCCAAAATTGGTTGGTAATGGAATAAGAAAATAGTATCTGCGATGATTAATAACTTAACAGGTAAAATGAGATTAGAACCCTGGAAAGACTGCATTGTTTCCAATTCGTCGATTAGATAGTTGATATTGTGACCGATTGGGAGAAGCCCTGAAACGGGTATCACCCGATCGCTAGCTCCCGGGGATGTACGTCATTTATGCTGCCCGTAATTAATTCAATCACGACAAGCATTTAATAACGACGTCAGCATGCTATCCCCAATCGACGCGCTGCAATTACATCATAAATTATGTAGTTAAATTGGCACAGTTTTTGGTGTATGAATAACGAGCAAAGTGGTAATTAGCTGCGATAAATTTACTCTTATTACAGGGAGCATATTTCTACCTGGACACGTTTCTAGTGTTTCGTACCTGTTAACGGGTAACATTACGAACGCTAAAATTCCATATTATATGAAACGTCCGTGATTAATAATGTAGCACACGTTAATTGTGCGCTCATAATACTCGCATATACATATACCTATATTAATCTCCATGACAATCGCGCGGAATGTCGCGCGGAATCGCGCGATCGTTACCGGTGGACCGATTACAGGAGAACCGTGTGAATCGATTGTTGCAGCTTCGACGTACGTGGTCGCCGGCAATTCAACAACGCCCGTCTCTGGTCGTCGCCCTCGGCATTGGGACCAAGAGCTTTTTTCGTCACGGCGACGAATCCAGCTCACCTCACCATCGATCGGCTGGAGAGCACGGACGAGGGGATCTATCGGTGCAGGGTGGACTTCAGGAACTCGCCGACGCGGAAACAAAGGATGAACTTAACCGTTATAGGTGGGCAACCCCCGATGGTACACCAAGCCCTCGCCCGGTAAACTCAATCAACCGGTGATCACGCGACAATTAAAGTCGGCCCTTTTGATCGACCGCGATAATGGGCGATCGCGTCGAGTATCGAGAGCGAGGGAGAGCGGCGTGTGATCAACCCCTCCCTATGGGGAGTATCTCGCTCGCGCCAGGACGAGATCCCAGGCGAGATGCCTTTTACGGCACGCCCGTTAATTCAACGCTAAATACAAACCCGTCCGGACTCGCTCGCTCGCGTACAAGTTCGACTTCTCGCTCTCGATACGCGCGTTGACTCATGAACTCGCGGCGCGCTGCCGAGCGCATAAATTAATCTCGCGAGCTGGGTTTGCGGAGCAAACTGCGCGCTACCACCGCGCGTAATACACCGTACATCGTAACTATGAGCTGTTTTAGGGGGGTTGAGGGAGGGGGCGCGCGAAGGGGCCATTATAACAGTTAATTCCGCTGCAACGGCAAAGTTCGCCGCAGATTCGATCCGCGCAAACCGCACGCGGTGGGCGCTGACTCCCCCGCGCTGACTCGCGTCGCTCGTTCTGACAAAGCGATCGATCGATTAACGTCCTGTTCGCGCAGTGCCTCCGTCGAAGCCGATGATATTGGACGGCGCGACGAGGAACCTTTGGAGCATCGAGGAGCGGTACAACGAGGGTAGCGACGTGAACCTGATTTGCGAGGTACGGGGTGGCAGGCCGCCACCGAAGCTGACGTGGTATCTCGACAACACCGTGATAGACGAGTCCTATCACTACAACGCCGAGACCGGGTTAACGGTGAACCACTTGGCGTACCCGAAAATTGGCCGGCAGCATCTCAAGGCGAGGCTGATCTGTCAGGCGGGCAACACGAACCTGGTTCCGCCGCAGACCAGACTGCTCATCCTCGACGTCAAGCGTAAGTCTCTTCTCGTCTGCTTACTGTTCATTACTCCCGTGACAATTTGTGCGACAAAACGACGAAGCGTTGTTTCGGTTTTTCGTACGCGCTCTTGTCGACCACGTTAAAAGTCGATTCGACGAGACGCGACACGATGCGAGAAAAAGCTGGCGGATAACAGCCAGCACCGCTAGCAGTTTTTGGTCCCTGTAGCTATTCAACAGGTGGACTTTTGACAAAATCAACTTTTGTTGAAAGATCCGAGCGCGTATCGTTTTATTGTCGAATGAGATACGGCCGAAAAAAAGATGGAAATCGAAGGGACGAAGCATTCTCGTCGATCAGCTCGAATCGATGTGAATCCTCGTGAAGCTGCAGTGTGTTTATATATCGTTCGCGAATTGTCACCACCATTGTTGCTACGCAATTGTATTTTTACGTCCGACGCTTAGCGCGACGCGGCAAATTATTGTTTACGATCGCTCATATTTCGTCATGTACAACCGAGTCGTTAAACGTTAAACGTGCCCGGTGGACGTGAAGCGGCAGGTATACCTACTTCCGTGTAACCATTAATATAAGTACGTAATTATCGCGCGCATAACGAGCTACGAGAGTTCTCCATTTGCGCGTTCAAGTAAACGCGAAACTACCGTCGTGCACATCGACGCACACTCTACGGAAGGAAAAACGTTTAACCGCCTTCCACGTATTTTCCTATCTAAGGGTGCTATCACCCTCTCGCCGGACGAGTGTTTACTCGTATCTACAATGCAACGTGCTCTCTTTTCCTCTCTTTCTCTCTCTCGCGAGTCAGTCGGTTAAACGTCCACGTTATCGTTCACTCTGACAACCCTCGTTTAGAAATCTCCAGGCTTCACACTCCTGCATTGAAAGTGCGCGACAGCGTGTCCGACAGTCCATCCATCGTCAAGAATCGATATTGCATAAGGTAACAGAGATCGCCCAATTTGGATCGCTGTTCCTTTCTGCTTCGTGTGCGACTGGCGTAGTTTTAGGCTCGCCAGGTCTCGTGCGCGAATCGCTGCTCCGGCGGTCACACTACAGACGACGTACATAGGTCGACACGGGGAGTTGGAGGAGGGAAAGGGGGTAGCAGAGGAGGAGGAGGAGGAGGAGGACATGCACCGGAGGCCTTTTCACGTGGTCCTAGCCAAGGGCCAAGGTATTCACGTGCTGAACCTATTAGTCGTCCGGCCGAGATTGGTCGATGGAGATAACGGTAACGCCTCTCGCAAGACGGATCAGTGGATCGCGTGCCTCTCTTGGCTCGGGCCCCGGCACAGCTTCGATTCCGTGTTTCTCCGCTCGCGCGAGTGCGAACGCGGCCGCTTGGCGTGCGACAACCCGTGTTCGAGGCGTGTTGCTGGATGTCGGTCGATAGACGCCCGCACGCCCGCGTGCACGCGTGTGCGTGATCGCTGCCTTGATCTGGAGAACGCGCGTAGGTGGAGATGCGTGTGTGCTATGTGTATACGTGTGTGAGGGTCTGTGGTGTGTCTGTGAGGTAGGAAGGTGCCTTCAGTGCGCCGAGATATCGCGTAAGTGGTGGCTGAAGAGGGTTCGACTCGAAATGACCCAGTAGCGCCGCTCGCTGCAGACAGCGAGCGCCGAAGAACGCTATGAAAGTGGGAAGAAAGCACTCGCACCCACGCCCCGGTAATGTTAATGCAAACACGCGTAAAAGCATCTCGAGCCGTGAGATGGGCTAATTCCTGGCCGATTGATCCGCCCGATCACTCCAAACGCGCCATTATGCACGTCGGAGTGTCTTTACGCGTTAAAGAGATGCCTGTCTATCGCGCGCGCAATTGGCTTTTTACAAATGCTGCGTTGCAATGTAGTAAACTTCATTTTGTAATGATTTTTATGGAATCAAACTAGTCCTACCTGCTAATAATTTGTACTACGCGGGGGATTTGCAGGTAACACTTGCAATCGAGATTTCTCTTTTATTCAATAAACGTGCAAATTAAAGTTTCGCCATGTAAGGCGGCGGCTGAATTAGAAAGAATCGGCTCTCGTAAATTCTTTGTATCTTGTTTTTCTTTTCTTTTTTTTTATATTACATTGCAGCGTATCGCGTTGCACGGTGCACGATTCGATCGACGGAGGATGTGAGAAGCGAGGCAAGCAGGCACACGAGAGGCATGTCGCGAGTGGCGTGACGAAAGCTTTCTGGAGCCGGTCTGGCAATGGCGCTCCCGAGAGCCCGTGCAAATGCGCTCTGTTCATAAATTTTTTTGCCAGGGCGAAACAAACGGCTCGTGTTTCCGCGCGGCGATTCATGCCGCATGTCGAGAATCAAAGCCCGCCACCAGTCCTGGAATCAGCACTCGCTCGCTCACTCGCTATAGATTGCCGGTTGCAATCGTACTAATTTACATCCGGTCGGCTTACACACGCTTACGTTGCGCGCGTGCACGCGCACACACACTCTCGCATTTCTCTCGTTGATTGGCGTGCACTGGTCACGCGGGACTGTTCACTTGATAATAATTAATAATCCCGTCCCTCGTGCGCGCGAGGGGGCCGCAGGAGCTCGCGGAACATCATCGTCATTCATCAGCCGGCTATCTCGACGTCGTTCCTCCCGATGGCGATAAGGCCGGGGAGATTTCTCCTCGCCAAGAGGCCATGTGCCTTTAGTCGACGGCCTCTCCGAGCATTGATTTTGGTCGTCGTCGGCGGCGCTTTTCGATGGAGCAGGTGGCCGTTCAACCGGCTGGAAATAAATGGGGAGGTGCGAAGAGCGTCGGGTTTGATAAGTGCACCAGTCGGAGCTAGCAAACGAGCGAGAGAGCGTGGGAGAGAAAGAGAGAGAGAGAGAGAGAGAGGACGTGGGGAAATTATTCGAACAAACGATAACGCCACGGTAAACACGCGTGAAACCATTAAGGCTCCGACCCGCAGCGAGCGTTAATTCACGAGCGGCTCCGTAGCTTCGTATGCCAGCGCACAAATGGCACCGTGGCTACGACGGCGCGCCGATAATACGCGAGTAAAACCTGATGGACACGCATTACGCTGCGCGATAAAACGACGTGCTCGAAGAAAAAGAGACGCGCGTGCATTACGCTGATGTTGCGGGCTTGATTGGCTTGCTGAGACCAATCGATACGCCGTGCATGAATCGAACATGCGAGACAATGTATCATACTGTACATACATACGTCGGACGTATAATGCCGCCCGCGTCTTTTATCAAACACATCTTTCCCACTGCGAGTCCTCGAGTGGAAAATCACGAGGCGTTTCGCGTCGAAAACGCGAGAGCCAAGCGTGCGTCGGTATAAGTGCGATGTCTAACGCGGCTAACAGAGTGGCCGACAATTTGTCAAAGCTGTCGACGATCGCTGAATTACGGATGACGAGCCGTACGCGCCGCGACTTGATACGAGTCCTTGATTCCGCTCGATTCCGCGGATATCGCGCCCGGCGATCAAACGTCGCAGGTCTCTCTCTCTCGCGGCCAATAACGCCGCGCACGCTTGGCGTACGGCACGCCGGGGCTTCGCGTGCGCCTCTTTTAATTGAACGTCGAAAATGGACACAATCCTTGCCATCCCCGTCCCGCGGGACGGAGCCGTGAGGATCGCGCGATCACGATCGGCGTACACGCGATGCGCATCACGCTCGTCCATTTGTCGATACTGCTCGTGCCGGACCTTCATACGTATTTCAGGGCGCCTCGCCTCGCCTCGCCTTGCGCGAGACTCGACTATTCTCGAAATCACTGAGTGCGCCCACGCGTGCTTCCATTAAAACCTAATCTCTCCCTCAAGGGAGAGAGGAAGAGAGAAAGAGAGAGGAACCTTCCACCGACAAAGGGCACGTCCATTGGACGATTTTGCGTCGCGTGCGCCAGTAGGCTTTCGGCTTTCGCGATAGATCGCATTGCCGTTTGCGGTATCAAGAGACCGAATAGATTTCTAATGATCGGACAGGTGGACGTCAAGATTGATCGCCCGAGTGAACGAGGGTTTCTGCAAGTGCAAACACATGACCGGGCCACCGAGAGCCATCGAGAGTCGTTCTTAGGTACGTGCGTGCGTGGGACAGGGAGCGGGAACGGAAGGAAGGGAGGAACCAATTTCGGACAAGCGGCCACCGACTAACGGCAATTAGGGGTTGTACGAGTGGCTAGCTGCGGCGGCGCATAAGCATGCCCCGGAATTTACGAGGATGACCGCGCGACACTCCCAACGTGACATTACGAGTGACTCGTGCTTGATCGCGACCGATCGATACGGAAATATTGAATTGACCGATTAGAAGGTCCGGTTCTTCTAGCAAAAGTCAAACGCAGAACTTTGCATTAAGAATTAATTAATGCCGAGCGCGCCGGCACGTTGTTAACGCGTTCACGAATTAGAAAGGCTTTTGAGTAAACTCGCGCGAAAATATGCTCGTTTGCTAGACAGGTTAATCTTGTAAATGTATTGTTGTTTTCCCGAGACAGTCCGTCATTAGTGGACACGTCATTTGTGACATACTCGAGGTCAGGCTGAAGATTGAAGTGTTGAAAGCTGCGAGACCGATATTCTGCTCCGAGCAATTTCGTTCGTCAAAGCTGAACAATTTCTTTTTTTTTCGTTTCTTTTCTTATGATCTGCTTCGCGCTTTATGAGATTAATGTAATCATGGTACTCAAACTGAGAGTTTAGTCTGTTTTTTTTTTCGGTCACAGCACGTGAAATGTAGAACGCTAGAATTGACAAGTGTAAAAAGAGACGATAGGATGATGAACTTCTGCCATAATTTGAGAGTTGAGCTAATAAAAGCTCAGGAGGAAGTGCTATTTTCTGCAATTTTGAATCCCTAAATAACCATAGCGAATGCAGAAACTGAGCATGGCCGATACGCTTGAATTTGGCGAGCGCGTACAAGAAAGTAGCTGATATTCCGTAATTTTCTTAAACGCAATGCGCTATATTAATTCCAATTAAGCTCCCGTCATTATTCTGACCGTTTAATCTCATTCCTGGATTCTTCCGAGCACGGAGCGCAGCTCGGCTCGCCTTTGTAGTAGCAACGCGGCGGCGTTCTCGCGATTCCGCTCGCTCGGGGACAACTTCGAAACAGTAACGATCCGCATAAAGTTGATTAAATTAAGGTCCGTCGTCGCGCGGAAGCTCGGCTATGCACATAGACGATGCTTAACGGTACAAACTTTATTTATCCGCGCAACGTGCAGCCTTTTCAAATGACGATACGCGAACGAAAGGATGGAAATTAGAAGCACGCTCGCGAGGACCGTGCGAGGATCCATCTTGCCGAGTGAGAAACGAAACGCTATTACAAACGGCAAGCGCGCACACTTGAGGACACGCAAATCCCTTGCCTCCCTTGTTCGAGAAACGAACCCTTCTTCGGTTCGTTAAATTGGCCTCTCGCCGAGCAAATAGGACCGAGGAATAGCGTGTCCCGCATAATTTACAATACTTGTACGTGATTACAGAAAACAGGCGTTTTGCCTTCGCTGTTGCAGTGAAGCCGCTGGTGGTTCAGATCCTGACGAAGGAGACGCGGGTCTCGGCCGACAAAAATTACGACGTCGAGTGCCGTACGAGCGGTTCACGGCCAGAAGCGGTGATCACGTGGTGGAAGGCAAGCACGCCGATCAAGAAGATGTCCCAGACCGTAAGTGTGCTGTATATAACGCTGAAACGGCGGTACAAAAAAATGCTCGCTCCGCGAGGAATATTTGAATGCGACGTAGAGCAAACACTCTTGCGTCCTCTCGAGGAAAAAAACTAGACGGTACTCGCGCGTTTTTATTATTCAGGGACTCGCGAGTCCTTGCCTGCAAGGGCGCGACGAAAGGAATTTTTCGCAGGGTCCTCGAATTGCGAAGTAACGCGAGTGTAAAATTCACGGCGAGGCGCGCGCGATTCGACGGTGAAGCCCCGAAATTGGCGAGTCGCGCAACACTCGGCCGCACTTTACGATTCGTCCAGGAGTTGAAGACCGCGCGGTGTTATTTCGTTTTTCTCTCGGTGTACTGTACACCCTTCTTCACCCCCGTACCCCGACACCTTGCTCCACACGACACTAATGACGGAGAGAGCACGGAAGTTCTCTCGCGGACGATCCGCTGCATCTCTTCGCTTGATAAACTTTCGAGGTTTAACTTTCTTTTCGTATTTTCGACGTGTATACACAGAGGGGGAGAGAGAAGCTTCCGGTGTCCACTACCACCCTCGCGTAGCGCGAAATGTCTCGGTGCAACGCCCGGGAACGTTAAATTTTTAAAATGTCTCGGCGGATGTAACTGTTTCCTTCACTTCCGGAGGCAACTTCGTCATAGCTGCTTTGCAAAGTCACCCCCTGCCACCCTCCGCGAGTTTATCTCCTCACGGTGTATAAGCAAGAATACATCGCGGATCGATCGTGTTGTAAATTCAGCGAGACATGTCGTTGTCTTGTTACCCCGTGTGAATTTAATGTGCACCTTCGCGGCCGAGTTGTCAAAGTTTTGCGCCTGCTTTAAGCGTATATATACGTCACTCTGCGATTAATGATTAAGAATAGACGCGGTGTTCGCAGAGCGAACGTATTTATTGCTGCAGATGGAACGGCGCTCTGATAAATCTTTGTAATTTTTTTGTAACAGACGAAAATCGGACAATTGATGATATCGTTGTTAGATGATTTTCACGTTTCGTCGAGATCGTGTTTTATTTCAAGTATGATCCGGAATAAATATGTGGATTTTACGGGGCGTACGGCGAGAGAATTTCAAGTTGCAACTGTTTCCATTGTACGGCGCGAATTACTAATTTCGCTTGCGCGAGAGCGGTGCTTCGCTTGTAAACATTTTATTCAACATTTTCAATCTACCGGGACGGGACGGCGTTTTATATTTATTCCATACATTTTTACTGAGCCGTTATTTCATGATGATCCGCGAGCGAAAATGTTTGAAGCACTCGCGTGACGACCATTATCGCGTACACGATGCAGCATCGGGGGATTATTCCGCAAACAATTATATTACAAATATTTTCATGGTGCTACTTGAGTAAACGCATTTGTCCTTCGGACGCTTTCAATACGTTCCGATTTGAAAACGCTGAATTTCACCAACGAAAAACGTGTCTAAATTCTGCACATTCACTTTGAATTCTACAAATTCCCTTCACTCTTTCTCTTTCGCTCGAGAGGATCACCGGTATGGCTCTTGTGGTATCACATTTTGCATCACATTTTCGCAAAAGGAAAGCACGAGGCAAAAAGACAATCGAGGTATCATCGGAACTTCACGCGCGATCCGATCTTTAGCGAAATAATGCGCGAAATCGTCACCCTCCTGGAGAATACAGCCTCGAAACATTCGCATCGATGACATTCGGCTGTGACGTAATGGGAGCAGTGAGACCATAACGTCACTCCACGCCGTGATCTAGCCGTGCGATGAATCGGTGCCCTCGCGTGTCGGACCATCCAAAAGGGGACGGGGTGGGAGGAGAGGGTTATCGGAAAATTCGATCGCGTTGCAAAAGTGCAACGCAGCGGAGCTCGCGGGAGAAAAAGGGACACGAGCGAGAGAGATCGGGAACAAGGGGGTGAGAGCGGACGTGCGTAAGAGGGCGGGGACAGCGCGACGTCACATTCATCCTGACGAACCATTACTTCCATTCATCGTATTCGCGATACTGATGTGGATACGCGGCTTTTCCGATATGCATGCCCGATGGCGCTATCATTAAAATGACATCGTGAAAGCGTGGCTCGCAGGGGTGGATGGGGGAGACAGGAGGGCGGACGCGAGTGATGGAGAGAGGAAGCGTCAGCGCTTCGGTGACCCGCTCCGGCCCGCGCCGGGTTGCTCCATTTTCCGACGCCAGTGCCCTAAGCATCATAAATCTTGCAGAACCGTTAACCCTCCGGCGGTCTTTTATTTCGGCATCACTCCGGCCTAACAGCCTCCGCCGGCAATGTTGAATTAATATTACACGCCGAGGAGCGTGTGCATATGAGGCACGCATGAGATGTCGTGAGGAAGAACGAGGAGGATCGAGGCGCGTTAACGCCGCGCCGATTAGTCTGCTCGATTATAAAATCGGATTATAAAATCGGTGCTCGAATGTCGCTCGCGCGCGCGTGATTGTCCAGTGAATTCTGTGAATTCCACTCAATTAATCCGGCCGCTGGCTCGCGGCCGCGCGTTTAATTTACAGTTTTCGCTGGAGAACAATCAGAGCCTGAGCATCCTCAGCTTCGTGCCAACCATAGAGGACGACGGTAAATATTTGACGTGCCGCGCGGAAAATCCCGACATACCGGACAGCGCGCTGGAGGACAAGTGGCGACTTGACGTGCAGTACCAGCCGGTGGTGAGTTTAAGGATGGGCGAGACGCTGAATCCGAAGTACATCAAGGAGGGCGACGACGTGTACTTTGAGTGCATCGTAAAGGCGAACCCGAAGGTCTACAAACTCGCCTGGTTCAAAGACGTAAGTGTCGCGTAGGGGACACCGAGTTCGCGTGTCCATCACGATACAATCCGCGGAAAAGTGTTTCACTCGCGTTTCGTTTTGTTTCGCTCGCCTGCTTTCTCCCGCCTCGGTCGGTTGTGTAAACTTCATTTCAAAGCTAAGCTCACTATTCGATCTCTTCGTGTCTCACGATCAGCGCGAGCAGCTCGCGAACATTACGCTTCGAGGACTCCTCATGTCGTGTCTGTGCGTCCAAGTACATCGCCGACTCATGATGTTTTCAGGGCAAAGAGCTGAAGAATAATTCCACGGCAGGTGTGGTCTTCAGCGATCACTCCTTGGTCCTGCAGCGCGTGACCCGATACTCCGCCGGCGACTATACCTGCCTTGCGGCGAACAGCGAGGGGAAGACTGCCAGTAATCCCGTATTCCTTCAGATAATGTGTAAGTCAAAGATCTTGAATGGACCTTGAAAGTCCTGACGAGTGTGTTGGGTGGACGATCAGTCGCCCTCCGAATTATCGAACCCGTCTGAAAACTGAACAAAATAGACGGATGCCGCGATAATATGTTGCTCGAGCGTATGTTGGTTCGTCGATTTCCTATCTATTCGCAGCTATGGTATTCCCCGATAATTACTTAATCGATGGTAAGCAACTCGGCGCGGAGTTCGCTCTTTGCCGAGCGAAAGCCGACGATTAATCCAGGGTCGGGAAAACTCGCGCGTACTGGAGACTGCACGGGGGTGGCCATGGGGTACACGGGGAGAGATATGGGATGTATAGTTTTCCCGCGAAACACGGAACGCGGGCGGGTTATTCTATTAGAATGGTCGGTGCCTCTGGCGCTAGGCCGGCGTATCTGCATCTTGTAAATGACCTAAGAGGGAAGGAAGGACTGCGATGCATATTCAGTATATGTAAAGCGTAAGCGTGAATATTCATGTGTGGGTGAACGCAGGCTGGCAATGTGCTAAGCTAGGCCGGGGAGCAGACGTACGCCAGGACGTACGTAACTGAAGGAGAGACCGCCGAATCCATCCTGCCTGATGTTTTAAACCCGCCCGCCCGTCACCCCTGCCACCCTCCCCTGCAACCCCTCCGAGTCGATTCGATGTCGATCTCACTCCGGTGTCGTGCTGGCGGCACAAGCTTCGAACATCGCCTTCGAATATCACGACGACGACGCGACGTAATACCGGGATTCCGCCTCGTGATCATCCTGCTTGAACGATTCTGGACACCTTCGCGTCGCTTTTCCGCTCGCGAGACCCGCATGGATTTCACGGTGTTTTACGGTGTTGTGCGATAAATACGTGGCTGGGGTGATGTTTCAGTGGCTTTTAAGGGATGCAACGCTTGGTAGTGCGTAACTTGGACGATGAAGTTGGTGAGATATGAGAATATACCCCCATCCCACTCCGTGTAATTTTATGATCTTTTCGAAGCACACGCGAGGTAATGAAATGTGCTGTAAGATGTATGGGGATTCCGCTGCAAACAACTTTAACCGTTTGCAATGCAGATTGCGCGAGTACGGAAAGCTTTCTGGTCAAAGTACATTTGATTCACAAATTTAGAAGTTTGCTAACATCCATTGTTGTATATGTGTTACAGTATATTTAACACACGCGTTGGAGAACAGATTTGAATCTTGGGAACTCTTCATCTCTTTCTCTTTCTCTCTCTCTCTCTCTCAGACAGGAGTCACGGGATTAATTTTGCGTGTGCCCTAGTCTACGTTGCCAGGAGACAATATCGTCGCAAATCTCCGCACAAGAAATATACCTTTTCACGCGGATAATTTTTTCATCAAATTTACGCGCATCGACGTAACGTTCGACGCTGGTGCAATTTTGTTTCCCCGAAGCATTTCTATAGCTAGGATTAACGAATGCCCGAGCATTGATTGCCGATCGCTGAATAGTTAACGAAATACACGTGATTCGACTTCCTGGGCTCTCGAACATTTATTATGAAACATCTAATTCGTTTTCGCCGGAGCGGCGGAAGGATGGCAGGGAGAGGGATGGTCGCTGAATGTTTTACAAGCGAGACACAAATGTCGACCCCAACAATTTGCCTGGTTGTTCTAGCGAAAATGCGAAATTATTCAGCTTGTTCTGCCTTTCCCCGGAAGCACACGCCAACGCGAAATGTAATATTGTCTTTCGTCACGTTTACTTAAATCGTTTGAGATGAAGGAGACTGTGAAAAATAATGCCGCACTATAAGAATATTATCTTTCAAGAGAAAGAGAGAGAGAGAGAGCGTGTCAAGCGGGAATGGTCCAAGGATGTTCCAACATCCGGAATAAACGACCCGATTACATCTTTAATGCCTTGTGGCGGGAATATCCATGAGATATTCCAAAACACGTATATCCGCGGGACGGGCGCGTCGGGACATTTACGCGATGCGATTTACGTGCACGTCCGCATCAAGCGCATTAAGCAAGTAAAAGAGACTGACCCGGTTCCCGACGTGGCTCTCACTCACGCAAATTCCGCTCGAGCGAGCGAGCGAGTGTTATACCAGGATGTCGCTTGTGTATCCTTCCTTCGGTGCAAACAGACGTACCGGTAATACGTCGATGCGGCATCTCCCCAAACTTGCCGTCTTGGCAATTAATTTAGCGGCGCATAGACTGTATCAAATTGCAGGCAGACAGTCTCTCCCGCTCTATCCGTGATTTCCCAGCTCCGGCTCGTAAATCATCGCCGCCGCTCGCCGTGTGGGACTTCCGCGCGTGTCACAGCCTATCGCAAATACCGATGTCGAGGGAATTTCCTATTAGACTATCGATCGACCGTGCTGCCGGGCTGAACGCCGTCGAGCTGCTTCTTCTTCCGTTTGACACCCGCGGATCGCGCGCTCGGGGATATCGAGCGTGCGAGCGGACGAGCGACCGGGCGAGCGAGCACGCATCGCTCTGCACGAATACCAGCGAAATACCCTCCGCTCGAATCGCCGCCGGTATTATTTCACCGGCAAGAACCAACCGGCAATGTTGATTGATTTACGGTTTACATTGCGCGGGGGTGTGAGAAGGGAAGAAGAGCGCGCGCGACGCCGCGGAGCATAAATTAATCAGAATCACTTTTTATGCTTATCATCGGACAACGAAGTTTCGTCCGGCGAGAAGAACGCGGAGGGACTGCACACTTTGTTATACGTTAATCTTGACAAGCGAGCCATAAATCAAGCTGGCGCACTTGAAACTTCGCAGGCTCGCGCGCGCGAAAGCGAGCGGGCTGCTGCTCCGTCTCCGCTCCGTCGCTCAGAGCGAGAGAGGCCACGCAAAGTATTTTATTATATGTACAAAAAAAAAAGAAAGAAAAGAAACGGACCAGCGACTTTGTTTTCGCAGATGCTCCGGTGTGCAAGGAAGGTAAGAGCGAGGTGGTGGTCGGCGCTTTGAAACAGGAGACCGTGTCGCTGGTGTGCTCGGTGGAGAGCCACCCCGCCGCGCTGACTTATCAGTGGACATTCAATAATTCCGGCGAGCTGGTGGAAATGCCGCACTCGCGGCACTCCCACGCACCGGCACCGGGTACTCCGCCGGCCGCGGACAGCGGACTGAAAGAGTACCAGCAGTTTCACGGGTCCAAGCTCAACTACACGCCGGCTTCGGAAATGGATTACGGCACGGTGGCGTGCTGGGCGAGCAACCAGGTTGGCAAGCAACGAACACCCTGCCTCTTTCAGGCAAGTACTTTTCCGGCAAGCCGTTCTGCCTTTTCGCTTCTTTACATTTCAGCTGCACGTGCACGTGTGTACGTATACGTGTGCATGTGCTCACGTATTGCGATTCGAAATTTCGTGCTTTTAAGCGAGACGCGCGGCGCGTATCGGATACACGCGGGATAAACGCGATTGCTTTTATCGAGAGCGCGGAAGCAGGGCGACCCTTTCCGATCTCGCGTTGCGTTATCACGGCGAGTCCTTTGGCCAGGTCCGAGTTGAGATCTGTCTGTTTTTTTTTCTTTTTCTTTTTTTTGGAGGAAGAAGCTATTGATGCTGATTAATTATTTTTTCCCGGCGATCGCCGAGAATAAAAACAGGAGCGTTCTCTGAAACTCAGTAAACCTTTCTCATTCTGCGAACATTGTTCGGCGCGCGAGAATTATATATACATATACACGTGTACATGTATATACATTCCTCTCTCTCTCTCACTCAGAAGGGATTACTCAGCACGCTACGAAAAAGGAAATCCGTCAGTGATCTCGAGAGCGCATTACGAGAAACGGCTTACGTTCACGTGATATCGGGATTTATGTCGATCTGATATCGAGAGGTTTTCTTGATTGATAAGGTGGAAACACTAGTGCTCCTTCGATCATTATATTCGCGCGGCGTTATCGATTCCCTCGATCTGAAAGTGGTTAAACCATCCGCCGCCGCTGCACGCTTCAAATATTCCGGTATTTACACGACGTACGTCATGTTGCCAGCTATTTCCTTCATAAATTTCATACATTGTATACTCCCGGCATCGCTACGCCGCATACATTTTCATTTTGATCGATCGACGCCGTCTACAAAGAATGCGGGGGAGGAGGGGAGAGGGGGCAAGACTCTGCCTTCTTTGATACAAACTGCGCTCGTATTTGACGTGCACATGAGAGTCTTCGAATGTGTGCAAAGTCGCTTACAGCGTCGCGGGAGGGATCGATCGCGCCGTCTCTCGCGAATATTTTGCCTCGCACCCGGAAATGCGCCACGATGCTGGGCGGTGTCGTCAAATTATGTCGTCAAATCGCATTCAAGACTTTTAAAGAGTATCGAAAAATTAGCACTCGCGTGCCTCCCCGTGGGGAATCACGGAGGACTTCCTGGCGCAATAAGGGACGTGTTTGCCCCGCCAATGCAAATACGCTTTAACCCAGAGTGGCTTGTTCCAGGTGATAGCCGCGGGTCGCCCGTACACCCTTCACAATTGCAGCGCCACGGAAATGTCGGCGCCCCTGGACTTGGAAGAGCTTGGGAGCAAGTCGAGCACAGGGCTGATGGTGCGATGCTTGGAGGGCTACGACGGAGGTCTGCCGATCTACAGTTATCAGCTGGAGGTCGTGTCCGACGAGGACGACGGTTCGATTCTGCTAAATAAGACGGTGCCGGCTGGTCCCAACGGACCGACCTTTGAAGTCGCCGGGCTAACGGCGGGAAGAAGCTACCGACTTTTTCTGTACGCGGTTAACGCGAAGGGGAGGAGCGAGCCTGCCATCCTCGAGCCGGTAACCCTGAAGGGTGTCGCCATGTACACGACCGGTGAGTCTGAGTCTTCAGTGAGGGAATCTTTTTTTTCAAAGGGGCGGTTTTGCGAAAATCGTGAATTCTGTGAAAATCGTGCTATATTCTTTTTCTTTCTATTAATTTGCTGCTTCCCGAATTTTATTAGATGCTATTACACTCGCGAAGAAACTAGCAAGAGAAAATAATCGTTTGCTCTTGTCGTTGGTTAATTGCCTCGCTCCCGCGCGAGGCTTTACTCCCTTGCGAGAGGAATTATTCACTTTTTACGCGAGCCAGTCGATCCCGGACAACGTGAAAAAGAACGATTGCGTCCGGCAACCGTGCGGCGAGCAAACCAGTTTCCTTTCTCGATACTCCCTACATTTACGCGCGTCGATCGCCTCGCTGCAACAATAACGCGCGCGCTACATTTTTCCGTCCCGCCGTCGGTTGGTGCCCGCCGTTGAAAAGCGACGTGTGCGGAGCGGCAAAAAGGCGGCCTCTGAAAAATGACACGGCGCGCCCGGAAAAAAACGCTGAATTTCGCTTTTGACGGTCCATTAGCGCACCCCATGCACGGGGTGCGCGCGGTCACGGCGGTACATGGATAGCACCCTATTATGCCAGTGATAGGCGTTGCGCGGGACAACGACGGCGGATATGATCGCAATTTCGCAAATACTGCGAGCGCGGACGCGTCAGTATTGCAATTAGTCGGTTAACCAACCCCCTACGTAGTTTCTCTCTCTCTCTCTCTCTCTCTCTCTCTCTCTCGATCTTCCTCTCTCTCCGTAGTCTCTCTACGACATGCTGGCCCTGCGGTTGGCGGTGTTGCGAGTCAGTAACGTAGGAACGCGGGAAGGACCGGAGGGACGGTATACTCCAACGAGGGTGAAGCTTTGGAAGCTCTCTCCTGACTCGCAGGGATGGGGAGGCGGAGGGTGGCTCGTAATGCTGAACGCAGCGCGACGCAACCGCAGGTATCGGACTCTGCGGACCTTGCAATTAACAAAACAGATTACTCTCAATCAACGAACACCTATACTCCGCCTATACGGTGCGCGCGACGTGACAGTTTCATTGGCTTTCTGCAACTCGTCCCCCGTTTCTCCACGTCGCCATCCCTCGTGCGATTCCACAGGGAAATAGCAAACTGCGGTGCGTCCGGTATTCGACGCTCGCGCTGGCTCGTTCCCTGCTAGTTGATAATTGAGGAGACTCGGAATGAAAGAAGGCAACGTTCGATTGGAGAAATATGTGATAGTGCCAGGATACGATCTCGTTTCTGCGAAGCGATAAAAATTAATGCACGATTCGTGCACGTGTTAGATCTTACGTTAGACATGTGGTCAAGAGAGAGAGAGAGAGAGAGGAAATTCCTTCATTCTTTCGTTCTTTCATTCCGCACGAATCTCCATCGTGATAAGTTCGCAACGTCTACGATGCAGCCTTGCACGTAGTCTTCAGCGTTGAATCGGATTCGGATCTATCGGGTTTATCCCGACGATCGACGGAGATCGACGGCCTGGCGAAGCAAGGAGTTGAAGATGCCAAAAGATAAGTCGAGAGATATATTTATCGGAGGAAATACTCGTTCGCGTTGTCAATAAAGTCTTCCTGCTTGCATGCAAGGGCTGCAAAGGAGAAACGGTTGCCCGACTGCCTGCCACGGTACTACTTTTCCCGTAATGCCGTTGGCGTTAAACCACGTTGCAAACTTGAAAGGCATCAAACCCCAACAACTTATCGTCCGAGCATCTGTTCGTGCTGTCGCTTGTCGACACGAAAAAGCCAAAACGCGAGAACGTAATCGTCGGCTTGATCGATGTGTTACTGGCTGCATTACACACGAAAAATTGCCGGGGCGAACTGGCGTGCCGGCGGATTTCGCTGCAGCCATCGGAAACTAACTTCCGTTCCCTTAATACGCGGGAGAAAAAGGTTGCCGCGCGCGCGGTTCTTGTTTCGGCAAATATCCTCGGTTGAGCCAACAAATCCAGCAAATCTCCCAACGAAGCGCCGTCGACGCGTGAACGATCGGGGGCAAACCGCGTTTGCTCAAGCATCCCGACGTCGACGACGCCACCCTCATTCCGTCTCCCTTTTCCTCGCCAGCGTTCGATTATAATGGACTCGACTCGCGGCGCTCTCTCTCTCTCTCTCTCTCTCTCTTTCCGGAAACGTGATAGAAAGTCATTGGTAACATACGGTCGCGGGTCAACACGGGGTTAATTCAGTTTACCACCGATTTCCAACGCCACCAACCACCTAGTCCGGTCACCCCACGTCCTCTTTCACGTCCCCTTTCACGTCCGCAACCTTCCCTCCCCTTCCTTGTCGTTCTCATCGTCGTAGTCGTCGTCGTCCTCGTCATCCTTCAGCAGCGGGTGAACCAACACCTCCTTACTCCCTGCCGCCTTCCTTCCTTCCTTCCTTCCTTCTTCGCTAATTCCGACACGCCTGACTTTGCACACTAGCTCCCTGTGTGCGAGGGTGGCGAGGTGCAAATATTGATTTGACGACCGTAACCTCGCGGCGCTGATTTGCCCGAATGGCGGCCTGTCTACGAACCATCGAAGCCAATTTGCGGCTCTTTGTATTGTCCCCCGTCTAGTATTGTCCTATAAAGCGCCGCGGGGGTCCGTTTGCGACAGAAGGCACTCCCAGGGTCTTTGTGCCGCGTTTTTAACGCGTCTGCTTATTCCGATACCCTCCGGGCTGACATGTTATTTCTTCGTAGCGATTGATCATCGCAGGCGCGCATTTTTATCGTCGACGCGCATCCTTGCACTCTGTTGCAGACAAATTAATAAAAATATTTTTCAAATTACTCTCTTTGAAATATCTCGCGCAGTGTCCTGAAATGTCCAGAAGCGAGACCTACTGCTGACGCGCGTCGACGTTAAACGCGAAACTAAACCGCAACGGGGGTGTAGATGCCGTTCGATAACGGCTACTTTCCCAGCAAGGAGGCGAATCTCCATTTCACTCTTCTTACTTATCACGTTTCTCGCGGAACAAATGCCTCCCTTTATCCCTCTCACCGCAACCGACAAACCATTGCGGTGCGTTGTGGAGATCCTCCAGCGAGATGTTTTTGTGCACCCCGCCGCCACGGTGCTCTACCCTCCACCCGAGGAACAAGAAGCGACCACGAGCAAAGAGAACGCTGGTCGGTAACGATACCGACACGCCACGAAGAAGATATGATTCAAGTCGAGAAGTTTCTCTCCCTTGCAGCGCACGGGAGAGAACGAGAGAAAAACGGTAACTCGGCGCGGCACGTCGTGGCTTGGGCAAGAAAACGCGAGCAAGACGGCAGAGAAAAGCGACGAGGCGAGTCGAGTCGAGTCGGCGGCGGCGGCAGCTGAGACAAGCAGGAAGAAAATTGTATCCGGTTCCCTTCCCGCTCTTCTCTCGCTCCCTTCCCTTCCGTAATTTTTCATTGAACGGCTGATCCATTAGGAAAATTAAGCGGATGGACGAATATCCTTCCCTCCCTCCTCTTCCCACCCGCCCGACGTGTCCTCCCTACCTTACGACCCCGCGGCAGTTCCACGAAATAAAAGATGCAAAGGACTCTCTCTTTCCTTTATCGCCGTCTTCAAACGCGCACGGGGGAAAGCGGCGGAAAAAGCCGCGCGACGGAAACGAGACGACGCGACGCCGAGAGAAGAGTCGCGCGGACGAGTCGCGAAGGGAGAGAGGACACCCTGTTGCCAAGGGCGACTCTCTCGGATATTCCCAGCTGGAAACTCCATTCGCATGTAAGTCGCGTAACTACCCGACGAAGGATTACCGGAATTAATCCGGAAAGTTTCGCGTCGAACGAAGGGGATAAACATCGCTATAGGAATTTATGTGGAGATGAGGGAGGGTGGGAGAGGGATATTAGATATTAACCAACTCCAGGCGCGCCTCGTTTGTATTCGGCAACCGGAGACCTCTTGAGGAACCGTAGAGGACGGTCGCCGGGGGTGGAAACACAGCGCCCGTAATTATCCGGAAGAAGGGATGATACTTGCGGGCTCGGCATACCGGCCGGCTTTCATCGACGGGGAGAGGGAGAGGGGTGAAGACGGTGAGGAAATGAGCGAGTGTCCCGGAGATCATTCTTTTCAGGATCGATCGAAGCCAGCAGCTCGAGGTCTCCTCTCAAGGTCTTCCTCGAGAGTTTCGACGTTTCTTGCGCGTGTTCTTCTACGGCCGTTCCGCCGTGACCGGCCTTGTACGGCTATCCCCGGGGCTACCCACGTGGACTCGGCTTCGGGATGCAATTCTTCTGAAATTGGTTTCGGGTTTCCGCGGGATTGCCTCGATTTGGGACGAATTACTTCGACCGCCTCGGAGAGAGGCGCGCAGCGCCGAGCGCGCCGGCAACTTCCGCCGTAAAATCCCGCTTCCAAATTCCGCACACGCCGGGCATGTATCCCTCGCCGGGAGCGACTTGATTTTCCTTGAGATCTCGCTCGTATTTCTCTCCCTTTTTCTCTCTTTCTCGCTTTCATTCTCGTTCTCTCTGTTCGTAGCCAGTTTTTAGCATTGTCGGGCGATGAGGAGGTAAAGAGACGCGGGACATGACGAGGCGGTACTTGGGATTCGAGCGGGATCTGATTTATTCGCGCCGCGATTGACATTGTTTTCATGAAACGCGCAACAGGCCGCATCCGTACGCGGAAGGATGCGAGGGATGCAAGGACCGGCAAGATAAACGAGAACGTCAATATTAACTCTTTCTCCGGGCGCTACGGTGGTACGCCGGGATGCGTCGATGCTTATGCAGCGCTGCAACTGCTGGCGGGTGATATTTCATAACGTTGCCGGCAAGTTGTTTCCCCGCGGCAGAGCGAGCGCGTTCGAAATTAGACGACACGCGGGATGTATTTCGCGAGCAATTCGTGTGTACGTGAATACTCTTGCGAATGTCGTTCTCGGAACGTGTTCAATCTGGCTGAATCGCGCGCGCTGAACAGGCGACGCTCATTACCGCCGAAAATAATTAGCAGCGAGAATTGTCTCGCCAATTATGTCGAAGATAATCGCTGCCGTAATCGTCAAGTCGCGATTACTTTGACTTCCAGCGAGAAATAAGGCGATAGGAAACGCAGCACCGGTGCTTGTTCAAACGAGAAAGAAATTTCGATTGTTCGAATCCTCTTCCCGCGTCATTGCGCGCTATTTCAAAATCGATTCCGAAGCGCTGTTAATAGTCGGGCGAGAATCTCAAGCGGAGCCATGCCCCTCAGTCAGCAAGAGAGGAGGCAGCCTCTCGTGGCGTGAGGATGTCAGCTAATAATACCTGAATCCAAAACGCCGCGAGAGAGTTTGTCATCTTCCTCGTAGTAGACCGCTGACAGATTTCTTTCCTTTTTTCCTTTTTTCTGGAGGGAGAGGGGGAGAGGGTTAGTTAGACAACCGGTAGCATCGTTGCTTAATGCGGGGGGCTCCCAGCGTCAAGTGGCTCAAAGAATTCCTCGTGACGCGTTCCCGGCGTCGTCGAGCTCGTCCCTGCCTTATTTACGGAGGTAAGACAAAGTGCATAGTCAACACGAGGCGCGGCGAAAGAGCGGCTTGAGTGCATTAAAATTCTGTTTAAGGCAAATAATTGCGCGCGCGTCCAGGACGAGGATGCACGTGCGTGCGTGCCCTCTCTCTCTTTCTCTCTCTTCTTTTCATCCTTCAACCGTGACACGAGTCATTATAATAATCACGTTGAGTCCCACGTCGAGAGAGAAAGCGGACAAATATTTCTCGCAAAGCTGCGCGGTGCGCTTCTCCTCCGCACTCCGCGCCTCTGTCGTATTGTACTTCAGTTTCGTCATCTCGTTTTTCTCGCCCTCCTTCTCTTTTATCGTCAGCCTTCTTCGCGCGCGCATTGCATCGCATCGCATCGCGTCGCGTCGCATTTCCGGTGAGCGACGAGTCGGTGTACCGTCGCGAACGCTTGCGTGTGATACGGTATTTCTCGCAGCAATACGGAATTTCAAAGCCCGCCATAATCGCGCGATGGCGGAAATAACGCGATGCAACTCCGGGGGCGAAGTAACGGAGCGTCACACAAGCCGGATTGTCCTGGTGATCCTGTGCTGCGTTTGCAATTTTCCATCGCGATCGGGCGACTGTTCTCCTCCCCCGCCCTCCCCTCCGATTCAGGAGCGCACCGACGTAGCTCCGCAATTTCACAGTGGAAAAAGTTTAATTACTCCCGGTGCCGGGGACATATCCGGTGTAAACCGGTGTAAACACACTGTCTGCGCGTCGCCGTTGTACGAGCGTGAGACAGGCAGCTTTCTCTCTCTGTCTCTGTCTTCTCTCTTTCTCTGCTCTCGACTAAAATTCTTTCATGAAGGGAAACGCAGCAAAGCCGAGACGTAATGTCCGCATTCACTTGGTTCACCGGATGTCGTTCCGTTTGCTCTCTCCTTCTTCCTTTTGCGTCCCCTCTTCTCCCTCTCTTTCTCTCTCTTCCTTCGCACTCTACATCTCTCTCTCTCTCTCTCTCTGCCTTTTTTTACTCTCGCAGTCCGCGAGGCGGAGTTTAAATTGGTCCGCTTTCCGCTGGCAATCAAAGTCTAATCAAACTTTAACGAGTATCACGAATGCTCCCTGGGTGCCCGTCAAGCCGGGAATTCCAGCTACCTCTGTCTTCTGCAGGACTGCGGATAACAGCGGATTTACGGCTCTTTTAAAAATTTCAATGGCGCCGACGGGGTGCAGCCGCCGCCACCGCCGCCGCCAAAGTACCGCTGCGTGATCCAAGATGCGAGACACATCCGGGAGTAAACGTGACATGGACCACTTCTTTTTGCCTCCTCGCACGTGGTGTCGCTCTCGCATCAACGGTTCCGCGTAAGACCGCTCCTCGCCGCTCTTCGTCCGATTGTAATCGGTTCCGGGCCGTTGTCGCGCGTTAACCGAGCGGAAACTCGACGTGCACACGCGCGTACGTGCGCGCGCGACTTTACTGCCGACGTCTCTCTGTAACGAGCAATCTCCGATTTCTTGTTAACAAACTTCCGCCATTATGCCACCGGCGGGACGAAATTTCATGTATTTCATGAAGCGCCGCGCTTCTGCAGCGTCCTTTTTCCTCGGCGAGCTCTCGAAGAAGCGCGCCTCTCTCTTTTGGCCGCATCCTCTCTCGTTCAGTAATATTTGCATAATGGACCTCCGTCGAGAATTTATTCGCTCTCAATTTACGCAGCCACGCGCAGCGTCTCTCCACGGCCAGCGCGTTACGGGGTGGGTGGCGTTCATTCCGAGGGTTCATTTCGGCAAACAAACGGATGTGCCGTGATGCCAAGTCCAATTGCTCCGGACATTATATACTACGTAATCGAAGTGATACCCGATTTCGCGATTCGACTTGATTGCCGAACGCAATCCGCTACTTGTGCAATGTGTACGCCGCTCCCGGTAACTGCAACTGCAAACAATAAACTTTGGGGTAGCGTCTCAAAGGAACGACGGAGCACAGCTCGCGGCCTCAGCGAGCGAACTTGTTTACGGCGTTTCGTTTCTTTGAGATCGTGAATGGGCCCGCGGTCGATGGGCTCCGGCGCGAGCTAAACGAGCTTTAAAAGGCGCATCACCGCCACCGCCACCTTTTCGTGTTTTTTAGCGTGCGGCCGTCGCTTCGCGAATTACCGGCTGCTTAAGCCCCAATTACTGCAGCTAACGCAGCAGCAAAGTGCGGAACTTGCACTTGCCGCGGTTACTTTCAGCAACAATGCTGAACAACAATTCGCGAGAATCTTTATTCGCAGACAAATAACAGGCCCTTTATCTTGCAGAATTTCACGATTACCTCGCGCTGCAAAATCGCACAAATCGCGCGAATCGATCAAGCGAATCGAAGCGAATCGCGTCGCGGTTCACGCTGCAGGGTTGCGCTGGGAAAGGGTGAAAAACTCAAAGGATCGCGGTTGTGAGGGAATATATGGAGCGACGCAGAATCAACAGAACGTACGAACGTACCGCTCGCCACGCACACGAGCGGAGTTTACATTTAGACGCGCTGAACGCGAGCCGGCTCGCGATAACAGCCCCGGGGGTGCGGGTGGACTCGCGCGGACATCCTTGCAGGACGGTGGTTTTACGCGTGCCAGAGGATGTGCGTTTATTAATGCAATTATACTCCCTTCGGGGCGGAACGCACACGCTCGTCACGCACGCGTACGCGGGGGTGTAAGCGTCGCCGAGATGTCTCCCTACATGCACGCGCAGGAAATGTGGCAGCCGGATGCTGATGCGACGGAAACGTGGATGGAAAGGTCGATCCGTAACGGACGCATCTTTGATGATTATGTCGCGCATCAATCATTAAATCGGCCTCGATGACGCGACCCCTTGTTCTGCCTGGGATTATCGCAACGAACGGCGATGGTTGAATTGCGTGGAGCATCTACAATCGCGATAATTCCGCGAAACAACTATAGGCAGACGCGTAGGAATATTGTAATCGAGTCGCCGGATATACGGCGAGTAGATGCAAAATTGAGTTTGCTGACAAAACTGATGGACTATCGCGTCGGACAGCAGTTAGAAATTGTTCCTCTTTTTCCTCAGTTGGTGCAGTTGGAGCTCTAACGATCGCACGGCCGTCGGTATTATCACAAAGGCGATTCAGTTCGCAATCAGGCCACTTTCAGAGAGAAAGAGAGAGAGAGATGAAGAGACCGCCGCGATATGTATCAGAGAACGGAGCGACCCATGCAATGATCCTTTTTCCACCCTGCGTTCACATACTCTTTATACGCGGAACACGGGGTGTCACGTGTCTCGGTAATGGGGAAACATCGAATCGTTTCCCTCCCGAATCGCGTCCCTTTATCGAGACAGCGGGAAAAGTCCGTGGCCGGGAAAAGCAAAGCAGGGAAATGCCTGGGAAAATGATTCGCGCGCGTAAAACGCGGCAGTTAGGATCCTGTTCCCGAATTCGCACGTCGAGGCGATCGATGGCGCCGGCCGGCGCGGTGCACAATTCGACGGTAATTGAAAAGTACGGGCAGCCCGTACGATCGCGTCCCCCTTCCACCCCCGATCACTCTCCTGTGTATCGCCGTGCCCGTATCCTTTCTCTCCCTTTTCATCGATACAACGTCGAGACTCCGGCCGATGAAAGAAAAGTTACTTGTAGCGCTTCCTGCTCGACGCGAGTTGCGAACTTGCACTCCACGTCCCGATAGGGGAAGGGGGATGAATCGGGGGAGTCGGGTCGGGGAACGAGCTGCGTTACCGGTATTGCTGAGGTGAGTGAGAGGTGGCGGACGGGGGTGGGCTACTCGGGGGTTGATCGATAGAGGTTCCAGTTGATCGAGCATTTTGCATCGACTGTCGCGGCAGGCAACACCGACGCATCGATGCTGAATCCGTTGTTGCTGGGCTTGGCAGCCATGGCGACCCTTTTGGCCCTGGCCGTAGCTGGAGTCCTGGCAGCGCTCTACCGGAAGCACTCCACCGGCCGACCCGGAAGCCCAAAGCACGCTCCCATCGTATGCGAGCCGCCTAATGCAGGTGCAACCACCCCGGTGCACCCTCAGACCAAGCAGGCGGTCGATGACATCGATCCGGACATCATACCCAACGAGTACGGTGAGTCCGTCGGCGTTCCAATCTATCGGGAGAGGGTGAATCGTGCGAACTGCACCCTCGCGCGCGCGCGCGCGAGTATCCGCTGCTGCTCTGCTCCTTTCCGCGTCGGCGACAATGCGGCCGAGAGTAGACGCATATCATTATATTATTGGATATGTATCTCTTGATATCTTCTCATTGCGTTTTAGAGAAATTATTATTTAATATTAAAAAATACTCTCACGATTTTAGCTTGACAATTTTTCAAACGTGAGAGAGTAATTCCTTATAAATACCCGAGTCGAAATTTTACGCCTATTTTAATGCTTTTAGCAGTTGTACGAACCTACTTTTAGGAAAATAGAACCTAGAACTCTTATATTAAAACTCAAACTCCTACAAATAGATGTTAAGATGCTATTTTGACCCTGCAATTCGGCTATAATCTTGATCGTAACCTGCTTTGACGCCTCGGATGAAGAATTCGAGGTTCAATGTAGAACTAAAATTTCGACTCGGGTATGTAATTCTTTATAAAAATAAAGCGGGAATTCTTAAAACATGCGTAAGAAACTCATACATGCACTTAATAACATTACCAATTTTGACATTACTAAAAAATAACAAGATACAGGAGAAAGAGAGCAGCGGAAATATGATAAACTTAATCATGTTCAATAAGAATTTCCTTTCATTATCTCGAGAATAGAACACGGTGTCTCAATTACATCCTTTTTAAGAGCTACAATAGCGGTTCGTAGAATCTCGCAATCAGCTTCTAAGTAATAAATTATTGCAAACGATCGAGAATAATATCGACTGCGATAGTTTTAGCTCTGGTGTACATTGATGAATGAACGAATATAGAAATTCGAGCGACATCGTTCTGAATATTAATTCGGCTCGAACTTAATTTTTACTCACTTCCACGTTGGAGATCTTTAAATCATACGTATCATACATACATACTGTACGAGCGAGTGTTTTTATGATTTCTGACATGCATTTTGCAGTGCGGATTTATTTCCTCCGAGGTGATCACTGAAGTCGCGCGTGTTTCATTAATTTATATTGTACGTGCAGATATGACGCGATTTGTAGTAAATACACGTGTATCACGATCAATGTTTCATGATCTCACGGATAACCGTTTCGTTTCTGGGATGTGCATCCAATTTTCAGCGTAATATCAAAGTAGTAATAATTCAACCGCTTTCTGTATAATTAACGTGGCGACACCGCGGATTAAGCCGCGCGCAGAATGTTCTCTCGGGCCAGTCAGATGCTTGCCTGAAACGGGCCCGTACTTGCGAAAACAGACACATTACGCACTCGAAACTCGCACGAACTGTGTGCGTCTGATAAAACTTTCATCATTGATACCGCCCGCCTTTTATGAAATAACGTAATCAAGTTACGTAACGTTAGTTTTCGTACTTTCGCGTTTTTGTGCAACCCCAGCAAGTACCGGCACGCGAAACAGACTTCTCATTTAAATTCATTCCAGCGCGATGTTACTTTTGCATGTAAATGTATTTCCATTTGCGATATTAATATCGCGGACTGCTGCGGCTCGACGACGAACGGACGAGTATGCCGCGAATAATGATAATGTCGGGAAATGAACTTGCGCGTTCGGAAGATGGAGGCGGGGGCGAATACTTTAGAATCGCCCTGCGCGTTTCGCGGATAAAAGTCCCATCGATGAGGCGACCTCCAGGAATCCGTGCTTTCACGATGGAAAATGGAGCCGGTGAGCTTGCGAATCGCTTGCAAGAAACGGTATTTATAAACCGGCCGTCCCTTTCTCCGTTTAATCGGCTAAGCGGCTTAGTCGCTCGGCACTTCATGGGCTTCTTCAAATCTGCCCGCAGAAAGAAGACCGCTAACGTACACCCCCGTCTACAAGACACCACCACAACGAAGGAAGAAGGATCGCGCCGCCGACGAGGACGCCTCGCCGGAGAAGAGGCCGATCGTTCAGCACGGCCTGGACCTGCCACCGGACTCGATGCTGACGGACTGCCTGCCAACGCCCACCATAAACTACCCGCAGAATCACGTGTCCCAGCAGAGCACTTACAATCATCCGCCCACCATGGCAGACTTCAAGCAGATGGCGATGGACGCCTACAATCAGCGCAACAACCAAAACGTAAGCGGCCGTATCGACAAGAGGCTGGCGCGATTAATTCATTTTAAGTAGAATTAATTAATTAATCTTTGGCCTAGCGATTCGGCCTTCGCTAATATAATCGCGTGACGTCTGTTTAATATTCCGATAAGATTGGGAGAGCGAGGAAACAATTTTTCATGATTTTTCCGCAAATGATTGGACGGGTTGGGTAATTGGATAAATCGACAGTGGACGGATTTGCGGCTGGTAGAATAAATTGCCGCAGTTTTAATCCCGCGACATGGCCGATTTGATGTTCGTTTCTAGCGGGGAGATGTAACCCGCTTGTAACTTCTGTAAAGCTAAATCAAAGAGAGAGAGGGAGAGAGAGGTTGTTTTAAATATTAGAAGCTCGGCGCGGATGGGAAGTTAGTTGAGAATCGCGAGAGGAATCGGTTGCTTCAATATGCGGCAGTCCCCCACTTTAACTTTTCCGGTTTAGCAGAACCCTGAGTTATCTGCGCTCTCGTAAGTTTAATTACGTCCAAGTTTTCTCGATAATTTCTCGACGAGACCGGTCGAGACCGATGCACATAGCTCGTCTCGCATTCGACTTCCGTTCTCTACAGTCAGCGATCACTCCCCATTAACGTGGAATAATTATAACGTATTAAGCAAAAAGAAGAAACACGTCGATTACTCAACAAACTTTCCGATGACGATTCGCAAAATTTCTCATCGATCAGCGATGCGGTCTGATAAACGTCGGACGACGTGCGATTTTTTGCTTTCAGGTATATTATAGTCTACAGAGGACGAGCAAGGGGCTCTCGTCAATGCCACAGAGGCCCGTCTCGTCGTCGGTCTCCGCGCAAGGCAAATTCCATCAGCCGGAAGTGGTGACACGCTCGAATCGGATACAAGAGAGCTGTATATAAGTTCGGCGGTGGTTCCCATGCGGGATCAGCCTCGCGAGCTTCTCCAAGACGCCGCCGGCGATTATATTTACACGTGTAAATGTAACGAGTACGGACGGTTATAGAGATCCGTGGTTCCCTATGGAAAGGATCGCGCCGCGCCTAAACGCGATGTTACCACCCCCTTACCGTACCGTGTACCATCCCTTTCCGAGTTGTTGCGCGAGTTTCGAGCGCCGCGCGGGCGGCGAGACGCACTTGACGTTTACTCTGTACAAAATCGCGCGGAGAGAGGCTGGCGGAGTGTTCCGGATCCATATTGACAGGAACGCGATTTCCACTCTCGGAGATTATTGCGTTTACGCCGACGCGGTCGGAGATATATATATATACGCCCGGCGTCGCGTTTACCCCGGCGGGCGCAAATCTCGCGGCGGGGGTGTTCGCGACGAGCGAGTACGTCTGAGCGACGGCATTAGCGAATTAGAGGGAGGTACCCCGTACATGTCCAAAAATATTTCTTTACTGACATACTGAGGTGTAAGCGGTATAATATCGTACGTACAAAGAGTCTAACCCCCTAAAGTAGTTAATGTCAATAACAAAAGAGGGGGATGAGGCTGGGCCGAAGAGGCAAAGCCGAATCAAGCGGAAAATCCCGAAAGAACGGCGCTTCACGTTTCTCCGATTCCGTAAGTTCCGGTTCTCGCCCTTTCTTCACACGAACCTTGTGGTCTGATCTTTTTGAAAGTTTTACGAATTCTACAAATTATTGCTTCCGCGCGGCAACCGTTTTACAGTTTTTTAACATGATACGTGTCGTAAAGGTCGAAAAGGGAGAAGAAGCGTTCGCGGTCGCAGCTCGATCCTTCCAGCCTTATCCTCGGAGAGAGATACTAACGATATTAATGCGATCATATTCCAAGCTCATCACTGCTCATGTTTTCGTACGCAAAATTTTTATAACGACCCGACAAATGAAATGAAAGAAGAAAATGAAAGATACAAACGAGCGTGTTCGTTCAGAAAATAACTTCTCGCCGAACCCGAGAAAATCCTCTCTCGCAGAAGCGACGTCTCCGTCTACCGATCACCGGCTCGGCACACGTGGACGTGGACGTTTTACTGTTTATATATATATGAAACTAGTTTTTGTACAAAGATCTATTGTAAATAGAGAGACACGAGAGCCTGGCCCTAGAGCAAATAGCCACTAATGTCCGAATTTCATCTGTTACACGTTTAAGTCGAGAAATATGTCCGATCGCGTAAGATAAAACAGACTCGATGGCATACGAATACGAGAATAAAGAGAATACGTTTCATCTGTTTTACACAAACGAACTTGTTCGCTCTTACTGTCGCCCCACTTGACCCATCTCTCCTCCGTGCCTTTCCTCTCCATTAAGGGCGAAAAACGGCGCGGCACGAGGGAGCGAAATTCCTACGGTACGTGAAACTAATTTACCCCCCGCTCTCGCGAATTCGCATTCGTGTGTTACGCTTCCATTATGCCTCGTGTTCCTCCATTTCGAACGCGAAAGAAATCCCTCTCGCTCACTCTTTCACACTCTCTCCCTCTGCGTACACGCCACGCACTTTACGCGGCGGCGGCCGGTGTAACGACGTTATTCGTCGCGCGTTTCGATTTGCTGTCCCTGCCGCATTTAATTGGACTTTAATTATTCCGCCGAGCATATTTCTCGCCCGGCCGAAAGCTGGTACCATCATCATCTGGTGGAGTACTGATGCTGTACCACCATGCTGCCAGCGAGGAGCTAGCTTGATCGTGAGGAAACATCGTTCCGTTTTATTTGCATCCTCATTCCTGAGGTAAGTATTGCCGCTCCCGGATACAGCGTGGCGTGGCCGCGTAATTACATGAAATAGAGGTATTTAATAACGCCGGCAAATGCAAACGTATAAATGTCGGCGGGGGTAGAGGGGAAGGAAGGAAGGGAGAAGGAGTCCGTACCAAGGCGCGTCGACATCGTAATGAGGAAAGCGATATATATATATATATATATATATATATTTCACAAAAAGAAAATTGCCACCCTGGCGAGACGTATCGCGCCATTTCCTCCCCTAGCATCCTTCCCCAGACCCCCGAGAGATAAACGCGGCTGCGAGATGGCTGGAGTACTTTAAGGAAAACAGATCGTCGCGCGCCTCTCCATTAGCTCCGAAGAGAGCGTACAAAAGCACCCTGACAGCCGTGCGGGTGTCCTATTGGACGAAGAACAGTAATTCGAGCATTTCGAGGGAATACGGGAATACGCGCTACAGTGTTTGCATACATTGTGCATTCTCGGTCTTGCTAACAGGGACTAACCCGGGTTGCCAGAGTAACCTATTATTCCATGTGCCATCCGTGTCTCCAGGGCTGTTAAGACGACCCTATCCTGCACCTAACGCTGTCGTAGCTATCCGCCGCCGTCAGACTGTCACCCCATTCCAGCTGCGAGCGCGAGACATAATTACGATTCACTCAAGCATCATAATCGAATGATATCGCAATACGTGCAGATGGAATGGTCAATGATCGTGCTTCATGATACCCGACCAACTAATGCGAGATATCGGCTGATTCAATCACGACCTGACTGTATCGGGGGCGAGCGACGGTGCAACTTGGTCAATCCTGGTCAACGGACTCTCGCAGTGATCGTTTAGATAAAGACATCCTTGCCAACTTTTCCCTTGTTACTTGAAGTTTTGAAACGACGGAAGGCAACGATGTCTGAAGGCAACGATAAATTACGTTTGTATAATATTGCGAGTGAGAAATACTGTCGTTATGCAATCTCTGTTACGTAATCTCATGATGAACCGAGTGTTCATTCGTTTGTCTGCGATCGTGGAGACTCGCGAGAATTTTCAGCGGAGAACAATGAATGGCGATTCCTGCGAGGGTCAAACGTGTCCTGCTGCTGCTGCTGCTGCTGCGAGAGACGGTAAGTTTAAAGAGTAATCGAGCCGCGCGGCAGTCAAGCACGCTCAATTAGCCGCGGAAATCATTTCCGGCGGCAAGTCCGACACGATAATCCGGCGAAACGATCCCACGGTTACCCGGTCGACTCCATTTTCTCTCTCTCTCTTTCTCTCTCTGCCAAAGATTCCACCGACAAAGTTTTCAAACAGAAGCGTAGCCGCGTACAGCGAGGGAAAAGTCTGCGGATTTGCTAATAGAAGATTGTCGGAGTTTCTCTCCTTTATGCTTGTTCCGTCCAATTTAAAAATGATTCGAAACTATATATAGGGATATTAGATTTAAGAATTGATTAGTTTTTTATAGCCAAAAAGATTAAACTTATTTAAATCTGTCGTTACTTTTCCTTTCGCTTCTTTCATTATCATTTTATCAAATTGAAATTATTCACTCAATCTTACTTCGCCAAAATATTATACATTCATCGATCTCTTCTTTTCGATGTATTTAAATATTAACTCAGGAGCTATTCTGGTCTATCAACAAAAATAAAGAGGAGAGTCTCAGAGTAGGAAGAGCAAACTTAGCACGAAAGCTCGAGGATCCTAGCCACCGCATTGTTCGGAAACTGCCGGGATCACCACTCCAGGCGGATTGGTTCGCCAAAAGAGTCGCATCTTCCGGCAGACTCTCGCAGGTGCATGCTTAAAGGGGATGCCGTTCCGCTGATCGCTTCGGAAAAACTTAACCGGTTCCGGCGGCACTACGAGCGTGCGGACTTATCAGCCTCGGAGGTAAACGATTCCTCGCGCGGCGGGATGAAGCGTCGTTGCCGGCAACGTGACGCGGAAACGCGACAAGTTTCTTTAGGGGCACTTGAAACGCGTGCGAATGAAACACTTTAAAACGCCAGTATCACGCTATAGCCCCGTGGTAATTGACGAGCTTGCAACCGGTGGAATAGCATCGGCATGGGATAGCGGAATGACGGCTGCACTTACGGTATATCAACCGCTCATTAAATCCGCTCGGCGTGGGACATCATTTGAGGCGTCGCGGTTGCATCGATCGCGGAAAATGACGCTCGTAGACGTCGTTAATCCACCGATTACATCTCGGGCTGATTGTCAGCAATACTTTTAACTGACCGTTACCGTGCCGACGATGTTGTTACCGTTAGTGCCGGTTAATAGCGATACCGATAATAGGTGCTCTGCGTGTCGCGTGGCCCGTAATCAGAGCACACGTCTGTGTAAAAAGAAGCGAGCAAAAATATTTTTGCATACGTTTGCATAATGGCGGGACGAAACGTTACGCGGCCCGTAAGAATAGGAGAGCGTTAAGCAACAACCGCGACCGACTAATTTGCGAGAATGGCAAGAGAGCGAACGGTGAACGGGATTGCTTTGGTGCCCACGGTAATTCTCCGCCGTCGCGTGCTTAGCTTTGTCGTCGGTGATGCTGTTCGTCAAGCTAATGATGTACACTCCCGACGAATGCGACGAAATTACGTTTGGAACTTAACGTAGTGACACATCAGCTTTGTGTTAACGCGCGCTAACGAGCGCGAGCGCAATTCCGTGTTGGCTCTCACGCTCTTTCTCTCTTTCTCTCTCTCTCTGTCTCTCTCGCAGCGCGATAGAAAGCGCCGAAAACACGCGCGATGTCTTTAATGCTTGACGACACCCCGAATCGTAAAAGAGAAATATATCGACAGGGTAAAGTTGCGCACACAGGATGATGAGCGACGAGTAACACCATGGGATCGCGCTCACAATGCGATTTTCTCTCGCTTCTCTTTGCGCGCCAGTATCCTTTGAGCAATTTACAAGTTGCCGCCGCCGCGCGTTCTCCCGCAGCGCAAAATTTAATTGGACCGCGTGCTTTTTCATAACTTTTCAACGTTCAACTTTAATAATCGTCGCGCGAGTAATCTTTAAATCAAAATTCCGCGCAGGCGGAAGCCACTCGAGATAGCACAAAGTTCCGTTAGTTCGATTTGCATATCCGATGACTAATTGGCGAACATTTCTAGACGTTCTCCGTTCCGTGTAACCGGAAATTATTAATGACATTTTCGTCGAACAAAAAGTACCGGTCGAATTAATCGAGCGATCCGCGAAAGCGTTCCGTTACGTGCAATCCTCCTCGGATTGTCGGCGGATTGTTGAAATTAAAGCGCGTGCATTTCAGCCGTGTTGAGGGCACGTTACAGGTACGCCGCAGCCGAATCGTGACCTAAGTGCAGTAATGCAAAGCCGTAAACGCCTTTATTATTCATCGGCCCTCGATTATCTTGGCGTGCCGCAATCATTAACGAAGCTAATCGCCGGCGTTCGATTTCCGGAGCGCTACGTAAATAATTATGGATCGATCGCGGCAAAGTGGCATGCGAACGTAGTCGCTGCTGAACGTTCCGCAGTTCAAACTATAAATGTTTGAAAGAGGCGGGCATCGATCGTCGCAAATGCGCCCAGTGGCGGAAAGTACCATCGATTACACGACGACACGCTGATTCGTTCGTGTATCATACTTCCATCGAAAATATCGCTTTCCCATCTTCCGAACAGAAGTTTCTGAGAAAAATGCTATGCAATGTTCAAAGGAATAAATGCAACATTCTTTTTTTATACCTACGAATATCTGAGCTCACATATGTTGCTGAAATAGCGAATCTTCAATATCTTTCGGCTAAAGTCGTAAAGGCGCGAGATTTGTTGTAAAGAAATCAAATAAGCAAACCGAACAATAAATAACACCGAACTCAAGATTACTACTAATACTTGGTGCAATAACCATCAAGAAAGAGCAAGTCAGACGCAATCAAAAGAGCATTGTCAGGTTTCTAAAAAAATACCTTCGAGAGCACATTTATTAACTTTTCTCTCCTCCTCCTTTCCCTCCCGTTGAATCCCTCCGACAGTACATCGTCGCTCGCAACGATAACGTCGAATCTGCTCGGTCGAGTTATTTCAGGCACAAACAGATATCGCTGTAAAGATACATCAAGAAACGTAACTCCGATTCCCCATGGAACGTTATTGCTCCCTTGATTCTGGAAGCAGTAAATTTCCCCAAGTATTCTTGGCAGTCGGCCTGACTCGGGATTTAAGGGGCATAACCCTGTGGCCTGGATTCAGAGGGCCGCTGATACCCGCTCCCGCAAGCGACACGTAACTGCGCACATAACGCCGATCAATCGACGGGATGTAAGCGCCGATGCTTGTCGTGGAATCAGGTCGATCGCGATCACGATCATCGCTCGCGATCGGGGAGGTTGTTCTTGTTTTTTATTGCGCTTTTCTACCGTTCAAAAGTCACGATCCCGGGATTCTTAGGACGTGCCGCGTGCAGATCGCTATTACGTCGCTTTACATTGTAGAATAGAGAGCTTCGAATATGAACGCATAAACGTGCACCTTCCTCCGAGCGAGATATTCCTCGGGCGACGTCGCCGTTTCTTTATCGCGTTGTCGCAGCATCAGCACTCGTGCAGCTACGCGCGAATCTACGATCGTGCAGCTACGCGCGCAATCCGTGCATTTGGATATGCGACGGCATACGCGCCTCTTCGTACGATAGACGCGATAGCCGCGTAAAGTCAGAGCGGAAGGACCTCCACGGAAACGCCGTTTAAAGATGGGATCCGCTTCTTGCTTGCTTGCGTGCGTCATTTCCGTTTTACGAGCGTCGACGATCATTTTTTACGAGCCACCCCGACGCCGCGCCGTTGTCCACGAACTCATCCTCGATGTAGTACCGATACTTGAGCAGTCGACGATCCCTCTTTTTCTCTCACGACTCCCATCCCGCCCGCAGCTAACGGGAAGGGTGGCGGTCGAAGTTGCGGTAAACTACCGGCAACGCGGGAACGAATCGTCCGGGAGGGGAACCAACGTCGGAAAATCCCAGGCGGCAAAAATGTCATGCGAGCCAAGAATGCGATAAAGAAGGGAGCTCAGAGACAGAAAGAGAGGGAGAGAGAGAGAGAGAGAGAGAGAGAGAGAGGAGAACCGCGGCGGGTTTAGGGGGTTGAAGAAGAACTCGAGCCATCGTCGGCGCGACGTCGTCGGTAAGGAAAGTTTAGATTGAAGTTTCCGCGCGAACGAAAAGTTAAGCACTGTCATTCGCATCGTAGCAATCTGCGGTAACAACGGACGAGGCGAAACGTCGTTTCGCGCCCGTAATCCACCCCGTGTATGTAGAGCATGTATACACGCTGGATGAGAGTCGCGAGGGGTGGTGGTGCTGGTCGGCCGTAGTGGCTTCTATACCCCGTAAGCGGGCCGTCGCCGCCTGCTCGATGCGGATTTACATTTTGTCAAGTGCTACGTCGTGGCGTGACGAGATAGTAAATGAGCCGGGGATAAATTTCGCCGGTAACGCCAAACTGCAGAACTTTCGCTGCCGCCAAATACTTCATTCTCTTCCTCGCCCGCCGCTCCTCTCCGCGCGGATGATATCTCGGGATCCGAAGCTAACAATTCGCCAAGTTCGTCGGCGAGAGCGTAAGCAGACACGCGGGCTTGTTAGGGGAGGAACGGATCCGCCATCCCTGGGCCGGGATTCTGTAACTCGTTATCGATAGTTTTCGGTACCGTTAACTAGCGATAGCCAATGGCAAGGACGACCTTGGAGAAAAGCGTGGCTCTCATAGGTTGTCGTTAGTTAACGATACCGAAAACTATCGATAACGAGTTACAGAATCCTGCAGCTGGGCATCATGCAACAGCGACTCGCAACGTTATCGGCGTTGATGTTACGAACGAAAAAGTCCGTGTGAATATGAGCGCGGGCGATATCCCAAATTTCGATATTCCGATTCGGTTCACGCGCGCGTGTCGAAGTGCATTAAAGCGGAAAATGAAGTTTTTGAGCACCTGCTTTGAACTTTGTTTGCTCCCTTTTTTTCCGGAGAAAGTGCCCCTACAAATCTCATAAGCGAAAGACCGTCTCTTCTCCTCTCTTTCTCTCTCTCTTGTTTTTCCAGAAGTTCGTAAACGGTTCACCGTGCCAGGGTGCACGTACAGTTCCATATTCCGTAATTATTCTACCGCGAAAGCTCGCGCCAGTTCTAACTATTATTCTATGTATATCTACTTCCATTTCCACTGAAAGATGAAATGACAGAGAGAAAGACAGACAGAAAGCCCGAGAGAGAGAAGGCGCGCGGTATACTCGGCCGCTAACTTTAACGTCAACTTTACACTTCGCATCGATTCGCTCCGCGCAATTATGAATCAAAAGTGCAGCTTCTCGAGACGCATTCAGGGAAGCGTATTAGACACGGCGAAGTGTCGTCTAACTGGAACACGCACGCGCGGCTCATCGAGATACCGTAATCGGCCGCGAATCGCACGTTATCGCACGAATGTTGACTCCTCGGCTCGCGCCGATTCGCGATTCGCAGCCTCGCAAATATTTGCTGCCCGATCGTGCGGATAATTGGCGCAAGAACCCCGTCCGGGGTTTCGGTGAGCCGCAAGTCTGAATCTAAAGAGGCTGCGTCGAAGTAATTTGTATGCATTGAGCTAAATAATTTATGCCCGCCATAATGGATCGCGCCGAAATGCACGCGAGAGGCGCGCGTTGTTACTGTTAAATTACGTTGCAGCTTTATGACGTGCTCCGAACGTGTTTAAATAATCGCTCAAACGCGTTGATAAAAATAAAGAAAGAAATTCGTGCCTCGCGTCTTTCATTTAATTCGCAGTTTTGCAGAGTCGCACGCAGAATCGTCGCGATCACGAATTTAATTAATCTCGATTCGGCGAAACAAACAGGCGTGCGATCGGGATCACCTCGCGCGAGATTGCCTCGAATCAATCTTGAAAATTGGGTCGAAAACAACCGTGACGCCGGTGCAGCTCGCATAAAATCACCGCGCGAGGAGCGCCGTTGCATATTTATATCCCGGGCCATTTAAATGCGAGGAAATGCGCGACGAGTGTCGGCCGTTCCCGTCGAAGGGGGTTGATGCCGCCGCAGCGAGCATCGGTTGCCGCCTCCCGAGCGGCGGAAATCTGCGTGCAAAAAAAAGAGGAAATCGCACACGAGGAAGAGCGAGAGAGAATAGAAAGAGAAGAACAGAGAGGGAATAGAAAAGCCTCGCGGAAATTCAAGCAACTTTTGCGTGACGAGGCGTAAAGAGAGAAAGAGAAAGAGAGAAGGAGGAAGGGTGGGCAGAAAGCGATACAAACTTTCGAAGCAGAGGTGAGGCTCGACGCGAGCCGGGCGAGCAACGGGAAAACCGGAAGCACACTTGTCAAAGGGATGCAAAGGGACGGGATTTTACTGCTCGTCGACATTGTTGCCGCGAGGAGTGAAGGAGGAGACGCCAGGGGCATAAATTTTAATAACTCCGCTGTGTCGCAATGAAATCGGATCGCGAGACAAATAAAAGGCGGTCACGCATGCCGAGATCTGGATAAAAGATATGACACATGCATGCATGCATGTATACGCACATAGAGAAAGACGACAAGTATCGTATGCGAATTTGCGGCTCGCACGTCTGGCGAAATAATTAGAATCCTCGCAGACCGCGTCAGAGGAAAGCGAGCAATTCTCTGCGAGGCACAGTGGGCTGAATCCCGATTCTAGCTGGACAAAAGTAAAAAAATCAATATGAAAATATAATGTTTTCAGCTATAGGAAATTTTTCTTAAGGGTTCAGTAAATTTAATTCCACCATCAATTTATTATTATAACAAACAATAGTATGTAAGATTACTGTGAATACAGTCGAATGCTAGTAAAGCGTGAGACGCTCTTACTGTGCATTAATGTGACCTTTCTTTATATCATCTCTAATCGGCGAGATGATTGTTTATTTTCGTTTGAGTGTTAATTTATCTGGTTTTGATATATTTTAAGAATAAGTTTCAAGCATTGAAGACATCCGATTGAAGAAGATAAGTTTATTCTATTATAATATAACAGAGTGTGATTTTGTTTCATGAAGAGTGAAAATTCTTCACATTTTAGTACGCAACTTTTTTTTATTGATTATTATTGATTTCAAATTTTCACAATTTCTTTATTATGATATAACTACTAACATATTTAAAAACAAATGACTATAATGAACCATAAATTGAGATATAACAAAAATTCTCCAATTTAAAATCCAAGTATCCAAGTTAATGTAGATTTTGTTTGATATGGTTGTTATGGAAAAATCATTTAAGTATCACAATTAGTATCTATTTTATCTCTCCAATTTATTTTATACCAATTTTTCTTAAGAAGTATATGAAAAACATTTAACTTTAGTCAAAATTCAGTTCTGTGACATCTACTTTTTTCCTTAAAATATTTTTTACTACTTTTTTGTATTATTTTAGTCATTTGGCCCTTGTAGAGCCCATAAAATAATTTTGTCCAGCTAGAATCGGGATTCAGCCCACTGTGCGAGGCGGATGAACCGATCGGTGTCGCGACTCGTAACTGCACGTTGGACGAGAGACAAAGTCGCGGACGTGTCGGCGTGGGTGAAATTGGAGTGTCCGTCGACGCTCGAAGCCGAGCCGTCTCGTCCTCTTTTCGAAGAACAATTTCCAAGAGCACGGTGTTGTTACGTCACTGCGCGCGGGGTAGTAAATAGCATTAGCAAGTCAACTAGCGCTTTGCTCCCCGGGCACTTACTTCTTGAGATTCGAGTTAATTTATACAAGTGGCGCGCTGCAATGCAGTTACACAGTTACGGGGGGGGGGGTACAGTTAGTTTTAGTTTCAGTCCAACTGTCGTCTTATATATACATACATAAGCGAGCTAGATGAGAGAAAGAGAGAAAGAAAGAGAGATGAAGAGAGGTGACGAGATAAAGGTCGACGAGGAAGGCGCAGCTCCGGAAGCTGCCGGAAGCGAGCGAGCAGATCCTCTCGTCGAGTGTCAGAGATGGACGAGCGGCCATCCCCTGAAACGGTCAATTCCGCGACGCGCAATCGTAAAGTATGAACGGAATTATCGGCGTTTTATTAGATATCGCTCTCGGTCCCGAGATCGCGGATTTTTAAAACAATTCTCCGGGCAATTTCCGAACGAGGTCGGAGCAAAGTATTTCCAGGGGACGTCGACGAATCGCCCAGCCGAACGCGAGCGGTAAATCAGGGCTTTTCAGGGGGTTGCTGTCGCGCGCGCGCGTACTTCGCTCGCTTGACCGCTCGCACACGATGACGGGGAGACACGCGCGCGATATATCGCGCCCGGTGCGCTGGCAGATATTGTACATACGTATGAAGCACATAAATTTCGGGGGTAAAAGTAATATCTAAATCGTTTAGTGGAAACCGTGTCCGACGTGCGCGGCAGCGGCGAGATATCCGAGAGGGAGAGAAAGAGAGAGCGGGAGTTTTATTTCATTTTTCAAATCCGATACGATCAAAATGCTCCCTTTCTCCTCCCTGCGCCGCGTATCACGCAGCGTCGTAAACATCGCGTCAGCGTTTCAATCAAATTGTCGCAATGGGGGAAAAAAGTGAAATCCTCGCCCGGCCCAAAACGCGACCAGGGGTTGCGTCCGGACGTCGCGGTTATCGAGATGTCCTAATGCGTTTATCTGTCAGGTCTCGACGAGCGAGCAAGCGAGCTCACCCCCGAATTCGGGATGGGTGGGTTTGCGCGATCGGAACCCCATAAACGACAAGGGGATGTCCATTGTTATCGAGCATCGAGTAGGGTGGACCACTACGAACGAGAGGAAATAGCGCGGAAAACTCGAACGGTCACTTAAAGCTGCGAGAGGGCCGCACTCTATCGATTTCGCGTTCGACGACGGCGATTATTAAGTAACGCCATCGTTCCTCGGCGTTTCCCGGCGGAGATAGCGGATCGTATCGCCGCGGACACGTTTCAAGCAAAGCTGGCGTTTTTAACTGCGTTCATGTTTTAATGTGCCATACTTTTTATCGAGTCGGTAAATCACGTTCGCGATACTAGCCCGTTTATCGTTCTCTGCGAACGTCTCTCCGCACATTTCTCCCGCCAGGCACAATACAGTATTCTTTTCTTTTTCTTCCTTTTTTTTCTTCCTTGCTGCACCCTCCCCCGTATCTGCGAACGGCGAAATGCCGCTTGCTGCGGGCTGACATTCGGATATTTTTCATTGCTGCAGATTTTCGTCAAGATTGGCGAAATAATTTAATGCCCGCGCGTTGCATCTCACGCGATCGGCATTATCACGCGGTAGCGAGTCGAGTAGTCGCGAGCATATAGTATAGATAACGCGAGTCCAGCACAAACAGAGTAGATAAAATTGCGAAATTACACCGTAAAATCAGCCCGCAGTCTGCAAGACCGCGGGCACTCGTTCAACGTCACGCGCGTCACTTATCACCGTTATTATTGGCCCTTAAAAGCGTTTGCTCCCTGAGCGGTTTTATTCCGGCATAAGAAGTTCCGTATAAGAAATCAAGCGATTTACGACTCGATAACTCCCTTCCGAAGCTTAAGGGAGCAAGATGCCGGAAGGGTGAGTTTGGATACTAAGAGTCTAAGGGAAACTTGCGTGAAAATTGTCGATTCATCCACGAGGCTGACAAGACGAAGCTCGACCGGCGCACGTTTTGTCACACGAACGTATTACGCGCTAACGCCAAGGGAGTAATAAAGGGCGGGTCGGTCCTTACGGCGGCTAACCCCTTATAAATGGCCGGGGCGCTATCGGGCGGGGGAGGTCTCGCCTGAAGGCGGAAGCTCAAATTTTGGTGGTCCCGCTGATAAACCCGACGAGATAATCTCGAACGCGCCCCGTTAATGTATGACACCACTCGCTCGTGATCAAACACGTCGCGGAAACAGCCGCGTGGCACGCACGCGGCTCCGCGTTTGTTTCGCTTGTCATCTGCGAGATCGATCGTGGTGAGCGGAAGATTGTTCGTTTGACGAGAAAATGATCGTACGCGTGTTCGATATCATCCAGCGGCTGACATTCGTAAAATCGTACGAAAAGTGATATGATAATATATTTAATGAGAGTTTAATCGCTACGTTCTTACAAGTGCCACCGATCGTGCGCGAGCACTCAAAGTCGCATATGTAATTCGTTAAATTAGCGTAATGCGGAGCAAAGCGGGAGCACGTGGCTGGAATGCACTGAATCAATGAAATGATATCGCGACACACCAACGGGGCCGGCTCGGGATTATTCATATTAATTAATAGGCTCGCTGTGCGCTGCGTGCAATTTAACTCGGGCGAGCCTCGTGTCTGCCTCGTTCGCTCGCGTACTCGCTCGTGCTATTTCTACCGCGCAATAAAGGCGGCTTTCATTTTCCGCGCGAGAGAGATAACGCGGATGCAGAAAGGGCAAGTGAAATTGAAGGAGCGAAGGAGCGAACGCGGGTGGAGAAGGAACGGGAATTGGAACGGAAAACTGGAAAAAAGGAGGTAACGCCGCGGAAGGAGGGCGCGCGCGCGCGTGAAGGAAGAGGAAGCGGAGTGGAAACGTCAGCCGGCAGTTACCGTGAAAAGTAATTGGAGCCTCCTGATGAAGTTTACGCTTGTAACTATAAAGTTGAGTGGCCCGCTCGGCTATTAGCGATTGGATTAGCCCGCGAGACGTGAGTCTCTCGAGGTGCCGGTAGGCAAGAAGAAAAGAGACGAAAAGAAGGAAGTCAAAATGGAGGGAGAAGAAAAAATTAATTTCTCATTCACAGAGCGCGAGTGGGTGGTGTCGCAACGTCGCTATCCGCTAACTAAGAGCGGCGAGGTGGGAGAGGAGAGAGATGGCGAAACGAAAACGCGAGGATTCAGGATCTTTCAGGGGCTATGATATATTTTAGAGTATTTTTAGAGACAGCCACGCGGAAGAGAGTGCCGCTCCTCCCTCCGGCGGCGGGGCGGATGATGCTGACAAAATACATGTAACTATGCGATATCGATCGGGGTTCTCGGGGGTCGCCCGCGCGCGAAATCGCAGCGGAATCGGACGGCGGGAATACGACCGGGAAACCTCCTCGAGGAAATTCATTATGCAGGCTCCGAAGAGGAAAGTCAGCCGACACGCAAGCGAGCGCGCGGAGATCGGCCGTGAGTTTTATTCCTCCCACGAGTTTGTTCAAAGTTCCAATTCGTTTCCCCGCGTTGCATCGCGCTCGAAAGAAACGTCACCCTCGCGCGAGCGGACAGCAAGCTGAGAAGGACCGGGAAGAGCAGTGTACGGGCTCGCACGGGTGTGTGTGTGTGTGTGTGTGCGCGCGCGCGCGTGCGTGCGTGTGCGTGTGTGTGTAGAGACCTTTACACTCGTGCGAGCGTTTCAAAACGAGCTTTTACGGTGGAAAGATACCGCGGAGCAAAGTTTGAATGACTCTTTCTCGATTCCATCTTTCTTTTTTTCTCATCACTCTCTCTTTTTTTTAGAACACGCACACGGTAGACTGACGGGAGATATTTTTCGGAGATTAATCCTCGAGAGCCGCGCAGGATGATATATATTTTTGCGGGACGGATATCTGCGGGGGCGGGAGATACTTTTGCGGCTCAAAGTAAACAAGCACGCGGGCTCACATCTAGCCTCCTCCTCCATCCCCCATGTTCTGCGATCTGGGATTAAATCGCGGGAAACCGTATTTCTGAATAGTGTGCTGCTTTTACTTTTACCGTACCGCGAATGCGTATAAAATATGGACAACAAAAAGAGCGAGAAAAAAACGAGCGCACGCGCAAGAGAGAGAGAGAGAGAGCACATCGGGAAACATTTTTCGGAAATTCTTTCCGATACAGTTGCGGGCGAATGCAACTGGCAAACGCCGCCTCTCGCGCGCGCTTGCAAAAATTATCACCCTCGTACTTTACTTTCGCGGGAGCGCCGATCGTGCGAACTCTTTCCGCGTTGAAAAGCGCGATCGCACGAACAAACGCGCGGGGAGTTATCGCTACGAGCAGGTAACCGCGGAGCATATTCATCGCGGTGGTCCGCGTGGATTGCACATCGCGATGAGGAAGGGTAGTCGCGTCTGCCGGAAGTAGTAACAGACGTCGTTCGGTCAGACACGAAGGCTCACGCTCGAGGGACGCGTTCCTGGCAAGTTCTCCAATTCAGAAACGCATGATAAAGGATGAATTCCGATTGAACAGGTGACAGGTGACTTGGTCGCGTCACAGTTCGGTCTCCTGCGAGTTCTCGGTGGAGAACTTTCCAAACGACGCTGAATGAAAGCTCCGTTACGAGCGATGTAGACGACCGACGTTATCAAGAGTTATCGCACGCTCGAATTTCGCTGGAAGATTTACGCGGGATTTCTCGGCTGGCCGTCCGCGCTTTTCGGCCCGGGGGAAAAAGCAGAATTAATGGCGACACGATGGTGACACACGTGCGTGCGCGCTCTCGTAAAAATTACAATATTGCTCCGCTATTTACGGCTAACCGGGAATTGTGTGTTTCCGTCGTGCGTTCGCGTCGTTCGCGTCTCGATAATACCGCACGCTTACGCGTTAAACGGCACGTAATCATCGTGAAACGCATTTACTACTGTTAAGAGGGGATTTTTAATATCCACAAGCGTCAGTTATTAAGCCTTTACGCGGAAATCGGATCACGCTGTAAACCGGATGTGAATAATATTCCTGGCCACCGTGTCGCATCGTAAATTAATATAAATACAATAAATAAATATATATTTCGTAAATACATATAATATAAATACATATATAAATATACATATAAATATAAATATATATATATAAATAAATATATATTTCTTTATAATGAATTTGCAAATTTGCCGATACATCTGTACGTCTTACAACACCCTTCTCCTAAAGTGCTCACGGAACGAGGAAGAAGAGCTGCAATTATAGAATTTACGGTAGAATGCGGGCCTGTCGAAACTTGAGAGTCGTCCATTATTTCGTACGCCGGGCGGAGAGGAGCGAGTCGCGGCGCGGCGAAGCGGACGAAGCGGGACGCGAGAGGGACGAAAAACAGATAGCACAGAAGAGATTCCTCGAATTAGGGAAAACTGTGGCAGAGAGTCCGATTACCATCCTCCAATTTACTCCACCCCCAGGGTAGCCCACAGCCGCGGGGGTGTCTCGTACGTGTAACGCGTTCACATTGAACGCTGTAATTGGAAGCTTTGCGGCTGCAATGTGTGTCTCTGAGCGAGGCCGCCCGGTATATACGTAATAATTTAATCCGGAGTTCGCGGGGCAAACACGAAAATGGCAAGGGGTGGGTGGACGGGCGGCCGACCGAGGGAGAAACAACCAGGCTATCCGCTTAGCGGTGAGGTGCTTACGCGAAATCCGACTTTTCATCAATTTCCCGACTTCCCTCCCTTCGTTCCTTGCTTCCTTCCCAGCAGCCGTCGCGCAAGAAACGCCAGACGATCCGTCGATCTGACGACCCGTTCATCCCTTATCGGGAGAAAAATACCGGGTCTCTCGCGCGCTCGCAGCGCGAGCGTGAGCTCTGCGAGCGATTGCCCGCTCGCGTGCCTCTCGCACGACGCATCTAGTACTCGTCAGAGAAAGAATGTACCAGCAGCGTGCGATTGGATTGGATTGCCGGAGCATGGGATGCCTGCTAAGTAATTGATTTCATTCGCCGGTATCTGATGATCGCGCAACAATACCTCGTCGATTTCTCGGATCTTTTTCCCTTTCTCTCTCATTTTCTCAGTTTCTGCAGTCTTATACTCGGTATACATTGTACTTGTTCCGGTTCCCGTGTAAGGTGCTCGCCATGTTGCACGCGGACGATCCGCGCACTTCTTATTTCAGCCGGGCGAGTTCTAGATTCGGCCTTGCGATCAGATAGCGCTCCGACAAAGAGAACGCGCCGCACGAGAACGACGGAAACAAACTGCAGCTTTAGGACTCCACTTTCAGGAGAAACCCTGTACGATTGTGGCTTTCTTCCCGTCCCACCCCCGTCTCTCCTCCGGCGTCCGAAACTATATATGACAGATTTTGCGTCCCGCGCTTTGCGTCGGAACACAAAGCGTATCTTTAAGTCAAGTTCCCCCAGGGCGATACAATGCAACCAAGGAACCATCTTCGCGGAACCGCCACGTTGCTGCACATTAAGACCTGTCGCAAACTACCTGGAGAACCGTTTCTCTCAACCGCATCTCACGTACACTGTTTCCACATCTGGTCGGCCTCCGCTGCATAAAGTTCGCCAACACCACCAACCGAATGGAGTCTGTGAAGCAGCTTTGACGTCGTCCTCGAAAATTTCAAGAGCCGCAATTAGCCGTCACCGCGAGTCGTCAAGGATCCTCGATGTTGATCCAGTTATAGATCCCGAGGATAATATTCCATGAGTTAAGCTGGAGACACAATGCGAGGCGATAGCGATAGGAACAGGGAATAACCAATCGCGTTGCTCGATTTGGTCATCCGTACTCAAATTGTGTAACGCGATTGGTTATTCCCTGTTCCTATCGCTATCGCCTCGCATTGTGTCTCTAGCTTTAGAGTTAGATTCAACAAGACGAAGACGTCACGTATACGACGACTTTAACGTACAAAACGATGACAGATAATATCTAAATATTATCTCCGAGGCACAGCGAGGCACATTGATTTAAGTACTCGAGCGCGGTCAAGGATCATCAGCGTGAAAATCTCTTGGAAGCAAAGATTTCCCTTTCGCACGGTCCAACGACGCGACACGCGATTTTTCCTTGCAAGACCCGGCGCGTTAAACCGACGGGATACCCGGGAACGTAATATGCAAATGCTATCGCAATAGAGGAATCCTTTCTACGTTAATATCCGGGGGTATCTTGGATACGAGTGGCAAAAAATAGCTCGGCCCCGCGGCGGCCGGGAGTTCCCGGAGCTCCCGGGGCGACGATGGACCGACGTGGAACTTCATTTTTCCGGAACACATCCACGACGATCCCCGCCGACACGCAGCACGCTCTTTCTCTCTCATCCTGAATTACGCCGACACTAAACCGTGCAGCGCACGCGAAAGCCTCCCTTATCGTCAGGAGCAACATCCGCGATTATCAAGCCGACGAACCTCCCTTCGTCGGGGATTACCCCCGCTACCGAGATTTATCGACCCTACCTTCCACTCGACCACCCTCGAAAGGGGTCAAGAGGCCGTTTCGTCCGCTTCCCTCCCTCTTTCTCTCTCTCTCTCTCTCTATCTTTCCCGAGCTCTCTCCGTCTCTGTTTCGCCCGCTATCCTACCCCAAATCGTCCCTCCGGTCTTTGCCCTTTTTTTTCCGGTCACTCTTGTTGGTCCTGCGGCCACATGGCTTGATGGGGAAAAGAAGGATTTGCGTTACCTTTTTTTTCGCAGAATCGACCGCGCGTCTACGATTCCTTCCTCTTGGTCAGGGGGTGAGACGGAGTTTTCGCCCGCGAAATCCGCTCTGGACGATCATCACGTCCGGATTCTTAATCTGAAACGTATCACGAATGCTTTGTAATGTCGAATGGCACGCAGGGTGCGCGCATTGTGTGTTCCAGGCAAGGGGAAGCGGCAGAAAATAGGCAGTTTGCGTCGCAGACACGCGATACAGCCGCTTCGCGGAGAAAATGGCAGGCAGATAAGGGTGACAGACACGAGAGACCCATCTCTCGAAATGTTTTATTTAAAAGGGAGGCAAGTCGTGGCTCGCTCGCGCCCACAGAGAGAACATCTCTGAAATGAAAGCGGTCCCGGAATAAAACAGGCGTGTGCCTGTCGAGTATGATTGGCAAGCGGATGATGACGATGATGATGAGGGAGAGAGAGAGAGAGAGAGAGAGAGAGAGAGAGAGAGAGAGAGAGAGAGAGAGAGACAGAGACAGAGAGAGACAGAGAGAGAAGATGAAAGAGAGCAACGATAATATCAAGAATTACTCGCTGCCGGCAAGGTAAATGCAATTTCGATGCTTTTGAGACTGGCAAGTAACTTCCGAAACGTATCGCGGATATTTTTCGACGCGTTTCAACGTCGAATCTGCTGGAAAAGTAACAAGACGCTTCGCTCCTATCAACCCCCGTCCCCACCGACCGCTTTTATCAACGTAACGAAAAGAAAAAGAGGACGGAAATATAAAACAGCACTAAACCTAGTATTTTATTCCGCAGCTGCGTGTGACATAAATCGAAGCAAAATACGTTCCATGTTTCCTGCAGGACTCGCGCCGTCAATATAAATGCAAATACGCATCAAGATGTTTTTCAGTTTGTGAAACCGGAATTTTGGAAATCCGTTTTCCTCGCTCACCGGGGATGAACAAGAGACACGACGCATGACTTCACGCCCCGCGCAAAAAAAGATTATAAAATAAAATAAGATTATGGCGATCGCACAATTATAAAAAACGCCAAAATGCGATAGTGGCATCGCATTTTGGCGTTTTGGCGAATGTTTGCACTGAGTCGCCGGTGCGTTTCCAGAAAGAATCAATTTATCAGCCTTCCTCTGATTCCCATCGCGCGTAATTGGCCCCTAGGCGCCGGGGAATCGCGTCAATCTCACTTACAATTAGTTAGCATCCCATTGTTCTGGGCGTATCTAACTGCATCTAGCTATTAAACAAGCTCGTCTGCATCGCGAATGTCGTTAACCTTTTCCCCGTCCATCTCGTTTATAAAAAGCTCCCTCGCGACGCGTCGCTTGCTCTCTGTGTTCGCAGAAATGAATAAACAAATACGCGCGCGAATCGGCAAGACAAATCTTTCTCTGAGGGCAAGTCAATGTACCCCGTTCAACTCCACCGTAACGTGGAATGTAATTATCCGTTATCCGTTACGCGAGGATCGCACTTGATTTAATGTTTTTATAATATCAGATGATATCAGATAAAATCGCATTTGTTGATCTCCGATGATTGTTTTCCCGCGTTTCTTTTTCGCAAATATTCGTAATTGAAAGCTGCGTCTGAGGCAGTTCTGATTCAATTCTCTCGCCTCTTGATGAAGTTAGCGATGGCGGCGGCCGTGGCCATCATCACCATCTAAGACCTCCCCGTCCTCGTAATTCATCGTGACGGATGAAATTCCGTGAATTCTATTTTCAGACTTAACCGCTTTAGCCGCTCTTTCGCCGACACGTGAATTAACAGCGGCGGCCGGCGTACGGCGATAAAAATTTATCCGCCGCGCGAAAAACATGAAGAAATGCGCCGGGTTCCGACCGGGTCGCCGTTCGCGCCATAAAGCCGAGATAAAATCGCAATATGGACGATTAACTCGCCGTCATCGGCACCTAACGTTAATTATCGTCGTTACGGTAATGGCTATTTTTATCATTGCTCGTTACGGCCGAGTCAGTATGGCTTAATCGTATGCACGTGCTTACGATGCTTGCAGGGCGCGAATCATTATTTCATTTTTCTCCAAAATAATTCTTATTAAGCAGACAAGAATCTTTTACCGGTTTTACACTACATCAACAATTCCGCGTAGCAATAACAAATTACGAAAACTGTGAGAAGCTTGAGTTTGACCGCGGGAATATTTTTATGGGATTCTCAAATAATTACTAGAGGCGGAGAGGAAAGAAGGAAAAATGCAAGCACGCGAGCACTCATCGAGTTAGGAGGACGATTTCCCACCCTTGGTTCCATAAAATTCTTTGATGATCATCCGCCTCGGTGCTCGACTGCTTGTAGACGGGTCAGATCGCGTCCACGTTCGCACACTAAAGCGTAACGCGAAAGAGAGAGAGAGCAAATCGCGCGGTGACCGCCGAACACACGCGACACAGCGAATCATCCCAATAGAGGAACGACGCACGCAAGGAAGCTGAAGGGTGAGCAAGCGGCTGGGAGAGATAAAGAGAGACGCGATAGCGGCAGGGCGCGCGAGCGGAAAACGGCGGAGGCGGGCTTGAAATTCGAGAGGGATGATACGAGCACGCGGGACGAGGAATGCAAATGGACAATAAACCGCCCTCTCGTCCAGCAACGTCTACCGGCGGTATATCACCGATGACACTCGTACTTTTAGTTTATGCCGCATGCATAAGCGGCGCCTCGCCATCAGGAGCGCAGCTTCCGCCCGCGCGTTGGCGACTCCGCATCCTGGAGGAGTCCCGGGGATCTCGGCCTACTTCTCCTTCGCCACCCTCTTTTACATCGTTCTGAAAATGGGATTAAAGAAAGCTCTCTTTCTATTTCTGCTCTTGGTGTTCTTTGAATTCCCTTCAAGAATTTTCGTCAAGCCGGAGAGCCGATAATTCACGATGAGCCGTGCGCGAGCGCGGAGAACCTCGAACTCGCCCCGCGATTTATTACATCATAAATTTCGAATACGTTATCTTTCTCTGTCCGTCTCTTTCTCTTTTACCTTTTTTCTTTCTTTTTTTTCCTTTCTCTCCTCTTCGCGGTCCGTGCGAGTGAATGAAAAATATTCGGATACGCGCGATTACGCGCGCGATGCCCGGCGCGAAATTAGGCGCGTAAATAACGCGAGTGCCTTCTTTCCTCCAAGGGTGGCCCCTTGGCAATGTAACGATGCGCGTTGCACCGGTATTTACTGCCCAGCGAGCCCGACCGTGAGTGATAAAGTAATTACCGACGACATCCGGTGGAACGAGAAACGAGCGGAAACGTGGCCGCGCGCGATCTCTGTATTTTCCACAGAGAGGAGCTTGCGCGCTCGGTCTTACGTAACATATAAAAATATCGCAAAAAACCGTGCACCCATCCCGGCGAAGTCTCGCCGCGAAATTTATACGCGCCGCGCTAATGGCATCGATGTATCTCCATTTCTCTCACATCGCAGAAGCGATGACCGGCGTAATGACGCGCCTAGATCGCTAACGTTACTAGCATTACTCGCGTGAAAAACTTCGAGATGATTTCAATAATGTTGCGATAAATTCTTTTCTTTTCTCCTCGATAGATCTAAATTCGAATGCGCCGCGATCAATCGTCGCGTAACTTGTACGTGTCGCCTCGCGATCGCACGCCTACGTAATCTCGGAGGGAGGAGGAGAAGCTCACAGATTACATAAAAATTCCTGTAGTTTAATTGCCGAGATACCGGCTACTCGCCGGACGCGCGCACGACAGGCATTAGCATACGGGAATCTGGCCGTCGTTAAAAGTTCGCCGCTCGCTCTCGTGCATGCTAAAGCAGCCGCGACATATCTCCGTCTGCCGCGCGACTGATCTTGATCCGCGCCTCCCATGAATTAAGCACGAGGCGTGCATGTCGGCTCGAGATTACGATCGCGTCGAAGTTTTACGCGCCACGATGAGGAGCGCGGAACTGCCACTCGCACGCGCGTCCGCGTAAACCGCGCGACGGATGTCTTCTGGCGAATGTTCCTTTCTCGATGACACGGCGCGGATTGCCTTACCTCAACGATCATCGAGAATGATACTGATGACGGATGATGACAGCCTTGCGGTTTCGAAATTTTTTTTAGAAATTGAAATATAAGACGGGGTCAAGTCCGAAGCGGAAATGTGGCACGGAAGACATGTGATAAAGACTAAACTGGAAGAAAAAGAGAGAGAATGGGAGACATAAATCTCTGCATGTGTCAAATACATGAAAGAAATTTATCCCCAAAGAAGTTACAAGAATCTTACACACGCGGATGTTGTAATTCGCCTATGCCGCGATTCAAGATCTTGGAGTCTTAGAGGGATTACAGCTCTGGATGTCGTTTCGTTCCCGAGAAGCGAGTCGTCTCGCGGGTTAATGCGGAACGTTTCTCGCGCGATGGCTTAATCGCCGATAAATATATACGAATTACTTGAGAGCGCAAGGGGCGCCCTAACTGCCTCAATTAAAGCGCACCCGGCGATAACCGGCGGGTGCGAATGAGCTGCGCACGCGATTCTCGTGAAATACGCCCGTGATGCTGCGGCACTGCGCGACGGAGGACAGCGCGGATAAATGGGCACTCGCGCGCGAGTGCCGCACTCGTAGCGAACTGCGAGGCGGCGCGGCGGTCCGCTTAATTCAACGTAGCTGAGTCGCTGGAAATGATGTGCCACCCGTGAAACCCGCGCGAATCCACGAAAATTAACGCGCTCCCCGGATAAATACTCGCGAGCGAGAAATATGCTCCGGAAAAAAGATCCTTTAAAGGGAAGCACGAGGGATTCTCCTGCTCGTCTCAAGTAACATCCGTATTTTTCGGCCCCATTGTGCGAGTACATTACCAGACACGTAATTTCCGGTGCACGTGAAAAAACGTTCGTTTTCAGATAAAAACAAATGAGTATAATCCGATGAGAAGATAATTGCGCGAGAATAATTGAAAGTTTATAGGAAAATCTGTATATAGAAATTTCCTGCGTCGACGGATCGTCGATTGTCACGGCAACATCCACCGGAAGCTGCTAATAGGACAGGAAGAGGGCTGATGTACGAAAAGTGGATACTCATGTAAATTTCGAGGGAATCACGTTCGGCAGTAATAACCCGGCGCTGCTACCACCGTTGGAACGACGGGAGGAGTGAAGGAAAATGAACAGGATGAAACGGGGGTGGGAAGAGCAAAAAAAGGAGCGGATAAACCCTCGTGACTTCCGATGAGTCCGATCGTTGGCGGAACGGGACGGGGATGATGGAGCATAATAGCCGCGCTCGGTAATTCGAGCGACGCACGCGAGTAACGACGCACTGTCGTGCGACTGCGAGGTGCATGCGCTATTTTGCAATATAAATAGACACGGGGATCAGATTACGTCGCGCCGGCGGAATAAATTTCGCGCGGCGGCGCAATGAATAAAGATCGCGGCGCGCGAGATGATAATTGAAAGCGGCCAGCAGGAGCGGTCGCCAATCGCCGATCGTACGAAGCACGAATTGGAAGGATCGCAAATTGCGTGAATGCAAAATTGCGGCAAAATTCAATAACCATTGTCATTAATCATTTATTTTTAATTATCGTTAAATCATCGAGAGATCGTTCGATCGCGCCGCGAGAAGCGCAGCACTCGTTTCCGCCTGCGGATGCTGCGCAAGTGCTCCAGCAACACCAGCAACAACGCTGAATTCCGGCGGAATTGCTACACATGCGAGCACTTATGTACGGGTGCACGTGCACTATGCACGAGTCTGCGGAAATGCGTGACTTTGCGGTTAATCTCTCAAGGCCCTCGCGCATCTGGGCGAGCGCGATGAAAGCCGCGGCCTTAGATATACGCGCTCGTATATAATGTTATTGTACGTCTTCGCGCGCGCGCGCGCGCGAGTACGTATGCAAGTGCGCCTGTATGCAAATATTTAATTAAAGCAGCGCCGACGACAGCGGCATATGCGCTCGTCGTCCGTGTATATGCGCGACGTATACACCGTCGGGGGTGGATAACGAGATGGTGAGACAGCGGCCGAAGGGGGAGAGGGATGGAATCGCGGAAACGACGGGGCGGGGGTGGTTATCCCGGCATTGTAAATATATGATTATGCATGAGGATCGGTGCTGCTGAGTGCACTTTCACGAGCGCCATACGCGAGCGTGTTAGCAGCACGCGCGCGAGGGACCAAACGATGAATTATAACGCTTTATCGAAACGGGAAACGACTCGCGTGTCCGATATGCGACGATCTGCTCTCGGCAGCGGAGGATTCTGCACGCGGTCCAAATCTATTCGGAGAATCCATCCTCGCGAGAAGCGAAAAGGCGCCGCGGTACTCCGTTGCGTATCCGAGTTATTTTTTAATGTGCGACTTCGTTTGACGCTCGTTTGACGCACGGTCGATTTCATCTGCGCGCGAAATGGCGCGCAGGGACAAAAAAGTAATTGCCATTCTCCCTCTTCATCAATTTATTAGCTTTTATTACTCCCGCGCGCGACAGACACGTCGCTCAAAAGGGCGCATCCAATTTCATTGATATTAAGGCGGGCGGACGGACGAGCGATCTCGCGGAACTCCTGGAATTTCTTGAGATACGCGATCGACTGTTACGCCGCTGCTACCTTTGAAGTCTCCGTGATCGTCCTCATGAACGGCGTGCTCGCGCGAGAATCGCCCTGACGATTAAACGGAAAGTAATTCCGTACTTTCGGCGCAGAATGTCGGCGCGTCGATTTGCAGTAAGCGATCGTTTGAGAAGCAGCGCTAATAAAAAATGAGGATCTCACGTATTATTATAGCGATGCAATAGTTTGACCTGCAATTTTCAACAATCATACGTAAAATTGCGCAAAACCGGAAAGCGGGTCGAGCGAGCGATCTTGCCTGTAGGCTGCACCGGAGAACCGGTGTCCGTCAAGTTTCACTTTCAATCTGCGTCGCGTCGCGCGTTAGCCGACGACGAGTTTCCGAACTAACGCGACGATTTACCCCGGAATCGTCCCGTAACGCGGAAATTCGTTACGGAACTTTTAGTGGCTTAACATTGTGTTTCGCGACGTCTGCCGCGCTCGCGCGGCGTTCCACCCGCCACGGAAAACTCAAATAGCGTCTGCCTCTCGAGTGAGGCAATAAAACGCGCTTCCATTTCGCGAGTGAATGTACCTAACGAACAAAGTTACGAATATCTCTCCCCGCAGTGTGCGCGCAAGTGTGCATGCCGCATCCCGTCGCCGCGGATCGAAGGAATCGACCTCGCTCGCACGAGAGATATTGAAGGGGTGGAAGAACATTGTCGTTTGCGATAAAACCAGAGGAACCAATAAAGTAGCAGCCGGCAAAAGTAGACGAGAAAGAACGAGTACGGCTTTCGCGATGATTGCTTATTAAAGGAGACAACGAAGAAGAGGGTTGGTAAGAGGGGAGATAAGTATGCCTCAATTTGCCGGAGAAGCAAATGCCGAACAAAGGTCACTGCGTCGGGTCATTGTGTGTGCATTTTAATTAATTCGACGCACTAAAGCGTAAGGGAAAGACGCGGGTGAGCGTCGTCGTCGTCGTCTCCGTCGTTGCGCGCGGCTCAGTTTATGGCGCTCCATCGCATCATCCTCCAGCGTATTTTCCTCGCATCCCCTATTCCCGTCGCATATTCTTCTCCCTCTCACCCTATCCTTCCGTCCCGCTCCCCTATCGCGTTCCTACGTCGTCGTTCGCCCACCCTTACGCGCGACTATATACGTCCAGCCATTTGCGGTCTACATCTGTTTCTCCGTCCTCGTCTCCTTCGCCACTCTGATTTATGGCTCGTGCTTTTAACTGCGGTTCGCGGGATGGTGTTCGTGCCAACGTCACTCGGCCGCCCGTTGGGGTGAGGATCACAACTGCCCCCCGTCTTTCCGCCGCCCACACCTCCGTCGCGGGGGTCGGTCTCCGTTGGCGGAGTTATCTTCGTCAACACCATCGCGTATGATCCAGATGCTCCGTGCGAGCGCGCGCAAACTTTTATTTCGACGTTATCATACCGACACGCGCAATCCCCCAACGACGTCTCGTACGGGAATAGGTGGTGCCGTTTATCGCCCCCCGCGAAAATGACGCGCCGACGCGCGCGCGTCCGTCGGGACTCGACTCATAACTCCGGTTTTATTAACACGCTGCGTACGGGGTGTTTTGGTGTCGTTCAATTTCTCGGCGAGTTAATCTTTCAACTCGAAACGCCGCGACTAGCGGCTCGCTCGCAATCCTCCACTGAGGCTTCTGTTTACGCACCACCCTCCGCGCGGTAAGCACCCGCGTGCTCCGATATGCGCTGCCAGTAATATATTGATCGTATTCAGTTTTGAATGCAACCATCGATAGGACACGGGGTGGCTCAGGCTCGCCGCGCTACCCTTCGTTCACGGTTCTTTGAGTAAATCGTTGCTCCCCGAGCGGCATTGAGACTCTCCGCGAAAAATCGTGGTAAACGCGACAGGATGCAAAGGGAATTTTTATTTAACAGAACAACAAAATCGTCCGGTATCAATTATTTTTATCAACCCTCCGCGCTATATTAAGCGCGATATTGAGGCTAACCGTAGAAGATTATAAATAAAGAAGCTGACATAAAAGAAATTTCTATCCTTGAACAACGTCAAACAGCTTTCATGCATATACGCATGCACGTCGCGTAAGGGACTCATTAATAAAGATCAATCCCATAAAACAGAGCAGTAATTCCGCTCAGGCGTTATCGCGCGCGCAACACCTTGGGCAATAGCCGTGCCGATTAACTAGTCGAATGTAACTGTCGCCCCGGCGAAGAGCTCCCCTTGAAAGTCCAACAATAAATTAGCTTTCATTACACCGGTGTGATGAATAGCTTGTGTGCGTGGAGTGACTCGTCGGCGACCTAACTCGCTACGTCAAGCCTCGCCATGAGAGGAAGCTAATAGCGTGTTTCGTTGAATATTCAGGCACCACGAGCACATACATACCACTTCATAATTGTTCCATCGCGCTGGGCGGACAAGCAATAACGAAACGCTCTCGTCCTTCCGAGAGCGGCGAAGTCTTTCGATCACGCTCGCCCTTTTCATTTCTGCCACGTAACACGCATTAAATCGTCGCGGCCGGGCAGGGCGGACCGGGTGCTCAATAATTTCGCGGCTTTCTCGCCCTTATCCCCCGATCGGAGACCACCCCCGTGGTGGTTTCGTGCTTAAGAAGGCTCGCGTGCCACCCGCGAACTCATTACCGCCCTGCCGTACGATTCCTATGCATGTTTACATAATAATATTTCTCGAGATGGCGTAGATTACAATTCCGTAACGTCGCCGCGTCCTTCTCCCATTTCCCTCGGCGTGCCGATAAATTACCGGCGCGGCGCATACATATTCAGCGCGAATGCGCGCCGAGAGGAATTTTTAAGGTGACAGAGGAGCTCGTCTAACGAGTCCGCATGCAAAGTAGCGTGAAATAACGCACCTCGCATTTACACGGAGTGCCGCGATGGCAACCGCACGATCCTTCGGCTTCCCATCGCGCACGAGTGCACGGAAGAGTGCAACAGAACACGCGTGCGACTTGCGTATTGTCGGCGAGATGACGACGCGAAGGTGAGACCGCGCGCGTGAGGAATGCTGCGCGAGGAAACTTGAGTGGGACCGCTTATCCGGCTTGGCGTAAGGGTGGAAAATACGCACGCAAGTTTCCCCTCGTAAATACGCGAGCGTAATGTAGGGCAGACAAGGAGAGATCCTTTCACGAGCGATTCTCCCGACCGCCCTCGTTGATGCGAGCCCACGGGCACGAAGGGGGTTGAATCACGTTTGACCGTGATTCCCCGATTCGCCGTAAATTTTTTGTCCAATTTAATTCGCGCTCAGCTCCCGAGGATTTAGAGAGAAAGATTTCAGCGCGGGGGTGGAAGGGATCGGGGCGGCGAAAATAAAGACAGCGTGAGGAACGTTTATGCCGGGGATACACGAAGTCAGCGAGAATACAAGCGTACAAGTCAGACATGATCCGAAAATCGGGATGGTATCCAGAAACGATAAAACCGCCGTCACCCTCCCTCGGCGCGTGCAACATTTTCCATGCAAATGCGCGCCCTCCGTGTTGCTCTTGGCTCAGGAATTCGCCCAGGCGTGTTCTTGACGTCAACGGCATTACGCATCCGCGCCGTATAAGCTTCCCTCTTCCCCCATTCCTCACCCCCATCTCCCTCTCCCTCTCCCTCTCACCCCTTTCGGATTCGAATGTGAAAGTCTCCGAGTACCGATGGATTCATGCAAATTCGATAATACCGACAAATCGTTAGATGGATAAGTTCGCAAAGCGGCTGGAAGCCCGGGACGTTGCCGGGACTTCAGGAAACTCGAGTGCGGATTACGTAGTTCGTACGACTTATCGGAGTTTCCCTCCCGTTGTTCCGCGAGTTAGTACTCCGCGGGCTGTGAAGGATCGCAACGGGTGGCGCGAGAGAGCGAGGAGAGGGTGAGTGGCTGGCCGGCCGACTGGCCGGTCGACCGGCTGGACGATTAAATACGAAGTTGCAGCGAATTGTTCATCTCGGCATATACATATATATTTCTGGCCGGTGCGGATTTTCCGCGCTTTTCCTGGGTCGATATATGATGGCGCGACTGCGATTATTCGCGCTGCGGGCGCAATTCACGCGCGATGTTCATTCGCACGTCGTAAATGGATGGTTTCCTGACCCTTCGATCTCCTCGCGCTGTAACGCTAATAAAACAATAAATTTTATCTAAGCAGTTTAACACCTCCGCCACGTCGTTAGCGCGATCAATGGTGATGCGTCCAGCGAAAATAACAGAACGCGCGACAAAGTCGCGCGATTTACAAGCGTGACGCGGTCGAGGCTACTCTTCATCCACCCGTAATTAACCCCCGGCGGCGGCGCTCCGCAGGGTGGAGAAGGAGAGGGAAACAATTAAAATCCTCCGACGGGATTTTGTAATTAGCGTCGCGACGCATCAGCCTGCTGAACGCGCGCCTGCAAGACGCGGGACTGACGAGATAATAATCAGTCACCGGCGCGAACTCTTCAAATCTCGAGGGGGCGAGAAAAGTTGGACTCTATGAATCACGAAGCACACCCTCGACGCCTCTCAGCGAAGATCAGTCCCCCTCGGCGCTTCTTCGTGGCTAAAGAGACGACCGGACCGTCTGACGGTACCGAGCGCCCGCGCCGGTTATATGAGTCATTAGTCACTGTCCCCGGCAGAGGTGACTTACTTGGATTTAAAATTAATGGCGCGGGTTTTGCGATACTCGCGACGACAATTTTTGCTGCACTTACATTCGCGAACGTCCGAGCGAGGGACGGAAGGAACGGAAGGAGGAAGAGGGCGCGAGAAAAGGGGTAGGCGGCCGGCTGGTCATAAAGAGACGGCGAAAGAAACGAGGAAAGGACGAGTGGAAGAAGGACGAACTCACCCCTGAGAGTTTACGAGGTGCGGTCGACCGGGAATAAAGCGCAGGAAATTTTTATTAATAGTCCCGCGGCCAACCGGCACGCCGGACGCACGCTTAGCGCGGGAATAAAATTAACATGGGAAAGATATCGGAAGAGTCTGCGAGTGTCACGGATATATTCGCTTCTTTCCGGCGGTTGCCGTATTTTCGGCGAGGAGTGCCCGCGCGCACTTGGACATAAGAAAAAGTAACGAAAAGCGAGAAATAAAATGCCTGCAACCTGGCGAACGATCGTCGTTCTCTCGATTAATAGACGAAAGTGAATTTCTCTCCCGCTCTCCGATCAGAGTCCGTGACGGTGGATATAAAATTGTCGGCGGAGTGAGGGTGCGGGGGGAAGCCTTAAATATCTTTCTCCTGATGAGCATTGCGAGGAAAGCACGGGGCAAATAAAAATCCGCGCTGAAGCCCGCGAAGTGCGCGCGACGTGAAAGGAGCGCGCCACCACCAGGCTTCAATGTGCATTTAACGTGCGGCGAATACAATCGGGCCGCTAAACGTAATTATTCTTTTCATGCATACGGAATTTACATTCGCATCGTTACTTAGACCGCGCGCCGTTTCCTCGAGACGACAGAGAAAAATGACCGCGCGCGCGCGTGTCGTCAAGAAATTGCATGCGGATTTCGCGAGGTAACGGAGGAATCTCATCCATAACTGCGCCGCGCGCTGCGGAGACCCGCGGAATTGCGGTCCGTTGGTTCGATCGTCCGATCGAAAACCGCCGACCGAGTCCAGCAATCCGCTGGATTGACAGATCAGAAGAGTTCATTCATTCACCGTTCTTTTCCCGAGAATCCTGTTAATTCTTGCGCGGAATTTTATCGGCCGCTCGCGAATCGCGAATATTCTCGGATTAATAGCGCGAGCGGGCTTATCGGTACTCTCGCACCTCGATTGCTATGCCTCATACAATTTCAAGTACATAGTAATTCGCAATAACGGACCGCTTCTAATCTCAATCTATTTGGCCGGGTGCGCGAGTATTGGAACGTTTGAAGTTCAGAGGGAGCGTAGCCGCGCTACTAAATGTAGACATTGTGCGGTTGAGCGTAAGCGTATATATACGTTTGCGAATATCCAGTCTCATATGCGCAAAGGCAGCACTGCTGGGAAACCGAAAATTTTATTTCAATCCGCAGCTCTTCCCAACATTATTACTTTATCGTCAGATACTTTTCTTCAAAACGCCATACAAAATATCATATATTGCTGTATTAATCATCGTCGATGTTCCAGAAGTTCATCCCGCAAAAGGAATCGCAAAAGGTTCAATCCACGTAATCACAGACTGGGACAATATCAAGTTAAAATCCAGCGGAGTCCGCGAGGTCCTCTCTCGGGGGAGGTGGCGCAAGGGGTGGCGGCTCGAGAGCGCCAGGGTTAATAAACACGTAAGCCTCTGTGGGATCGGCGGACGCGAACGGGGGTGGCGAGGCCTGGGTGACTGCTAAAGCGTCGTTAGCTCGAGCTCTCCGAGCTATTCAGTCGCCACGAAATAGTTTGCATGGAGTTGCCGGTCGACGTCGAGTGTCGGGCCGGCTGACACGTATTTAAGTGCCGCGGCTCACGAATGCGCGCAATGAGCGCTCGCAGTTCGTTAATTGTTTGCGGAAAGTTTGGAAAGCGCGCTCGGACCCGCTACAAGATTGCGGACAATATTAACGACGCTCGCGAAACGCTCGACACGCTTTGTTGCACCCTCTGACGAACTCCCGAACGAATTAGCCACGCGGAAGGGTCTGAGATCGTCGTGTCGTCCGTCGCGGAATGATGCAGTAATGTGCACACACCTCCCTCGCTTTATTAAAATATATGTTACATATTAAAGTGATGGATTAAAGCAGCATTACTTACGCATTACTGCGAGCAGAATTTACAGCGCGTTTGCATTACAAAGCGTTACGATATACCTTGATACGCTGTTAAATGATCATAGCTCAACCGTTGCACAGGGATAACCGATCTCTCCGTATGGTCGGCACGATATCAGCACGAGCTACAACCCTTAGTTCATCATTCCTACGGCGGATATGAATCCGGCGCAAAACGGATACGGCGAATTAATAAATCCGCCCAGAGCGTAGTTTATCTGTATGTGGAGTTTCACACGCATGAAAAACGCAGGCGAGTCAAAGGGAAGCTCATTGAGAAAATGAGACTGTTCAAGACTTGTCCAAGACAACGTTCGATCGCGGATGCCGAACAGAGCGAACAGAGCGAAGCCTGAACAATCCGCATGCAAGACAAACACGGGAAATTCTTTCTCGCGTTGCAGCGTTGCATACTGCAAACGGTATTACACGTAAATAAAAGTTTTAATACGTTAAAAGCCGTAAGAGCATTACTCGGTATTAGTGCGGTGCCATTCAGCGCGCGCCAAAACCGCCACACTGGTCGTGATGAAATGCACATACAGTCAAAACCTTTCTAACGCCATAAAATGCGTACGGGCGAATCGCAGAAACTCGATTCGGATAATCTTCGCTGCGGCAGAGATAATGTTTACCGGCACCGTTATGTAAACTTGTACACGCTCAGCGAGGGTGTGAGCGAAATCTGCAGTGACAGGACACTCGATACTAGACTCTATTCGTGAAATGTTCGAAATAAGTATTTTACAGTTCTTTCATTTTTGACTTTTGGTAACTGCAGCACAATGCCGTTTGTTTTAGAAAATAGTTTAAAAGTCGAGCAAGTTTGTGATCTCAATAAAAATCAAAGTAGCGCGTCGTGAGCGGAAGCAGAAGCTCCGCACGTAATTTTGCGATAAATCAGACGACGTTCTGCGGATTAATTACGTAACGTAAATTTGATTCTCAACTGTGCGGATAAGGGATTTCACGGTCGCTCGATACTCACCCCGAGCCTTCCTTCCAGCAACTTTGTTTTATGCCTCGGCAATTTGCGACACGTCAGCCTTATTTAAATTTGAAAGAAGCCCCGGCAAACCCCTATCGATAAAAAACACGAAACGTCTTGTCGAGACTGATCAAATAAGCCTCAAAGAAGAAAGGGTGGGTGATCCTGATTGAGAGAAAATGGGCAGAGAAAGGGGGTGGGGACATGATGCAAATCGCGGCTCGTTTGTTATCGAGGTTTCAGCCGCCCTCATCTAGTCGGATCTCGGGATTTTAGAGAACGGGGCTGTTAAATGGATCAACGAGCGACACACTGTCAAAAGATCAATGGATTTCCTGATAAAACTGAATCGATCAAATAACCCATTACTAATTAATCGACATACTCTCACAATAGTAGAAACATCTTTCGAAAGAGTGAACATACGCAAAAATTTAAGTGAAACTGTTTTCTCAATAAATAAAATTCGCACGCGTACGTTCGTGCGTGTGGTTTAAGAGTTTTCTTTGGTCCACGCCGAAATCTGATGAGATTTGCACATCGAGACCGGCCGCGTAGCCTTTTTCACCGTAAATTACATTAGGATGCTTGGAATTTAAATAAAGCCGACGCGAGCTCGGTGGAAATAGTACAGATGAATAGGTACAACGAGGGAAGCCACTGGAATAAACGGTTGGTTTATGAATAGCGCGGCGTCGCTGCGAACGTGGCCGCAATGAATGCCATTTAACATTTAATCTTCCATTTTAACGAGATAGTCGAGCACTACCGTAACGTTTCTATACCGCGCGAACTGTCCTAGCACGATTTCAGATCTGAATTTGTTTAATCGAGCTATCGTTCCCCGAAAACCCTTCCAATGGTGCAAACAGAGTTCTCTGTCCCTTACATCATTAACACATTTTCCAGGGAATAGTAGAACTCATCGCGTTTCCTCGTCGGAAAATATAAACGCCAGCGAGTATGGCGAACCAGGCTATTTTCTTACGTCTCTCTTACACCGCACTTTGTCACACGTGGGAATGGCGAACGTAACTCCCCGTGAGGTTGGGGAAACTCCTCACCGTAAAACCGACTTTGACGTGGCGTCGCGGATGGGTCATTCTGGAAACGAGAAGCGAGAAGCGTACGTGTCGAGAGCCGCTACATCTCAGACTCACCGGAATAAGATTGAAAATAAGGAGGAGTTAAGATGACCTTACGACTCCTCGCTGTGTTACGAGGCACGCATTGTGCACACCCTCGTCTGGTCCCCACGGTTAACATTCACGTTGCCTGGTCCATTGCGCCACGCTACGTGTTTACGCATTGCAAATTTAACACATGGGATTTCCGTGTGATTTCCGTCCAATTCACTGATGCGAGTCATCGCGAGTGTACATACGCGAAGATGTCGCCGGTGGATTATTGCATATTTTGCGGTTAAAATTATTTCATAAATTATGCAGGTAATTAACACATTGTGTCATTCTAATTATACAGCTGCGCGCCGGTATAATCGGCTCATGAATATCCTCTTAGAGCCTAATGTGGCATCGAAGTTCATTATCGCGTGAAATGAGGCACCGCACTGTCTCATCTACCCTTGATATCCTTTGTCTTTTACGCCTGTCGCGCGTAGCGTTAAATCTGTAATCGTTTAGATACGAGAATCTCATAATTTTGAGCAGATTCATTCTAGAATGCCTAAAACAATTCGCATTCCGTTCAATCACGTTCGATAAAAAAGAGAGAGAGAAAGAGAGATTTGGAATCTCTTTTAAAAATATCTATCTTGCATTATAAAAAGTTATTTCACGATATGACAAGAACCGGATTCACGATAAGTGTCTCCCTCGTTCGCCGCGCGGACTTTTTGTCTCGGAGTCCATCCCCCGCGAGCTAAGTAAACAGATAACTGAAGAGACTACAAAGTTTCGCAATGCGAGCGCTGCCAGAGAGATGGTGGATGGTCGGTGAGTACGGTTGGGGACAATTAGGGCGGTTTCACCGACGCAGGAAGTGACATCAGGTTGCCGTGTACCCTCGAGGCCATTGTTCGCGACACGTACAACCCGCGTCGCCTCTCGACTACTTCCCGCTCACCTCTCACCCCCGCGTCTCACCGCGTTCCCTCCGCGTCACCACCGAAACTGTCAACCACCCTCACTGGCGAATCCAGTGCTGACCTACAAAATGCAGCAGCTTGTCGGGACCAGTTGCCAACGGTTTGCGACAGTTACGTGAGGAACCACCGCGTCCTAACTGGCTGCGACTCGGTTATCGAGACAGAAAAGGCTGCCGCGTCTCCGCGAAACAACCCTTGGAAATCTGAAGAAAGCCCAGGACAATCGGAGGAGGAGTCACTTGAGGTTTCGTCACGAGGTCTCGTCGCGAGCGGCGAGCGGTCGGAGTTGCGATCGTATTCTTTTCGCGAACATAAACTGAACATAAACTCCAACTCGCTTTTGGAAAGTTGGAAACAGTTTCTGCACGGCAATCCGAATTTTCTCGAGATAGATTCTCGCCGCTCGTCGTCGCGTTCGCATTCTAATGAACGCTCGTCGATCACGAGGATCGGCTAATGAAAATCGTCCGCGTATCTCTGCTGCTGCTGCTGCTGCTTCCCGTTCGAACGAAAGCGTAATTCGCCTTTACACGGTGAGAATTCCGTAGAATCTATCGGTAATTGGCGCTAAAGTTGGACACTTGATAGTCACGCGATCGAATCCGCGGAGTGACGATGGCTCGCGAAGATACCGTTCCCGATTTAGCTAACTATGCTGTTTCTTACTTCAGCCCGACGGCATTTTGGGTCATCCCTTTAATTAAATCTACAGAGAGAAATTTTCTGCGATTTTCGTAGGAGACGGAAGAACCCGGGAGAACGTGAATTTTTAACAAAGGAACTGATTCTGCTTTCTCTCGGTTCTTTCGCTCCCGAGCAATTTTCTAATTCACTTAATTTTTTACTTTTAAACGGAAGTCATTTGACGAATGCTGCATTTAAAATATCATTGGAATTTGGAATTAAAAAAGCAATTATGCATTACATCATAACCCATATTTTTGGCTCATTTTCGTTAGAAAGCATTATTCGTGGAAGAACAGATTAATACGAGTGCAATTATTAAATTTTAACGCAACGACTATGGTTACATTTCAGAATTCTAAACTGGATTCAAAATCGCTTCTATAATAAAATACGAGCTTCGAGTGAATATTTCAAAAAAACTGATTGCGGACATTGCTCTCACAGGCAATTATTAATATCGGAGTCGATTGCATGATGCCACGAGGGCGCAACCGCGTGATATCTACGATTTCGGTGTTTTGCTAAATGAGCCAAATTTCGGGGGGCGTGTATATTCATCCAGAATGTAGAGATAAACGCCGCTATACAATGGAGCACGAAGCAACGAGATGGACAATGGGCAATTAGCGCGCTCTCTCTCTCTCTCTCTCTCTTCCTTCCTCATCCTCTCGCTCGCGTGCGCGTTACCCTCGTAATTCAGCGGGAGGGGAAAAAAATTTGCAACGCACCCCCCCTACCCCGCGTTGCATGATATAACGCGCACGGGATGATATGTAAAACGGAAACCGTGCCCTCTGAATTTAAAGCGCCGAGCGATATAAGGGCGGATGAGACACGACGAGCTACGAGATTGCATCGGTGGTTAGAGAATTCCGCGGTAGCGAATGAGTTCCCATGGGCGTTCCCGCCGCGTATCCAGCATGCGATTCCCGTATCCGCACGATGCTGCAGCCGCACCACGAGATGAACTTCCATCTCGGATCGTCCTGACGTATCATCGACCGTGGACTATTAAAGGCACGATTCTTTAATGCCGCGCGATGCACAACGTTGTGTAATGAACGTGGAACGAAGCGCGCTGCCACTCCATAACGGGAGCCCGCAAAATAACGTTACTTTGTCATGATTTTTGCATTATTTTTGAAAATAACGAGATCGCAAGAAGTAGCTGTTGCTGCTAAACATGTTGCTCCGGTGCTGCTTCTAGGAATATATCATACTTTTCTATAATTCGGTGACCATTTTTCTGTTTTTTAATTCGTATTTGGAAATAAAACTCAGAAATTATGGATTTGATGTAACTATTTTCACAAAAGACTCGCGTATTTTAGTCTTTCATCGTTCCCCATTTCAGCCTGAATTTTCCAAAAGGATATCAAGTGAACAACATTTGTCAGTTGTTTGCTATTTATAAATAGAATATCTATAACAGAAATCACATGGAATCTATACGTGTTACATTGATAATTCAATTAAATGCAAAGAGAAAAGTAACCGAAAATGTCACCGACTAGATCTATTGTCCTCCTGCAAAATCGATTATTCTCATCCAGCAAGCAGAAATATCTCTTTAGAACAAACTGATCGAGCCGAGGATTCGCTCGGTGGTGTTTGCCACCCCGCGGTCACAGAATATCCCAAGATGCCCGTGACGGCAGACGAAGAAAAGGGAAGACCACTAAGATTACTACTGGTCGTCATCCCAGCACGCCGTCAACCGCACGATTTTCTCTTCTCTTTGTCGGCCGGCGTAAATGTAAAAAGCGGACAATTAAGTGGTTACCAAAGTATGCCGGAAATGACGCGCAGTAAAAAGCACCCCGGCCACCCGTGGACCGTGGAAAACCCGCGGCGTTTCCCGCAGTGGTCTGTCCTATGGTCCAAAGTCAAAAGGCGGAAGGACCACAGACGCGGGATGAAGGTAGATTAAACATTTTTGAGTCGCGCCATTAAGCTCGGTAATAACGAATTTTACTGCTCCCGTCCGCTCGCCCCCTCTCCCCTTCTGCACCCTTCGCGGAGGGAGCTTCCGCGCGCCGAGTTAATTACTTTCTCGCTCTGAGGACTTTAACCTCCTCTCTTCTCATTTGTTTGAACATCCCAGGCCGACCTGCAGAGAGACGCATCCGCGCGTCTCCTTAGCCTTCTCCCTTCCCTCTCTTCTCCATCCTCCCTCCCTCCCTACACTACCACCCTTATCTCTACCGCGTTTACCTTCTTAGCCTACGATGTTCTTTGCCTTTATTAGTCTTCAGCTCGAACAAGTCCTCGAGCACTTTTTGAACTTTCGGGGGCTCTCCCCGACGTTTCACGGCATCAAATATACTTAAGGCGGAAGTATTAACACGTCCCGCGCGCGCACGTGTGTGTGTGTGTGTGTGTGTGTGTGTGTTTCACAGGGTTGTCACACGTCACCGAATGCGCACGGCGAATTGTGTTCTCCCTCTCACGCAAAACGGTAATGCGCCTCGTCGCCGTTTTGTGTCGTTCCAGACTTCGAACGCTGGTTACCGCTTTGAGGTTCATAATAAAATTAAGTTTCACGCGCAAAGGGATTTCCCCTTTGCGACGAGAGAAGGCAGGAGCACCGAGGCGGGCCGCCGATCATCCCCCGTTTCTATTTGGCTCCGTTCGTCGCATTCGCCGTTTCGGATAGCTTACAGCATTCGAGTTTATTAGACTACTGCTACTGGAGCGAGTTCCCCGAGCTGTTCTCGAAATCCGAAGTTTGCTGCTCTCGCAGTCGTGCAGTTCGAGTAAACATACTCGACTCGAACGGCGGGAGAGCTCTCCGGCTCGCGATATTTCGCCGAGCCTAACTTCTGCTCGGATAATTTAATGATTATCCTAGCGGTCCGCCGTGTCGGGGCACGGCACAGGCAAGTGATTATTACACGAGCCAGGATCTTAAATCCAGACGTTTACCCTCGAAGGCCTCGGCGGAGTGACGCAGCGAAAGAATTCAGGACGAACTGCGTGATTGGCGAATAAATCGGCAGATTAAGCGAGGAAATTCTCCGGCGGCGATAGAACGAAAGAGAAACGACAGGGTGGGCGGTCGGGTGGCTGCGAGGATCGTGGATCTCGGCGAGCGACGAGGGGGGTACGCTAGGTGGAAAACTCGGGCTGCGGGCCGCGAGGCAATATTTTCACTTTGCCCTCATCATTCTCTTCTCTTTTTCCTCCGCCTCCCTCTTTCTTCCCCGCTCTTTTTCCCGTCGCTTTCCCGCCCACGTGTCCCGTCCTTCCCCTGTGTGGCATCCTGTCTCTAACCCTCTACTCCCTTTCCCCCGTATGCATTCCCGTCCCGCGCGCGTTCGCGCTCTTCTCCGTCCCAATCGGAACTCGCCGCACGCCAAATGAAAATCTATCGATCCGTATGCCATGCCCCGTAGGCGGATTTAATTTAATTTGCCACAGTGTTGTCGCCCGAGACCTACCGAGGGGAGAAACAGTCGGTGGACGCTGTTGCTCGTTAAGCGAGCCGCATCCGAGCATTTTTATACTCCCTTCTTTCCCCTACGAAAAAGGGCGGCGACGGGGGTGGCTGATACGGGGGTGACTCCCCTAAGAGCTCGCGGACGTGCCATTAGTCGCGCGGAACGATAATCGAAAAATTAAAAGAGCGAAGGTCTAAAAACCGTCCGCCAGTGTCAATATGCTCTCCCCTCTGATTCCACCCCCTCTTCTTCTGTGCCTTCTGTTCCTCCACCGCCGACGGATTAATCAACAGCACGTGGCGAGAAGTTAATAGCTTCATGAATGGATAAACGTCGCGGCTTAATTGAACGTTGGTGATGCTCGCGCGCAGAAGTAATATCACAGTTTGCAAATTGCACTCTCTACAAATAGCGCCGGGTTTTTATTTAAAATGTAAAGGACTTTCAGTTTATGATTGTTTGTGTCCCGTGTGTGTTAACTGTTAATTATTGGTTCGCGATTACTGATTTGCAAACGACACGATAAGAAATAGCGACGCGCCAGATACGTCGCCAGATTTTATCGAGGGCTGCCTCACGTTCTCTTCCTTCGTCTCTCCTATCTTATCCGATAAATCTCGACTTTATCGGCATGTAGGTCTCGATAAACAATGAAGTGACAGATCGAATCAGTAGTGCATTTTCTGCCCTGTTTCCATTCTCCGCCCCACGTAAGCTACATTTCACGCCACGACACTGCTTTGTTATTCCAAACTGCGTCGATCCGGCAGCGGAACTATTTCATTCTCGCTTGAAAACTGATACTACCGGAGTTCTAAATATAATTTTCCCCCGCAATATAACGGTGACTCGAAGCGTACAGTTTCGATGTATCCATAAACTGTATCGTGGACTGTACATTGACGCACGCGCCCCGACGCAACAAGGGTGTAACAGACATTAAATATGCTATACTACCCCCGAGAAAAAATACTCAAAAGATTCCGCAAAAGCAACGCAGCGTGCTCGCACACCGAGATCCTTTTTTGGCAACTCTTTCCTCGTCGCTGGCAATTTTTGCGGCGCTTTTATCGATATTGTCGGCTCTAACGGATGCACCCTTTATATTCAACGTCTGGAGGAATTCGGTGGAAACGCTCTGAAATCCGGCTAGAGCCGTCCACACACAGAGCGACGCTATATTGTTCGCGGCTGCGATATTCAAATAAGGCATGCGAGGGGCGAATGTAGAGCAGTCGAAACTTCACATGGCCGCGCGTTTCGGAAAGTTCGCGGTAGAGGAGAGTTCTATGGCCGGGGAAGAAACTCGGTTAGAGTTGTGGTTCTTTTTGCGTGTCGTTACCGCGAAACACTTCGGACGAGGAAAAAATTCGATGTGCCTGTAGCCGCGCGTAACTTCGCGGGATACATTCGGGAATTCCGATCACGTAGCCCGCCACGCGGATGTATATATTTAATGAGCGACGTGTGCCATCGACGAAAACGAAAAAAGAAAAAGAAAAGAAGAGGGACGTGTAATCGAGAGAACTTCAAAGAGTACTCTCCGACTTGGAAACGGTCGATGGATGGGGAATGAATCCCTTAACATCGAAGATACTTGCAGAGGGCCTAATCCAGGGCCCGATCGCGCGATTGTCATCCCTGCGAGCCGCGTTTCGTCGCGCATTTCCGCGCATTTAAGGTCGCTAATAAACCGCGCCGTAATAGATTGCCCTGAGAGGCGTCTAATTACGGAGGAATATTGCTATTATACCGAAGCGGAATATTATAGCGGGGAAGATTGGTTTTGGATACGAAACCCCACTTAAACTCTCGGCTCTCCATGCATTCTCCGCGAAGTTAAGGATCGATTATATTCGCATTCCTTATCCCTCCGCCCACCCCGGCGGGGGTGGCGCACAACGTGATTGGAATCATCATGCACAACCACCTGTAAAATCACATATTTATTCGAATGAAACCCATCGCGCGACGTCAATTGCCGGAAAATCGGACGACTCCCTCGCGTATTACGTGTTTACCGACTTTCGCTTTGCGGTTTATACTTCGTTCGCCTCCTTTCAAATCTCCGTTCGACCCCCGATAACTCCCGCGGGTCTCCTGCGGGAGTTACCGTCCAGCACAAATGCAAAAGCCGCCGTTCGTAAATTAATAAAATCCTCATCCCCGTTCATCCTCATTCTCGGCGAGCCACGTGAAAATCGAAGTGGTTCCCACGTCTTTTCACGTCGGTTGACCCTTATCTATATTTGGAAACTGAACGCTCGCAAAGTCGGATAAAAGTGAGCCGGAAACGTCATCAGGCGCGCCGAATAGTTAGTGGCAATAAAACCGTATAAGTAACGCGCAGCAGGAAGTTGCAGACATGAGCTAGGTGGTGCAGGAGTTCCAGTGGGAATTCCGGCAGTATGGCGGGTTTTCTCTTATGGGAGCTTCGGAGCAGACGAGGCGATGGCAGTTTTCGCCATATTCGTCCTAGTTATACAAGTCGGGATCGCGCGGTTACGACCACGATGGAAAACCACCTGTAAAACTATTTCTTCGAGCGTAACACGCCGCGTGACGTCAACCGTGGCAAACCGAGCGAGTTCCCTCGTGTATTACGTATTTACAGAGCATCGTCTTCTGGCTTCCATCTCGGTTACTGCTTCTTCCTGCTTGGTTCTTCCCCCGTCGACTCATCTCTCACATCAAACCGTGCCAGCAAAAGCGGCCGAATTTCCTTCGTCCGTGATTTTTCTCGCGAAAGTGTTACGAAATCTTGATGTTCAAAATTAGTAGCGACGTTGCTTTGTTTGTATTTGCAAAAAGCTGTCTAATAATTGTCTATTTTTTTTGTCAAAGTTTTGCCAAGTTTCAGTATTATTGTCTTATGCAGAGTCTCCATTTTTCTATGCGACTGTCAGGAAAATTACGCGTTTCTTCTTTCTCCTATAATGTATTCCTATAGATTTATTTTTATCATGCATGAAACGTTTGAGCAAAATCGCGAAGCCCTCGAGGGCTCCGCGGAAGCGGAGCTCAAGTATCGCATGCTGTGTATGATGGACTTCGAAATTACATGTTGCATGTTCCGCTAGGTCGGCGGAGGTAAATTTCACCAAGAATTTATGCATATCGCGAGTAACGAGAAGGTGCGCGAATGCATCTGCATGCAACACTTTATTGTTTCCTGTAACGTATAATTGAATTAGCAAATAAGAAAAGGATCCATTTGCATTGGGGATAATTCCCTTACAGAACCTTACGTATTGCTACGGAAAATTTCTCCATCAACTACGAAGACCTCGTTACCATCGGCTTAACCGCATAAATAAACATTGCAAATCCGTTGCAAGAGAAAATATCATCGCTCGCAGTTTCCACTCAACACAATTTAATATTTATAAATTAATTAATTGAATTGCTAATATTAATTAATTGATGCATACTTTATTTCAGACTCTACGTCCGTTCCACCCCAGTAGAGAACCCATCGCAAGCTCACGAGCAACCCTCCTCGCGTTACGAACGGAGAGAAAACGCTGACCGCTCCCCAATGATCGGTCAAATCGGCCAAATTCTGCGTCGCTTCACCCACACTATCGCAGTCGCGCGATCATTATCGCAAGTATCGCGCATGGTATACCGAAAAACGGACGGAAAAAAATCGCACACAGGAGGCAGTGATGGAATAGAACCGCGGTGACCTGAAAACGACGAAGTCGAATGTGAGGGGGCACGGGGGGAAACAAAACGCCTCACAAAATCCGCGCGGACCGCGCGCGATAGACTCGTTCGTGCGGGGCGCAAGAGAGTAGATCGCGGGGGTGAGAAGAGGAAGCCGGGGGACGGAACGTACGATGCAAAAAAAACGGGGGTGTAGGAAGTCGGCAGAAGCGGGAATTCCCCCATTGCCGGGGGTTTCGTTAAATGCTCGCTTAACGAATCCGTCGGCCGGTCCGGTGTTTGACGCGCTTGTTGTTCTCACTGCAAACGAACAATTGCCCAAGTCCTCCGTGAAAACCATTGCGAAACGAGAAAATAAAAAAGGGAAAAGAGCGGTTTTGCAATGCGCGGCCACACCGGCGAAGAGGAGGCTGCGGGGGTGGCTAAAAGCGGACGGGAAAACGGGGGAGGATAGCGGTTGGCGCGGTGATGGCAGGTGTGACAAGGACCGGGGAACGCTTGAGGGACAGGAGGGAGAGGGCATCGAAAAACAGAATGATAAATCGCAATGCACGCGCGCGCGATTCTCTCCAGGTTTAGAGCGCGAAATTCAACAATGCCGGAAAATAAAGAGCCTCCGGTGCGGGGCGTCGAGGCATTCTTCCTGGCGTTTATCCAGTTTTGAGGGAAGTGAGCGAAATGAAAATAAAAGGGGCAGAAAAATTGCGCGGAGCAGGAGAGGAGGCAGGGTGGACAGGCCGGGTGGATGGCGCGGTGGCTCGGCGAACAGCTGAAAACGCGAAGTCTCCTAAAAAAAGCGTTACGACTCTTTTCGTGATTCGTTATGGTGCATTAAGAAGGGACGAAGCCTATATATTAAATGTGAAGAACCGCCAAGTGTAAGTGTAGCTGGAACGATCCCGCGCGTAAACGACGCCGTTCTCCGATCGGTTCTCCTCCATCCCCTTATTCCCCGATCGCTCGCTCTCTCATCGAGTTACGTAATAATAACGCGGCTACGGATAAATGGTTATTCCATCGCGATTATTGCGAGAAGCGTGGAAGAGATCGGGGGTACAATGCTGCTTCACGGAGCTTATCCAAGTAAGCCCCGCGTATTTCACCCCCTGCTCGCTCCGCGCTCGTCCTCTTCTGGTTCCTGAAGAGTTCCTTGGATGCCGAACGGAGAGCGAAGGTTCCGGAGGCGCGCCCTCGTTCTCAGAAACTCTCCCTCTCGCTCATCCTCCCTCATCCCCCCGGTCGCATCCCTGTCAGGATCATCATTGAAGTTCGTAACCGCCGAGAGCGGTACCGCGGCGCCTTACTTCCCAGAGTTTTTTTTTCCTCTAGCCCCACCTTATGCGCCCGCGCTTCGTACACAACGACCTGTGGATTTAAAACGGACGGCGCCGCTGAAGAGGATCTCGAAGAGTTTTAATTTTCAGTCCCGCCGACAGGCGCGGCCTTACTTTAAGGGAAATTTATCGTCCCGCTTTCCGCTCCCTTTCTTTGCCGACCAGCAAGCTACGCGAATGCGATTAACTCTGGCGAAGATAAACTCCGCACCCTGTAAGATCCGGTTTTATTAAACTTCTTACACTTGGCCGCTCGACCGTTATTCGCGCCGTGTCGGGACAAGGTGTAATTCCGCCGGAGCGAGTATTAATCAATCCTCGCCACCGCTCCCTCCCCTGCGTCCGGGATAATCGGGATAATCGGTTGTACGAATATGACGCCGTTTAACGAAGAAATCGAATAATGTCAAATTTTTCATGTGTGCGAAAACGCGCGACTTGCTTTCGTCGTCGAGGAAAGTTACGCTTTTCCGTTCTATTAAATTAAATTGTTGAGTCGAGATTAATTCAATTTTCATGGAATATACAGAGGGTGCTTGCGAGGACGCTCGATGGCGTTTGACACCGAATATAACACCGGCCATCAGCACTGACGAGCGTGCTGTATAGGGTTGCAAATGTGGCGGCCGGCTATTTGTCTTCATTCGGTCCCACGTGGCACCTAGGGGTGGCGACCCCTCATTATCACCTCGCCATATCCATCCTGATTAGACCAAAACATGCGGTAAACTCTCCAGCCGTGCGTTACTAGCCTCTCAACTCTCTCAAGCGGACGTATCGAACGGGGAATTCTTGCCGGGGAAATTTTGCGGCAGCGGTGGCGATGACGAAGAAGTAAATGGCGGAATGGAACTCGGCTCTTGAATAAAAAAGACTCATCCGTAACAATTAAGCAAAAATCTTGCCTGCCATAACTTTTAATTACTTCAGCCTTCACCGACGACTAAGAATGTTTTTCACGTTTCTGCTCCTCTTTACTCGCGAATAGAATCTTTACGTGTTCCTCGTGCACGTTGAATGCGTATCTTTGCGCAGCAAAAGGGAATTTGCGCCGCCAAGCGGAGGAAATTTTCGCTCGTCTCTGTTGTATTATTACACCAACAAATCAATACAAGCGGAACCCCATTTGCGCTCCTGACCGCGATCGGGTATTAACTCGAAGATTCCGAGACCTCTTTTCCCACCATAATTTTCCTCGGGAACGAGTTCATCATTTCGCGGACGACGCTGACCTTAATCGAGACGTCGAAACTCGTTTGAGGCGCGGCGAAATGTTAAAGATTTTCTTTGATGAGACGTTTCCTCACCGGTTTCTAAAACTCGGATAGACGTTTCTCGCCACCGCTGTCCGACCAGGAAACTAATGGCAGCCGCGTTACAGCCGTGTACACCACATGCGGGTCTATTTATCGCGGGGAATCCGCTGCGTCAGCCTCGCTGAATAAAGGAGCGATACTCTCGGCGCGCTCATCCCACCCTCTCGCTGCCACTTAAACCTCCACCCCGCGATGCCGTGACGCAAAATGCAAATCGCAAAGCGCATCGGACATCACCCGAAAAAAATCCCGTTCAAATGGGGATCGCAATCTGAGCCGCGGCAGACTCGAGCACTCATCAAGCTCGCCGTAATTTCATATCTCAGCGCGTGATCCGCCCTTTCGCCGCCGTAACTCTTTCCTCGTCAGGGCTGCGCGCAGCACGCGAGACAGCGCCAAGACCAGGTCGTTCTTCTTCCTCCCTTCTTCGTCCCTGCGCTTCTTTCATTTCCATCGAATGCCTCGCGTCCAATTAAGGAGGCGTCAGGTCAGGTTACCCTCCTCCTCCACCTTCCGCCCCGTTCCGCCGGTATATAAGTAGAAACGTACCGCGTAATGCTCGCCCATTGCGGCATACCTTGCAAGAAAGTTCTAACAATATCCTTGTTCGCGGCCGCGGCGGAACTTTGGCGTCCAGAGGCTGGAGTTAAACCGGAATGGCAGAGGAGGAGGAGGGGGAGCGGGCAAGGGGATGTTCCGCGGCTCCGAACTCCCACATCCGAATACCCGAGAGCCCGTTTGAAGTTGTAGAATTTTCGCGGAATACCCGATGCCCGGCAGACAAATTACGATAAATTCTCTGCCGCGCCGCGCCGTTATCCGCTCGCTCGCTCGCTCACGCGAGCGCACGAGCGTGCAGCTGCGACTACGCGCTACGTACATGGTGCGAACTCGCGAACTCGCAAACTTGTGGCTGATAATGAGCGCGTGAACGCCATTCGGAGACCGAAGTAACGAGCAAAGTGGCGAGCTCTCCTCTCGTTGTTTCCGTCGTCGCGATCTCTGCCTTTGGGAGTTATCTCTGCAGTCATTCGTCAGACTTCGTTCGGAGACATCGACCCGTTTTCGATCGCGCAGTTGTCTCGGCGCTCCAGCTCGGAAAATCGCGAGAAATCCGTTCATTACATAAGCGCGGCGGGCACAAAGCTGAGAATTATACCGTACGACGGGATGGAAGCGCAGCTGCATAGCCATCGGCTAACTGCTGCGTAAAGTTCTCGCAAACAGTATATCACGCGTCCGTAGTTACCGCCACGAAGTTCCCCGGAAGGAACAGAGAATTCCATCACTCCGGTGGAAACGTGCTCCGATGAAATCGCAGCGAATCAATCCGCCGCGCTCGCGCCCACGCCGGTGCCGGCGTCGACTATTGGACCCAGACCGTTTGTTAGCAGTTTCCCGTAATTATGTAATCGTGGTGGCCTCAGTCAACGGCGGCGGAATCTCCCAGTTTCGAATAATGCACGCAGCCCGAGCGCACGGTCGACGCCAGCGATCGGTGATTATTTATTATGGTAGCAAAGTGTACGAAAGCAATTCTCGACGCGGAGATAAATTTCAACGGTCTGCGAGAGGGTGAGACAGGCAGGGAGGTGGCAAGGGGACAAAGGTGGTGCGTGACAGATAATTCGACGTGGAAATATATTTGCGAGCGTCACGTGATTTCAGCAGTGTTTCGGGCCGGCACAAATGCTAAAGCTGAGCAACCTGTAACGTCTTGCTCGTCACCGGGCTCGTTACTGGCCGACGCGAATCCGCGCAATTGCTTCCCTTATCGTGACACCTCAATTATAGTTTTTACGAGCGGGATTTTAATAGAAAATTTTAACGACGTCGGCACTTAATCTCGCGCGACTGTACCGGTGGCGATGACGGCGGCGGCGGCGGCGGCGGCGGCGCGCGCCCTGGCGAACATTCATCACCCCTAAACCGAGGAGGATGATGTACACCATTATTAAATACGGAAGGTACGGGCGATGGAGTTTTTCGGCGGTCCACTAACGTGTTTCCGCCGGACCGCCTCACGTCATTAGCCGTTTTTCGCTCCTCGGCGGAAACTCATTTCGCCTCTTGCCCCCGGACCGTTGATTTTGACGCTTACGGCCCCGTCCGGGCTATCTCTTGATGAAAACCCTCCACCTCTCGCCTCTCACCCTCCCTTTCCCGCCGGTGCAGCGTGCATCGTGCATCGCGCGCGGAAAACCGATAAGCAGGAAACGAACGAGCGCTGCGAGATCGATTTATCGATTTGGTTATAGACCATCCCCGGCCCGGCCCGGCCTGGCCCGCGCGGGGCTGCTTTTTTCTGCGAACGCTCACGGAAATTCGTCTTTGGCCGATAACTGTTATGACATCGCGCGCGCGTCCGATCGACGATACTGGTGACGACAGAGCGGACAAAAATACCGCGCGGCCTCCGAGGCGTATTTTAATGGGTCTCGCCTTCTGTATCGAGATATCGACCTGCGATACCGTTTATGGAAACGTGAAAGTTAACGTTATTTCGGTCTCCGCATTTAGTATATAACTGAAATAAATCTGTGACACGAAGAGAGACCGACGTTTACCGGAATTCCGCTGCTCGCGGAACGTAACAGCGCACCTTTAAGTAACACACCAATGTGTCAATATACGCAGTCCACTTGAAGCTCTTTTAATAGAACCCCTCGTGAACTCGGTGCCGATCCATCTTTCTCTTCCCCCTCCAAAAAAAAAGAGAGGAAAAGGAAAACTTCCTCCCGTTCACGGTCATCGTAAAAATGCCATCGAGTGCTCGTCATCAAGTAATAATTGGCGTTAGCAGCCACGACAGCCGGAAATATTTGATATCGGCGGATGTAACACGTGCTGGATATCGCTTAAAACCAGGAGGCTGACGGGACAGGAGGGCGGGAAAGGGGGAGGGGAGGGATGTAAGGGTCGCTGCACGGAAAACTCGTTAACTCGAGGTTGGATTGAGTTATTGGGGTTCATTGGACCATCCAAGCGTGCTACCCACAATCCAGGTTGTGCGCAGCGCTGGAATGTGCGGGATCTTTGGTACGTGTGTGCCGCATACGCGCGACACAACGTGTGTGCGCGCGTACGCACACTTACGCACTCGCACAAGGGGGTTGGTAAACCTCGCTGCGGACTCTGCTTCTCCTCTCTAGTTTAATATACTCTCGAGCGGAGACGAGCGTGCTCGATAGGCGCGCGCGCGCGCGCGCGCAGCTACAGAGTGGATGTTAATAAACTAGGCGGATGTCGGTGACGTAATATTCCGCGGATTTTCGAGTAAAACCAACTTCCGTTCGGGAATGATGCCCGAGTTACGCGTTTTAATTCGCTCGCATTGTGCGATCTGCTCGCCGATCTCGACGCGTCCTCTCCTCGCGTTCGATCGCGCGTCGCGCGTCGCACGATTGCCCGGCCGTTGTGAGCGATAACGGCTCGTGAGGACACAGTGTACGGGCCGATAACAATTTTCCTCATCCACTGGTAATCCTCCGCCACGTGAGATTATCCCCGGAAAAATGAAAAAAAAAGAAAAGAGGACGTACGGAAAATGCAGCGAAGAAATTTTCCGGCGACTTATCCGCTATTATGCGACGACGGATTAATCCGGCGAATATATTTATGCATCGCCAAGCGAGGCTTGAATGTGCGCGCAATTTAAGCCGCTTATCTTTCATCAGCGTACACCGGGCGATCCTAATAACGTGCTGTTATCAACGGGCGAAATAGTGAAACAAGACGCGAGCGCGCAGGCAATTTGCACGAGAAATCTTTAAATAAAACATTCTCATCTTCCGCCGGCGCGCTCTCCCGTTATGGTATCTGAAACACGACACACAGATGGGGTAATCTCGAGTAAGAGGAGATTCAATCGTGGGCACCGGTAACGACGTTGCCGAACGGCAAAGGTGATGCGAATTTACTTGGAGGAGGTCTCTCGGCGTCTGGAATTCCGCTCGAAAAAACGATCGCACGGGGATGTTCGACGCGGCAGCGCTCGGAAAAAGCCAGGAACGTCATGTCGAACGAGCGGAGTGGAGTTACGTGCTGTTCGTACGTGAAACGAGCTTGTAACTCGATCGTAAATGAGACGAGCCCGGAATGCCGGACGAGGCCGGGATAGCAACGTTTGACCGACCCGCCAAGAGCCCCGAAGGAAGGAAGGGATCTTCGATCAGTATGGCATCGCGATACATACCCGGCTATCCCGTGGGACACAGCTGAACGGTGCCCGTGCTTCCGTGAAACCGGCGCGCCAACGATCGGGATGAACGCTAAATCGTTATTTCGTCCACCGTTTCCCATCAGCCGAAGCGAAAGCTGCGACGACTGTCTCGCGAGAGCTCAAAGTTGAATTTGCGACTTTACAAATTGGGGGAGAGAAATTTGCTCAGAGCGGTCGCTGTAATAGATGCTATAATATCGCTATAATATCGTTATAATAAATACGCAATCGCTGGATTATTATTTATGGTGTCGGTAACACACGTATCTTGCTCCCAAGTACACTGTCCACGTCTTTTGGTTTTCCGTCGTCTCGCCGAGCTCGGTCGACGGGAAATTGGATGGAGAAGGCGTGTTCATTTTCTCGATGGATCGCTCTTCAGGACTTCTCATCTTAACGGATCCTCCAAGACGATTAGCGATGTTCCGGAGTTAAAAAGAATTTCATACAGACAACGCTGAAAGCTTCTTATCCCGAGCAAATCCGCGAAGGACCGTCGGCGCTGTCCCCGAGAATCCGCTCAGACCCGCCAGCAATTTCTCGGCAAGCAGAGATCTCGCCGTTGCTCGCGCTATATCCCGTTGGTTTCATTACTTTGCGTCTTACGGGTGTGATTAGATCCTATACTTTACAATTCCCCGGTTACAATCCGTCTTATCTGCCGCGGGCAGACAGTTCATTTCTACGATGGTGCGGCCGAGCGATAAATTCTCAATAAAGTCATCCGTCTCGCTCGTTACGTAACTCTCATAATTCCATCGTCACGAACTATGAATTATGCCGAAAGACACACGCGAAAAATTACATACTCCCAAGGGTTGTATTTTTTTACGATTGGTCCTTTATGCAGATACGAAAGGAAAAGCGATTCGGTGACGCGTTCGACGTAACGCGTTACGGAAGAACCAACTCCTCCGTTTGCGGGATGAGCGACGAGACATAAATAGAATCTGAGAGTGCTTCTCTGCAGTCCCTCTGTCTCTCTCTCTCGTTTCCTCTCCCTCTCTCCCCAGCGACGGCGCATCACTGCTGCCCTCTCGGTTTCCTTTGACATCGGCAATCACCCTCTGCACTGCTGCACTTCAATCACCGCGCCATCCTCGCATCGATTGCCTATCTGATTGGAAGGTATCGCAACATGATTTCCCATATGAAATACTCCGTTGCACTTTGCTCCGCGCAACGCACGTCAACGCACTCCCCGTATCGCTGTCGTCGATTCTGTTCCCTCGATGCGGATGAAAAATCGAACCCGGCTTTTTCTTTCGACAATTCGCGTCGCCCGATCCCCGACATGCTGCTGCGTCTGCTTGCAGTCTTTCAGTCTTTTCCTTTGTGCCTTTTGTCGCACTGCTCGTTTCTGGGCGAAAGGCGCAACGTGTTTAATGACGCTTGGTAAGAACTGGTTATTATAATAAATCAAGCATCCTGTGTGAGATCCATTGGATCGCGCATACAGCACGCACGAGAGGCCATCTGCGACCGGCACGTCCAATAATTTAACATTCTCCCGTAATTCACTTCTTGTTTTAGTACGTCGCATTTCTTGACGAACGCAGCTTTTACGACGATCTAAAACATAACTTGATTGTCACCGTCGCTTGTCGCATGCGGGTATTTTCTGCGGATCGTAGTGCACTTTGGACTACACGCAAATGTTTCAGTTAAGAAACAGCCTCGTTCGAGAGCCCATTCGAGGAACGGTTTGATCGATCAAATACGTTTTATGTATCTCGTCTCGACGTACTTGTCGGAACAACGAGTAAACGTCGCGCGTAATAAACTGGTACGCACGGCGACATATCGGCGGTACAATCCCTTAGTATACGATTCGAGGGGCTCGCAGTGTAATCCGCATAAAATGTTTCAAGGTAATATTCATTATACGAGCGCGCCGCAAAAAGCGCTCGTCAGAAGCATTGCATTTATTAGCCTTCTCCCCCGTGTAATTCCAACGTCGAAATTGAACCATATCCACGTTTGATGTCATGCAAACCGACCGCCAACTGCGATGAAACGGATCCCGGTATCTCTCCATTTGGGAAGAGACATCGCCCCGCAATCGGTATAATTAAAATGGTCGTATCTTCCTTTCTATCTTTTTAATTATTTCTCACTAAAATCGCGCGAATTCTGTACTCTTGATGATCGCGTCTCCGTTTGATACGTCAAAAGCGCATTTTGTAGATGCATCAATAGCATAAATAAATCGCACGATCGTCAATTACTCGTAAACATCCGAGTGCCGCTTTTCCAATATCGATGTGAAGCAATGTGATGCTCGCGCTTCGACGAGATTAATGCAGGAGTGAAAAAACCGATGTATGAGTGTCGCGTGATTACATTTCTATCAGAATGGAAAATTTTAAATTACCACGATATGGCTGAGAAGAGACGATATGCATTTTTATTTTTTATATTAGAAAAGTTTTGTCCTCCTTCTCTAATGCTTTGTGCTTAACATTTCATTACGTTTTGCGATTCTAAGCGTAAGACCAGTTGACAGAAAACAGTATGTGCGGCGACGTTTTACGTTTTTACTTTGGCTATTATTGTCTAGCGCGCCAGAGATATTGCATTTATGTTTAATAGACGGGTCTCGCTGTCGGGTGAACTGCTTCTTTGCCGGCAGCCTGGTAGGAAAAGAAAGTTTACTCGCTCGCTAAACAACGTTAGGCGCTTTCATTTAAAGTTCTTTCAGTAAAACACAGCAGCCTCGTTAAGTTAATTGTTCAGTAATGACGCGGAATGAAGATTTTCGAGTATCCTCCGCATTCCCACCCCCAGATCACCCCTCGGTCTCCTCTTCAGCACGGAAACGCGAAATTTCGCGTCGCAGAGTCGCGAATCGCCCGGCGGCGTGGGGAAGAAATTCGTGTTCGCTGAGATCTCGCTTCCGGCTGCTCAGAGTGTCTTCCAACGGATGAGAGGCGGCCGCGTTATCCTCGCGAGATTTTTCGGATGCGCCAACGTCGCGGATACGCGTGAGCAACAGCGCGATGCAGCCGCGAGGAATCCCGCGAGAAACTCGCGCGCGTTTTCCGCGTTGCTGCGCCGGTGTGTACTCACGTGTGCGCTCGCACACGTGGCCATGCGAAAGAGATCGCGTGCTGTTCGTCTATAAGGTCCCACGGTACTTTCCTGCAGTCGTTTACCTTTATCACCGTCGAGCAGTTTGCACTTCCGTTGTTAATGCCCCGATATGGAAATCCGAGACGAATGCGCGCCGGAAGATCAAGAGACGCTGATCTGACGTGTCTCTTCCGCCACGAAATTTCCTCGGATCCTCCAGAGGAAACGGCCGACTTATGCGTCGCGCCGCGTCACGATCCACGCGTTCCGCTCGCTTCGAGAACGGAAAGCGGTAACCGTGATCTCTGCAAGCAAACTTGTCAAAAATGCATAAACGTGTCCTATCCTATAAATATTCTGCACGATAAATATCATGTATCCCTTGAACGCATACACGTGCAACACGTGACGAGAGATATTTAATTAACATTAATTAACAAGGGAGAAAATAATTCGTAGCGATTCGTGTAGCGATTTCTCTGGGCGCGCGCGCGCGTTTTTATTACGGGGAATTGAATCCCTCTCCCGCTAAAAAAAAGATTTACGTTTCTCATGTGCCGGTGGAAAAATCGGTGGGCGAGTTTGCCTCGCCCGTATCACTTGTGCAATGATTGCGGGCTTCCGAGAGAATTTTTCGAGTTGCCACCTGCAGCGCGTCCGCTTCCGAATCAAGCTCGCGCGGAATGCTTGTATATACGGGGTTGACCATTGACCACGTAGCGGCGTTTGATTTCCATCGGTGTCGACCGACGCTGATGCCTCGCAAACTGGATTTACATGCCGCAGCTTTTGGACCTCCGCCAAATTGGTTGCACCTGATTCCGATCGACGTGCCCGGGGCATTATGGTATTTTATACGACGACAACGCCGAGAGATCTCGCTCTCTTGCTCTCTCCCTCTCTCGCTCTTGGTCTCTCTCACGCGCGCGGTCTGGCGCGTCCAAGTTCGACCGCTCGATTTTACGACGCAAAGTTTCGCAACGGCGAACGTGGCAAATGACGGACCTGCGACGAAGAACACTGCCGGACAGCATGACGTTCATGAGCGGCACGTTGCAGCAAGAAAACACGCCACGAGCGAGGCATTAAGACTTTCGCAGGATACTCAACAACACGCGTATCGGGAATACGTAAAACGTATAGCAAGCGTGTAGCGTGCTCGGAATACTGCAAAAGTTTACAAGTGGTCATATTTCGCAGTCGCCGACACCGCGTCGAGTGACTGCGAGAACAATCGGAGTCCCGCAACTGCGCTCGACACGTGCTCGCGTGCTTTTACGGGGGACATTTCAAACGACGTGGATTTTTTATGGTTTTTCATAGCATGATCACGGAGAGTTTCGATGCGGCCTGAAAAACAACGCGGAAATAATTTGCAACGGCTTTTGTGTATCGCGGGATACTGAACTACTAACTACTCGACGAAGCGCCCTTCGCGGGATGTAGGCGTCACGAGGTAATAATTAGGAGGGTGAAAGCTGCATGGTTGCATGGTCCCGCCACGTCCTTTTTTACATCACCGTAATCACCGTAAAGAGGATATAAGACGACCCTTCTCTGTCTCGGAGAGAGCCCCGTAATGGCGGTGGTTGAATATCTGATAATTCCTTTCTGCTCGTTTCCGTTTATCGCGGTACACCCCCGCGCATACAAAGCGGCTTTAAGGGCGTGCGGTCTACTTTGCCGAGTGCAATTCGCGACTTTTTGTCCCTCCGGCAGCCGGAACTTGGTTTATTTTCGCGTTAACTTAACGCCGCTGGCGGATTCCGCCATCGGTCGATCCCGCGTTTGCTTCAGCGCCGCCAACGATTTCACGTGATCGCGTGTCATTAGAGAGTAAGCGTTGAAAGGTACATACAGTCATTTACAGAAAACCCGACGCATTACGCGACGCGCTCGCGACGCCGTCCGATCCTCATTGCCGTCAAATTTTATCGCAAACTTGCCATTAATTTAGACACGAACGCGGTGCACCATAGATGTCGCCGGTGAAATGTAATTAAGTAATTCCTTGCGACTGCCGGGAGTTTGCACTGATGTAATACAGACCGGAAACTTTGACGGATACGAGCGAAGCGCTGGAATACGTATCAAAGCGCGCTCAATGCGCTCAAAGCTGGGCATTAGAATCGCTTGAAAAATTGTTCGACTTTTGCGACTCTCGCGCATTCTCTGTTAAATCTCCGCAACTCTCGCGCGCAACTTGTTGTCCAAATTTCCTTGTACTCTCAAAGTTTGGCGAGTGGGAACCTATGCAAACTCCGCGCATGTAGGTACGGGATTGATCTATCAACGTTCCGTTTGAAAGCAACAGCTTGCCCGGCGATCTGATGATCGATGCGCAAACTGTATTTCACTCGCGACTGTGATTTCGCCGTAACTTTCGGCCATTTTTATCTCTATTATAATAAACTAACGTAAAAGATCGCAGGAGGTTGATGATAGCAAAGGGCTCTAGTGAGCGTACGAAAATACGTGTCCTCGGCGCTAATTGGACCCAGCCAGGAACGAGACAAAAGATTTCGTGGATTTCACGAAGGAGAGCTGTGCAGTAATACGTTGGGAGTGAGAATTGGACGTTGAATTTCACGGGGAAAGAAGACAAAGCGGACGGAACGGAAACACGAGCAAATCGGAGGAATAGAGGCAAGGGGAAGAGGGTGAGATTTGCACGATGAGCGGAACATGGAAAACGAGAAAGGAGGAAGCGCGGAAGCATACCGGGAAAGAAGCAGAGAAGGTAGAAGAAGTAAAAGCCCGCATGGACATGGACTGTACGAGGGGTAGCGGAGAGATAGAGAGAAACAGAGACAGAGAAGAGGGGCGAAGGATTGCCGCATTGCACCCCCGTCGCGATTTCGCCGCTATCGATTCGTGATTCTCCGTGTGTTTTCCGCGTGTATAACCAAGGCACAACGTCATCTTTCCCGTACTTCTGCCGCGAGCACTCGCGAGTGCTGCACGCCGGACTATCTCCGGCTGCTCCGCATACACTCGGCTGCACCTTGTAACTCGTGAAAATTCTCTGCGCGAAGTTGCCTGTTAATTTAAACCGGCTTGAGACTGCAGACTACCACCGTAGTTATTTCCCCGTAGACACAGCGTTACGTCGCTTGTCGCATTTGTTTTGTGCGTCCGTCGTGAATTCCACCGCTAAATTAATCGCAAGTTTTAATCCCATCCGCCGATCGGTTGACAAAAAAAAAGAAATCAACGAGCCGCCCAATTATGCATCGATGCTCGAAGCGGTGCTCGAAGCGTAGGTCGAAAAGCGGAATACCCACCCCCTAATCACACAATTTAAATAAAAAATTTCACCGAGCTCCCGCAGAGGAGCTCCTTTTAATTCCCGTTTTACGGGGACGCGAGTGAATCGATACGATCATCGGAAGCGTCACGTGCGAAACGTCACGTACAGTGTGCGCGAATATAATTCGATGATTGAGAGGCGTCAGCTTTTTCAGGTCTCGCGATAACGCGAGATAACGTCGGGGTAATATCATATTACCGTGCAGGAAACGCGTCCTTACAACGTACTTTCCACCCTCCGTCCACTGCATTTAAGGCAAACTCGCATTCTTCGTCGTTACTTCGTCAGAGGGAGATTTTGCGCCCTCCGACCCATGAGATTTAGAAAATGTGGTGCTTTGCAGCAGTGCAATGTGTCCCGGCCCAATGCAAAGCCGAGCTTGCGCTAGAGAAAGAGAGAGAGAGAGAGAGAGAGAGAGAGAGAGAGAGAGAGAGAGAGAGCTTCAACGTACAGTCCCGTGCAGGAAAATATTGATAATGCTATCACGCATTCGAGCTAATCACGCTGTGATGTTCTCGGCGAATTAAATCCGTGGATTAATCTGTCGTATGTATATGTCCGTGTGCGTATGCGTGTATGTCGTAAATTCAGATTACGCCATGAATACGGGAGAGAGAAATTATTTATTTACTCTTGATCGATATCGACGAAATCGGCTCTTGAGTTCTTTAGCGAGAGAATAAATTGTTCTCGGAACGTTCATTGCTTTATTAATGCAGTGATTAATCAGTTTTCGGAACAAGCAGTCACTTTATTTCGTGCATTTCCCGATCGCATTGTGATTATTCTCGTGAAATAATCATTTTTATTATAAATGTTTCGCGACACATGTTCGTGTTCCATAAAATTATTTTTTTATTTGCGTGTACGATCCGGGCTCGTTCGCGGGTTTAATAATTTTGCTGAGGATTGTACAGCTCTTTACCTATTGCGCGGACATATTCTCGCATGCAAACGTCTTCCCCGTCTCCATGTGTAAATTCCCGGAACTTCGGCGCGGCACTTCGCTCAATGAGAAAATCCAATACTTGGTAATTAATTGCAGAAGAGAGAGAATAGCATAGTAGCTCGGGGAGGAATATAATTGAAATATATCATGTTACTGCGATATTAAGTGAAAGTGCTCCCGCGTGCATTAAACTGCGAATCGCATCCCAATGTTGGCGATATGTGGACGTATGTATAATATTATATATACGCAGGTATCATTTACAAAAATAAAACATACCGCGCCCGGATTTCATTCCATCGCAATGAGATCAACGCGCGTGTTAATTAATTAGCGGAAAAAATTATTCGAAATTTTGTTCTGAAAATTAGCTTCTGATTATCCGTCCACGATATCATTTCGATGATATCGTGAACGGCTCTCTCAGCCACTCTGCAATCGCGACTGCGATTCGCTAGATGTTTTTCGATCTTCGGTAATAATTTTTCCCCGGTGACAATATCTCGATATTAATGCGATTATTAAAATTCGAGCTACTTTTTCGAGCAATTCATTGCATCCTAAAGCCTTCTTGTAACGCGGCCCACTGAATACGTCAAGATAAAATCGTGTTTCTTCGCGCGCACGGGATTCTGATATAAAAATCATGGTAAAACCAGGAAATTTCTATGCAATATAGTGCGCCATGTAAACCTATAACAGTTTTCGCGCATGCAGTGTGCAGCAACATTTTTGGGAAAGGATTATATGTAGATTGGATATGTAAAACAATGTGAAATTCAAGAAAACGGTTCTGGCTGGCAAAAACACTGCAAAACACTGCACGATAAAAGGAGTACGCCGTGAGATTGAAAGCGCCGCATGAAAAATAAAGGGGAAACGATTAGTCATGCCGAGAATAAACGTAACAAAATATTTCGGTGCGTTCTACAATTTTATACATTTTTACAGACATTTGCCTCTTTGTGCGCGTGCTTTGCGAGAGCTTAAACGTACTGGCGGAAGCCATATATTTATTCATAAAAAATAATGCGTTTGGATTACAATAACTTTTGCCGTATCCCCGCATCATTTTATGTACGCACGTTACATGTTACCGTACAACGGGAGAACCATATTAAACCATAGAAAAGAACGAGGGCGTGTGTGTTTTGAACGCCGCCCGAGAAACCTTCTGAATACCGCATTGGGAAACTTTTATACTATGTTGTAGACATAAAAATGCTCTCATACTTTATGCAAAAGTTGCTCCGAGTTCCACCGTCCAAAATGATATAATCCTACTTGCGGCATAGAAAATCCCACCCCTTCCCCTCTCCCGGCCTCGAGAGGAACACATATAGAGGAATTCCGCAGCAGCAGCAAGGTAAATATAATCCGCAGCAAAATTTTAATGCAAATAAATAATATTTCCCTTCTCGGTTGATAAATACCTTTATACTTGCGATAATAAATACCCGCGTCTTTAAAAATATCTCGTCACCGACGACAAATTGCATTCTGAAATTATTCCTGGCGCAAACTTCCGTAACAATTTCCGGGGGATGAAGGGAGGCGTCGTCGAACCGAGACAAGCGTCTTCATCCGCGCCTAGACACGCGCTCGAGCGGATTCGCACGCCGGTTGCACGATCTCTTCGCCCGAGGAGGACGAGAAGGAAAACCACCCCCGTGACGTCTCGCGAGCGCGCTCGCGATGCCACGAGCAGCCAGTTCGCGCGACTCGCGCTGTGGAACCAGCGTGGATTTACGTGCGTCGAGCATTAGGGTGTAGCCGCGTGAACGAGCATGCTAAATTTCAACCCCGTGCTGTGATTCTCCATTGCTGCATCGCGCGACCGCGTCCACCCCCATTCGCGTTCCTTGTGCATTTCCGGCTTTTCCACGTGAATTTGAAATTTGACGCTCCGAAGGATACACGAAAGCGGAAGTAGTGTGAAGCGTAAAATTGATTTTTTTCTTCTTGATCATAAGTGTCAAGAGTTGCTCAAGGGATAAATCGAATCTAAAGTCGCCAACGCTCGTCACTTAAGAAATATACGTCATTATCGAGCCGGTGAATATTCAGAGCTTCTTTTAACCAGACGCGAGCGGAGTTTACTTACTTTCACATCTGCTTATGCAATAGTTACACGCGCGTTTCTTATGTAAAGCGCAATCAGCGAGACGGCGCGGCACAATGGAACAACGGGGACAACGGATGAAAGTTGCTACCTATTTACGACACTGCGCGATGATACAGCGCAGGGAATTATTCCGAAGATGCGCGAGATTTCTGTGCGCGTCGACGGCGACGAGAACGAGAGCAATAAGTACGTGCAACTCAAACTTAAGAATGAAATACTGGAATCTCTCGCGAAACTTTGCCGCCTCGCCCTGCTCCGACCGGATACAACAATCCCGTCCAAGTTGTAATAACGATGCAGAACACGGATCTGCCTGCTCTGAGAGGCACAAAGACGCTCGTCGATACTCGCGTCGAAATCAAAATTAATTCACGTCGTCGCGCGCGCGAAATAAATTCGAAATTATTGCTCGTTTATGCAACGGCGCAACTGCATTCGAGTAAACGACGCGGAGTCTCGATACACTGCTAATAAACCTGGCCAGGAATACTCGCAATACAGTATCGCGGATCTATAGAGAGTTCCAATGCGGTGCTCAGGTCAGCCTTAGTCGGAATTCGCAAGTAGCGTTTAAGGCAATTAATGTTTATAGCCAACGAAATTACAGCTGCTGCGGCGAATGAGAGTTCGGCCGGCTGCGGAGGAAATTAAATTCGGGTATTAACTGTGCATCCAACTGCGCTGCTATGAGTTGACATTGTGCCAGGATAATAGACTCTGTACTCGTAATTAACTCGCTGCAAAACACGACCGACAAACGCGGTTTGCGCGTTTGCTCTTTGACCATAGCAATTATAATTAACAGGCGTCTGTTAGTTTTGGGCTACGGAACCTTTCCGCTACCGAAAAACGACCCGCGTAAATAGCATTTATTGTGTCCCGATTATAACGTGCGATTGGACAATGGTCGGTAAAACGACTGCTCAATCCCGATTAATTAACGATAAATTATATCCTTCGATTGATTATTGACGCAATCTAAATTCGTGAATAGTTGTTTATTTGTCCGGTATGGTCGTTTATGTCGTCAATATTTTATATTTTTCCAAATCGTAAACCGTAATAGAACGTGATAAAGAAAAGAAGCGCTTGTACGATTGGTATATACGCAATTCTTTCTTTTAAAAATTCGTTCCATCGTATATTCTGCAATTTTGCAATTTTCATTTAATTACTCATGCCACGCGCGCGATTAAGATCGCAGTGATCGCGTTTTAAGATTTATCTCCGCTGCGCTCGCGAGGCAGCGAAAATTCGAGCAGACGACGCGACGCTCGCCCGTACGCTGGCGGGGAGCGGAATGAAATATACGCGACGTCATGCCGCTCGAATGCACATCGCTGAAAGCAATAAAAGTCACGGAAAGGGAGACGCATTTAGAAGAGTGACGAGACCGAAGGTATCGACCCGCCGAATCTTCGCCGGGCGAGAGACAAGGTCTCTCCCTCTCGCCACGCAAAGAGGGTGGCTGAATCGTGCACGCGGGAATCGCGAAAATAAAAACGCGCGGCGCACCCGCGTAAGAATTACCGTAGCGAATTTCGGTGGGCACCCACGAATATACAGGGGCGGCAAAAACGAGTGGCGAGGCGAAGGGCGAAACGACGATGGGCGAAAACGGGACGACACTCCATTTCCGTGCGCGCGACCGGCTCGCCTGCCCGACTGCTTTTGCTTGATTTTCCTGCAAACTGCGTTTCAGCCCGCCTGACGGTTTGTTCGCCCGACTGTGCATTTATGCACACAACGCGGCCAGTCTCGTACCCTTTATCCCGTCGCCACCGCTCGCTCCTGAGTTTTGCCGACCGCCTCTGTTCACAGTCCGCGCCCTCCTTCCGCGCTTCCGCGCCATAAGTACCTGCCACAGCACCTAACTATCCCGTTTCGACAACTCGAATATGTTAACTTGTTTACCGTGTATTAACTTGGGGTTCACGGCTACCGTGGTACTATCGGCGATGCCTTTCCTTTCTCTCCCTCTCTCTCTTTTTATGTTTCTCGTTCCAGCGCGTTCATAAAATCTCCTCTGAGAGGATCATTAATTTTTCTGCACAAAACGTAGATTCCATTTGCATGTCTTGAAATGAGGAGCGCTCGAAATGCTCGGGACTTCGACTCGACTGGTCTCTTTTCGTGTCGGGCGAAGCGGATAACTCTCCTTTCTCCGGCGCACCGTACGCGAGAGAATCGTCAAACACGTTTTGGACGTTACTTGAATGCAAATACGAGCGACGATCAACAAGAGTTAGCCGCGATACTTTCAATTCGCGCTGTAATTACGGCGCATCCTTCGCTAGACCCGTCTCTCTGCGAGATTAATGGGATGCGACATCAAAGTCCGCGTCCATCGCGACGCGATTATTACTTCCGTTTTCGTATCAGAATACCGGCATGTGTTTCTTCTTTTTTTCTCTTTCTCTTCTTTTTTTTTAATTCCTTCGTAAATTCTGACTCGGCTTACCGAGGCATGCATGATACCAGTCTGAATTAATTTCGCGCAGAGCTCGTTGTCGCATTCCCCAGAGGCCGGTCCGGTATACGGAAAGTAATATTACCGCCGCGAGCAATGGTGGAAGTGACGGCGAACCGAGAGGAGGAGCGGGCAGAGAAGGAGACGGGGGGGGGGGAAGAGAACAGGGTGGCGACGGTTGCGCGCGGGGTGCGCCCCGACGACGACAACGACGGCGATGACGACGAGAACGTCGGGGAAAATGGAAACAGTGGTGTCGGAAGGAAGAGATCCGCGAAGGAAAGAAAGAAGGATGGGAAACAAGAGCCGGCCGACTCCGCGGGTAAGGAAAATATAAGAAGCCCCTTCATTTTCATTAATAAAACATCTCGTCGGGTAAGAAGGACCGGGAACCAGGACGCCGCCAGCCCGTGGACCGCGAGGAGGGTGAGAACGGCGAGAGGGTAGCGGCAGGGACCGCAGCGAGGAGAAACGAGACAGATGCGGTGGAAAGCAACGGACGGGCCACCGGTTCCGGGCGGGGCGGTTTGCGACTATTTCTGAATAACAACGAAATGCAAAGTAGCTGATAGCGCGCGTGGAAGCTGTGCGAGCGAGCGAGCGAGCACACCCCCATTCCTCACGAGCGCGGGCGCGCCTTCAGCGCGGCTTTCGGGACCGCAAGCTCTTCTTACGTGCACTTACCGGCAGTAAGAGCTGACTTCCTCGAGATTCCCCCGGTTCGCCAGTCACGCTGGCCTACATTTCGCGCTCGTCGTCCCGACGAGGAGATGTAACCCTTCGCGGGAGAAAATTAGCCGGCTGCTCGCGGCTCGTTGGGCCCGGCGTTACTTCCCATCCGCGACTTCCGGCCCTTCCGGGCGACGTCGCTCGATTTAAGCGGCCTAAATACCTCGTCGCCGTGCTATTCCACAGGCACTCGCTGGCGCGTTGCGAATCACGGGCGAGCAATTGTTTATTACTTGATGCCTTCCGAGTTGTTTCTTCCGCGCGAGAGGAGACTTTCCAAGCTCTCCGAAAAGTGAAGCGAACGTCTCGAGAGAGAATCTGTGTGATTTCAGGGTTGAAATAACAAAGAGTCCTTTTTTCCTCGGGATTCGAGAATAACTCTTTTAAAATTGACTGTACAAATTCTCGGTGGCTAGTGGTCCCAATTAGAAACTTGTCCCTTCCTTGTTTCTTCCTTGTTTTCTACGACGATTCTCGGCGAGCAGCGAGCGTAACGTGGAACATTTGATCGTCCGCGTGTAGATTCTATTCTACGTGAGGGTGTCGTGTCGTGCATCCGTACGTATATAATACACACGTAGATACATCAGTGCGTACACTCTGCTGCCTCCATGTGTAATACACACGCATACCCGCACACGTATGCGTACATGGGCAACCGCCGCCGTGTCACATCTTACACGGTCCGAAAACCATAAACGGTGTTCGTGAAACGGTGTATGTGGAACGGCGGCCGCGCGCGGGAGGGTAATACAACGATTTTCTCGTAAGACCATCAACGTTACGTGCTTTACGAGTCCCCCGCTTGAACGCGTGAGAGATTATCCCTTATCACCAGTTGCCGCTAACTAACTGCCACGAGCCATCGCCTGCGCACTTGATTAGCACGCTCGGATATCGCAGCACTTGCAATACACATGTATGAAAATGCGGAAAATAAAAAAAAAGATGGGAAAAAGAAAGATACGGAGGGAGACGTAATCTGGACGGTCGGTTTCGCGCGCCGACGACGACGACGACGCTGGAGGCGAGAATCATATTCGGTGCAGATAAGCGCGCGCGAGGCTCTCGCATAAAAGTTATGGAATATATTCCCCGCGCCTCACCTCATCTCCCGCCTCGCTCATCCCGCGCAGCATCCAACGAAACATTTGTCGCACCGCGCGCGACTGAAATGATAAGACCGGCTGAAATCTTTATATTGCATCTGCGCGAGCGACGTGTCGTTCCGTCTGGATTTATCGCTGGGACTACGCATACGTTTCTCGAGAGTTTAGCGTCACGTCGCATCTCTTTAAAGGTGTACTCGAGAAGAGAATCCTTCCTCCTCCTCCTCTCTGTCCTACCGCTACTTCCGATTAGATCATTTATTATTTCGGGGAGGAACAGCGGCGAGCGCGAAAGTGATGTATAGTGTGTCGCGCGAAAAAGCGCGTTCGCCCGGACGGGGATGCGAAAAATTGTTTTACCACACGTACCGGCGTGACACGTATGCTTATCGGTCGGTGGCGTCCGGTCTAGATAAAACGACGATGACGACGTCGACGACAGAACAAAAACTCAAAGAGGGACGCCTGGCTTCGGAGGAGATTCACGCGCGAATGAGTTCTTTCGGCGCCGATACAGCCCCTCCAAGAAAAACGAGCTTCCATATACGTCACCCCGCGTACCTCACGACAAACAGATATTACCTTTAGGAGTGTGCGCCTCCCGATTCTCCGGAAGATTGCAGCGCGCAATGCGAGAGCGAGAAAAATCGAGAACCGCGAGAACAGTTCCGAATTGCGATTGGCGAGCGATCGCGGAGGGAATTAATTCACGGTATCATTTACGGTATATCACAATACCGCGCGCTCGGAACGGCACATAATGCGGTCGATTCTTCGTTAATATGTCGCCGCAGCGTACGTTTATGTTATTCACCGGGAGGCGGCATTGTACCGCACGTGAAAGGGTGCCGGTATTACGCGAGCGTGTATTCGTAACGTTAAAACAATACGGTCGAACGGTCGGTGCTGCACGTAGCAAACCGCGGCCTCGGGCCACGCCAAGGTGGGAGCAACAAACCGTAACCGAGCCAAATAGCTCGATATAGACGAGGGACTTAAATGCAGGACTGTCGGGGGTTGCGAGGGTGGTAACTGCAGCCGGTCACACGTCCCGCGAGCGGGAGCACGCTCGCTCGAAAGATCGTTAATTACAACGCCGGCAAAGCCGCTTACCGACGCCCCGGAAAATTATATACGCGTGAAACTCTGCATACGGATGCATATCAGGGGGGCTCAAAAAACGCGGGGTACCGCGCGGGCCGAGCCGCGCCAACATTCGGGACTGGCAAAACAGAACTGCGAACGGAGAGAGTGGATGCATAATGTCACGCTAATATCGCGCTCTGCTTGTAATGATACACTCGTTCACACAGACGCACAGATACGCGCACACACGTGTCTGTCGCTACATACTTTCGCATAGCCGCCGCGTTAATGTCGAATGCAATCGTGACGGGGTTGCGAAGCGAGATGCCGCATCGCTGCGCAGCATTACAGCTTTGGCACAGGTGGTAATGTGGCGCAATTCCTCACGTATTAAACACGCCCGTGAGCGAACATGAACGAAAACTGGTTAGCGGCGACAGTCGGCGAGTTACACTTCGATCCGATCGTCCGATGGGAATTATTGATTTTGTTCGGTTGAGGGGCGAGGAACGGGAGTGAGTCCCATTGATACGTTAATTAATCTGGAAACGTTTTATTCAAACGTGAATTTGCCGGTGAAATGCATGCACGATTCGGTGACGTTTATGGTGCATTCAGATTAAAACAATTTCGTAACACTTGTTAAAAAAAAGGAGAGAGAAAGAGAAAGAGAGAGAAAAGTAAAAAATGGGCTAACGTTTATGCACGATAAAAGCGCAATTTCCAATAAACCGAGCGTGTATCCCGACCAAACACGCTATTGATCAAACCGCAGTTGATTTATATTGCTGATTCACTGATTTGTTCGCTCATGTGGCTTATTGATTTGATTTAGCTCGCGCACACACACACGCGCACGACCTGCGTTACACGCTCGATCCGAACATATATATGTCTAATGTACGAGAAAAAGTGAATTTTTTCATGTAGAATACACAACGAATAAAGATTCTTTTTAGCCTTCTCTCTTCCTTCTAAGAATAAAAATGAACGAAATAGTATTTGTCACGCTTGGAAATGGCGAAACATTGTTAGGATATATTATTACTTTTCTTTCACAAATGTGCGCGTTTTCGCAGGTAACTGCACGCGCATAATTTATAAACGTGTTACTCCAAGCATCACGGCGGTCTTGAATAAATTCCTCGGTTCTCCGCCGCAAATGCACCGGCGGTATGACGATGCGCATGCACGCGCACCGTAATTTCGCAGCAAGAGATTCCGTAAACTTAAGTCCGCATTACGTTACGTTGCGTTATGTCGCAAAACTCCCCAGCGTGACTAACAAAACGAAGATTCACACAGCCACTTACGGCGCTGTCGTTCGCGAGGGATGCTAGTGACGACGGTCTTTCAGACAATTGTTCCCGGTTTACTCCACTCGGCGCATTATCTCCGACACTTGGACTTTTATTGCAAGCGCAGTAACGCAGCTCGCAGCTCGCCCGCTCGATGGAGATCTTCATGCTTCCTTCATGCTCCCGTGATGCATTCATCTCCATCAGCGATATTTCAGCGATAAATCAACAGACTCGCCCTCCATCCATGTCTCTCGATATTTCTTAGTTGCTTTAGCCAAATCAGTGTCACATAAAATAAAAAAAACATCAAGCAGACAAGATAGCAACGTGCACTTTGCGTTGGCGCTTTCCCGCGATCGATACTGCGAAACGCATTACACGTGCCAAGTGGCGCAGTAATTCATATATTGTCGCTTTCCCATGTCACTGTAGCCCGAGAACCACCGTCGATTAGACCTGCTGTTTCCGCGCACTCTAGTAATATTATACTACGGACGCAGATAACAATTACACGATGACTCCGCGCGCATGAAATCACGTAATTTATCATCCTCGGCATATAATTGTTTACACTCATTATCGTCCGACATTATACCCCGATTTGCATCTCTATCGGTTTATATTCTACTACATTTGTCACCGGTGTATTAGTCCGGCCATGTTAATAATCGTATTTCCATTACGCGCGCTGTCTGATTTGTAAATTGCGCGCTGACCGAACATGTCCGATCTCGCTCGCGAACTTGATGGCCGTGCTTCGAATCGCATGCGATTCCGAAATGCGATTCTGCCTCGGAGACACTCGTGGCGAAGGCTGATTTGTTATCATAAATTTATAATTTATATCGGCCACGTCATAAAAAGCTGCGCGCAATTCTCGCATCATTAATCACGCGAACGGATCCTCCACCCCCTTTTCCCCCATTTCTGTACGAAAACGAAATTAATTTGACAAACGCTAGGTGCTTCTCTTTAATAAATTGTACCCGTCGCCATTGAGATCCGAAAGATTTTAACAAAGGGCGTTCAGGGATATAACAATGCGAGCTCCAACGTATAAGACTCCGTCATTAATCTTACAAATCGCGTTGACTATTCCGGAAGGCATCAATTCGGAATCATCGCGCTGTTAATGCCGTAATATAAAATACGCTCGGGCAAACGTCACGTTCAATTTTGATGCTAATGTCTCCGTTAAAAATTCTGAAGTGCCACGTGCTTCAGTTGTAAAGGGCCGTTCATTAACTGGCAGCTCAAAGAGGATTAATTCATGCTCAAGCAACGTCTTGCAAGATTCAGTTAACAAATTCGCATTGTGAGAGCGTCAATTAGGACGTTAGACGGCAACATCGTATTTGCGAAGACAGTCACGTATGTTGCCGTATATAATTACTTCGTTACACAAATAAGCGGATACACGCGCTCCCACATGTCAAAGGGAAACGTATGCAGAAACGGCAAAATACTTCTTGCGCGTCTGGAAGTCAATCCGCGAAACTTTAATTAACATTCGGCAAGCGGAGACACGCGAAGCTCTGGCAAAACTGGGTCGTTAATTAAACGTTAAGACAACAAATTAGCAAACTGTACTATTACATAAATTGGAGGCGTTGTTTTTCTTTTTTTTTCAGACTCTCAGAGCATTTTTTCTCGCTCGTCCGTTCAACTTTTCTTTTTCTAAATCTCAAAAACCCTCGTCCGGTTAATTATCCCGCACATGCCGCATGTAAAGTGAACACTTTAACGCTAAACCTCACATTTTGTCAGAACATCTCACGCTCGCGAGCACCTAATTCGTCAGATTCGAATATAATCGCGCCCTCGGCTCGGCGAAATGGAACTTCCGGGGATTCCGTTAGCGGTTATACATTCGATCGCTAGAAAAACGTTCGCCCTCCCCTTCTGCTCCCCCGAGAAACGCGAGAAATATCGCCGGCAAAGTATACACATCCGGTCAACGATTCCCGTCACCTGGCCGCGAAGCCAGAGCTCCGCGATACTCGAAAATCAACTTACCGCACCCCCGATACTGCTCGGCCACTTTGCCAAGCCATTCCCTGCCCCCCGCACCCTCCGGCCGAGCCAACCAACTCAGTGCTAGGGGTTCAAGAGTCGGGAAGAAATGCTCTGCGACCCCGAAGAGACGCGAGGCGACGCCGCGGCCGCTCGCAACCCCTAAACTCCTTTAATATCCACGTACTTACCTACCCACCTATCCGTGCACTCCCGCTGCTTTTAAATTCTCCCTGAGCCCGGCGCGGACTGCTGAAAGTCGACGAACGAGTCGTGAGCAGTATGTTTTATGAAAGTTTCATCCCTCGTAATCTCAGAGTATCTTACCGCTTTTCGTTCCCACTGCCGTTTCTCCTTCTCTCTCTCGAAGCGAGTTCCGACTGCGTCAGAAAACGCTTCGCACCCCCTGTACTCGTATACTCGTCGCCGACTTGTTACGACGCCGACGAAAGACTCGCGCGAAGCTACTTCATCGCGATCTTCCGGTCTTGAAGATCCCTTGATCCGCGCGAAAACGCGAGGTCTTATAATCAATCCAACGAAAAATTCTGGAAATTCGAGGCAGAACGGAAAACAGATACGAGAGAAAACGGCACGTTATGTAGTTTACACAATTTACTCGAGAAGGGGTGGCAAAATTATTACGCGCGCCGAACCTGGCTCGTTTTGCGTTACAAATGGATTCTTCCCTGGCCGTCGCCGAAATTACGGGGACGATTTTTAAACAATTTTGCAAACGATATCAGCATACTTGAATATGGAAAAGTAGACGTCGAATCGCATGACGGCATCGAATGTAAATTCGTCCGGTTTCCCAAAATGCAAATGCGGGAGATAGCACCGATATCGAATTCGCCGTTTTCGATTCCCCTAAACCTTTTCACGAGATTTTCTGCCTTTGAATCCGATATAGGTACGCGCCATAACCCCCGCGGGCTGATGTCCACAGATTCTCGCGGTCTCGAAATCTGTCGGGGGGGAAAATCGTCTTCGCGTGCAAGATTGATCGCGGACGTCGGGAGGGAGGAGGGAGGGAGAAGGGTGGTTCAACCTACTGAAAAGATGTGGTCGCGATCTAATCTCCGAAAGCGCCGCTATCCGATCCACCCCAGAGGATCGGCGGCATCACCCTGTCATCCGCAGAGCCTGACTTTAATCTGGCCAAGCGATCGCTCGAAATCCCCTAAGAACTCGCGACCGAGAATGTCACGAGAATAACTTGCGGGTCAAGGACGAGACACCTGGTACTTGGAAAAATTATTCGGCCGTGTCGATCCACCCTCGCCACTCTCGCAATCCGGCGGAATTCAAATCAGCGCGTTACGAAGATCAGCATCTGCTTGCTCATGTCGTACTTATTGGTCATGCAATTGAATGAAAAACTGGTTGGACAAAGTCGAAGAAATGACGAAAGGTTCACGAGAGCGAGAAAGTCTCACCGTAAACCGAGGAGAATGGCAAGAAGGTGAGAGGCCAATTCAGTGAGGCCGCCAGTAAGGTCAGGACTAACAGCGACATAAATTCCCCGTAACGTGGATCACCGAAGCCTTAGACAGGTTAAAAGGGGCCCGGTATACACGCAGACGGAACGAAACAAATTGCATTTCAGCCGGGCGCCGCGAAATATTCCAGTCGAATGTAAATTTCGCCTGTGTCTGGAAGCGTGCGGCGAGAATACGCCAAAACGCCTCGGAGGGAGACGAAGATGGGGGGAAGGAGGAAGAAGGGGGACAGAGAGTGAGAACGCTCAGTTTCGAGAGACGGAGAGGCATAAGAGGCTGAGTTAGAGGGTGATGTTGAGGCACGACGCCGCCACCGCCGCCGCCGTCGTCGTCGCCGTTGCCGTCGCCGCGGTATGGGGTGCCCGGAGAGTTATGTGGCGACAAGCCGACAACCCCTTAGCACCCAGTGACAAATACGAGGTGCGCCGTACCTTTTCCGTCGTGAGACTACCCTCGGTTAAGTCGCGAGGCGAGAAAGAAGGAAGAGGGCCATGCAGGGGCGCAGAGGATGCGTGTTCCTGTCGCGCCGACCCGCAACCAGTTTTCCGCCGGGAAGTCACTCAGTCATTAGATTATGGCTGCAACTGACAGACACCCCGTCGCACCCACGCACGCCGATACGTGGGAATATTTTTTTCCTCTTCCCGGCGCCGCCGCCCCTCGGCGCGGTCCTCGTCGAGGGTGGCGCGTGAAAGCCGCGCGGACGAACCCTCCCCCGAAACCCGTTAAACTTCAACGCGCTCTCGTTCCTTTCGGAAACTGCTTTCGGGAACGTTTGGGGGGTGCGTTCGCGTCATCGCGGTTATTTATCGGGCCGATTTTTCCCCGCGAGATGTATGCCGAGTTGTCAGGCTCAGTTGCAAATATTCGTGACTTTGAAACTGAATAAATTTCCAACGGAGGAATGTGCCGGATGGAAAATGGAGCGGCGTACGCGCGCGCGTTTCGCGCCCGCGTTTTGTCACGTTGATAAATGCCCCGACGCAACAACCCATACACGGATCGTGCGATACGATATACCGTATATTCCGCAGAACTGAACAAGAGGGAGGAAGAGAGAGAAAGGAAGAAAGAGAGATCTCGTTCGCGGTAAAGTCATCGCCGGCGGAATGACCGCGCGCAATTTCGCGGAAAGAAACGGCGACGGCAACGAAACCAAATCCGTGAGCGGCGAGTACGAGTTGTCCATTTATCTCCGGGCCTGTAAGAAACGGTCTCCTTCCCGTAAACAATTTAATTGTCGCGGGAGATTAATCGTCGCGGCCGGAATTAATGGGAGGAATGCGTTTATTTCGTAGGTACGCGGGCTCGCCGTAATTAATGAGAAGGACGGGGTGAATGCGGCCCGACAAACCGTGGGTGTCCACAGCACTTACGACGACAGGAACGACGACGTCGACGAGGACGAGGACGACGACGACGACGACGGCGCAGATAACAAAGGAAAGTCCATAGTCATTCCTGATGATATTAAGGGCGATTACGTAAAATGCTTAATAATACTACGCTACCCCACGCGGGGATGTGTGTCATGGTCCATTATTTTCCCGTCTTCGTTTCCCCCCGCGCAACTCGGGGAGGATTTGCCGGATGGCGCTTTACGAAGAATTTACGCGTGCCTTCTTCGTAATTAAATCGTTGAAAAAAGTCACACGCAAAAGTCGTCGCGAATCACGACGATCATGGTATATACTCGACGTGTCTCAGATACGGTGAGCCTATAACGTACGATGTAGCTCGTAGGATTTACTGTCGCAGACCGCTATTTCTCAGCTCGCAATTTTCCCTTTAATCTAAAATTAAATTCCCACGGTCTAAGAATCTTATCGTGGCGATGGCGCGAGATCGATAAATCATTACCGTGGCTATCCGCGATTGCCATTCGCAGCGCCGCAAATCCGAGGAAAGCCCATAACGCTGTTTCTCGGAGCGACCGCAGCAAAGGAGGCTCTCGTGGAGAAATCGGGTCGCGGCTATTGCTCCCCCGATTCCCTCTTCTCCCTGAGCGTCGTCATCATCGTCGCTCGCTCGTTCCCAGATACTCGACTCGCAGACTTGCGTCCACGGTGATTGGCACTCTCGACGAAAGGTCGAGTGAACGCGGTTAATACCGGGTGGCGTGCACGATCGCCGTCTCGAGCCTGTTTACGTGAGTAATCTTAATCAACGATGCAAGGGAAACGTCTTCAGAGCGGTGGTACAGCGGTGAGCGGGGGTGTAGCTTGCGCTACGGTCAGGTACGAGGAACAGATACCGGGCTCGCCGGGGAGGGCGAGCCAAATTGACGCGAGGCAGAAAACGCCACTCGAAGTATATTGGCCACCCTCGCTGCGCTCGTCGGCGGCCCGTGACTGAGTGCTTGTATAAACCCACCCTCCATCCCTGTATCGCCACCATCGAACCATCGCCGCAAACCAACATCGCGCTCGGACCCACCGCTTCCACACGCTCGCACACGCTTGCGTGCGCGCGCGCGCGCGATCGCACCACCGACGCGAGCACCCGCTTGACCTCCGATATCGACCAGCGTCGCGTATGGGGTACACGCCGATAACTTTTCCCACGTTGCCGTGCATCATCCCGCGAGTGACCGCCGTCGAGGATTAACGCTCGCGGATCAACGGGGAAAGCGGGTTGGGGACAACAAAAAAGGAAGAAGAGACGGACGTGTAATGACGGGGATGGTTTCGCGGCTCGTCGGCCACGGCGAGCGCAAATTTGCGCTCGCACTTGCGCGGCCTCCGCTGCGGATGTGTCGAGTAATCAGGGTAAACGAGGATGGACTTTGGCGTTTGTACAACGCCGATGATGCGATTGCAGTTCTCCCACCCTTTTTCTCTCTCTCTCTCTCTTTTCGTCTGTCTGTCTCTGTCCGTCTTGTTCTCTGTACGCGCGTCATGCGGTTTTTACCATCAACCTGTTTCGAGGCGAGCGCCAGTGATTTTTCGTAGCTTCCGGCGTGATTGCTCTTAATCCGTAGTATTTTTATTACATGTCGCAACGGCACTTTACGTTCGGCGACATTTTTTTCCCCTTTCTTTTTTTTCTGTTTTTGTTTCGCAACGATATCTTTATCGGGAACCGTGCTACCGCATCTGTATCTCCTCGAGTTTGCATGTTACATGTAAACATTGTGCTCCATTTCAGTTAATTAGATCATTTGGCATGAGAATTTACGTGAACGTGTAGCCGAGAATAAACGATACAATGCCCCGTGTAACGGCATAATCTCCAGTTTGCATAAATAACGCGATAGTATTGTGCGCAACTATTGTAAATTTCAGGATTTCCTACGACTCTTGCGGCCACGTGAGTAACGTCATTATAATCAGCGTTACATTTGATATGAATTGCAGCGATAAAGATCATCATCTGTAATATCTCGATAAACTGCATAAATTATCCACTACTTGTCCAATTAATCAAAAACTCCTTTGAAATAAAATGTAATGAATTATAACTGAATAATTAGTTAAATTATAAAAATTCTTTACGTATCTTGAATAATCCACGAGTTTTTCTGCCAGAGAGAGGGAGAGGATGCGAAAGATACGGGACATTTACGATTGACCGGTCCTAATCCCCATGATTTTCGCTGATCACTATCGGAGGAGACGCGATCACGGATACTTGCACGCGCAATTGCTCGTGGCGAGCGCATTTTCGCAGATTTTATCGTTCGCACGGCACGGATGGGTACAGTGGACCCGCATTATTAGCTCGACAAATAATCCCAGCGGATTTCCCAGTGACAAATTATCTAGGACGCGAAGCAGTTTATTCGAATAGGTACGCCGCGCGTCCGCTGATATTTGCATGCGCGTTAGCCCAATTTCTGCCGTAACGACTGCAAATTCGCATAGACAATCGAGGATCTTTCCACGGGAGAGCGACGATTAATATTTCCGCGTGTTAATTCGCGCCCCGCCGACGAGGGATTTGCCGATTCGCGATTCCGCGACAAGCGCAATTCGCACGGAAACTGGCCGGCAAATAATACGCGTGTGGAAACTGTCATTCTTCTTTCCTCTCGCCGTAATTAATTTGTGAATGTCTCGGCTCTTATTTTACTCGTCTCCTTTTTTTCGGAGCGAAGGAAATTTCGTCTTTACGGTAGCTTCTCTTGGCTCGTTAAAATCGCTATAATACCGCTATATAATACCGAAAAGAAAGAAAAATATCAGCGGACCTAAGAGAAGCAGAAGATGCACCGAGAAGCAACAGTCGTTGTCTCTCGCCGTTGAACTCGATAAAAGTCCTGTGCAAAAACAGCCCCGAGCGATTTCGCCAAACACTCAAAAAGTTTCGCGGCGGATAAACATGCCCGCAGTCAGTAATACCTCGCAATGCGAAAAGAATCACACGGACACACGTCACGGCGCGAGGATGACTCGCGGATAATCTCTCCGGAGTATTGGGAACGAGGGGTTGAAGGGAGGTAATCTCCAATGATCGTCCGACCTCCTCCTCCGACAAAATGCGAAACTGGCCGCGAGCGCATCCCTCTCTTATTACAACGGAGAAATCGATATTCCGCGGTCACCGTCGGTGCACACGGCGCGGCGGCAAAAAGAAATCCATATCTTTAATATCATTCTTACGGACTCTCGAGGGGGTGGAAAAATGGCGGCCGGCAGCAGCGGACCGGGGCGGAGCCCGAGCAGACGGAAGAGACCACGAGGAAACTGATGCTACATCAAAATTACGGAATCCTCGCCGAGACTTTTTCTCAATTTTGACGCCCACTCTCTTCACCCCTCGAAACAGAGCGGTTACGAGACGTGAGACATTGCGAGGTGCCCGCAATTTCGTCGGCGATCGGACAAGCGGACGGTTATTCCTCTCCGAGGAAACGTTCGCGTTAATATTTCTTCGCATGAAGAAATCGGTGACGAGTACCGCTCGAGAAATGGAATCTCTAATGCGGCAGTATCGTAAATCCGTCGTCGCGATAAGAAGTGCGGATTTGACTAATTACGCGCACCTAATTCCATGCGGCACGCGCAAAGCTTCATTAAGCGGATACAAAGCGGAGACAAAGCCGCTCTTTGTGCACGTGGAAATTAACGCGCGCAGCTAAATATACGCCAGTTGGTCGCGGATGCACTCACGTCCGCTGCTTTGAGCGGAACCGATCGTCAGCGTCGAGACGACGCGGGAAAACGCGTTGGTAGTCGTGTGCACGTGCTCGTGGTATAAATAATATAATAATTCGCGGTTTCCTCCGGCGCCCCGTCCCTCTGACGTCTAAGAGGATCAAGTTTTGTCGTCTCGTGTTGATCTCGTCGCGTACCTTACGTCGAGAAACGTAAAGAAGCTTTCCAGAAAGCTGCCATATCTCATAATAAAAACATCTCCCTGTGTTTCGCCATCGTATCAGAAGCGTTCGGAGGAGGGGACTATATTTCGAGCACTATGGAATTTTCGATGGTGGAAGCTAATCTTTATGCTAATCTCGCCGATACCGTCCGCGCGAGAGAGGAGATATTTCGGCGGAGTTTATTCCCCAGCAAAAATATTATATATAAAGGTGTATTGAATATAAAGTAAAAATAAACGTGGATTCCCGCCGGCACGCCGGTAAAAAGTAAAAAGGAGAGAATGTTTCTTAATCAGAATGGCAAACGGTAAATCTGATTTGTTCCCGTTCGCCTGTTCGCTATGACGAATTATACAATGGAAGGAGAGAGCAGGGACGAGAGACAAGAGGCTGCATGAATGAAAAAAAGACGGAAAGAAATAATAATGAGAAAAACGGAGCAGGACGCGAGGGATGCAAGGAAATTAACTTCCGATCCTGTGTTTTATTTAGCTTCGCGTCGCATCAAACACACCAACATTTTAAAACTCGCACGAGAGAAAGAGAGAAAACGGTCGCGTGCAGCCGATTTTCACGCGTCTCCGCGTGTATTTTTCTCGTTGCGGGCTATGTCTTTTTCTATCGCGCCGAGGCGCAAATTTCCAGGCTAGAAATGCGCGTCGCGTTTCTGTGCAAACGCGATTTTAACGGGCCGAGAGAGGCGACCGTAAAGACAAAATTTCCTTCGCTCCGAAAAAGGAGGTGAGCAAAATAAGAGCCGAGACATTCACAAAGTAATTACGGCGAGAGGAAAGAAGAATGACAGTTTCCACATGCGGGAGCGCTCTTTTCCTTTTTTTTCCTCGCTCTTCCCTTAGCGTGCACGTGAAACGTACGCAGTAATTCCGCCTTATGCAATATATTATGGCACTACATATTGTACTACAGGAAGGATGTAATATTGTTTTATGCATGTAATTTCGAGTGCGTTGTAAGAACTGCTGGAGCAAGATGGATGGCAAAACATCGAGAGATATACACGACATTAAGCCGCGCGAAGATATTAAATATACACGAGCACAATAGGACAATCCAATAGCACAGTCGGAAACGTCGATCTGTACGTCTGCACACCTGCATTATCAAAATTTATTGCTCGATTCTCTCATTAGAAAAACATCCGATACTCCTTTCGATGTTTGTCGCGTGACAAAAACGCGCGCCGCATCCGCCGAATTTTGCGAGTTCTTTGACGTTAATTAATTAATTAATTCGAGGCTCGAGATTAATTCGCGATGCGCAAGACGGTGTGCCGAATGAAACGTTTCGTCCAGCGGTTGTGGAACTGCGTTATTAAAAATGAAAAGCAGGGCGATGCCCGAATTTTAATTTTGAGAGCGACTTTTCAAACGCGGCCACATGACGGTCTGGCCACGGCCTGCCGTTGTCACTTGTCGGCCGCGCCGTTCTTCCTGCCGGCACCTCGTCGCTTCCGGTAGCGCGGCCGGTTTATGTTTATGCTTTATGGAAGTTTCATATTAAATTTATGACGTCGCTCGTCCTCCCCCGCGTAGTTTTATGATTTCGCGGCTGTAAACGCTCCGGCAGATTTATGCTCGGGATTGGAATTAAAATCGGCGTGGGTCGTACGTGCACCGCCACCGCGCGCGCCACGTTACACCGTCAGGCCGTTTATCCAGGATGTAAATTGTAAGCGACGGTGTCGCTAGCGAACTCGCCGGATGCGAAAGGACCGCTTTGCAAACCGAAAATCGACCGAACGGACCAAAAACGGCCTACTCCAGTCAGCGCCCGGAAGAGTTTCAGAACAGCGAACTCGTCTAACGTCTTTGTGCTTATACACTGGAGCGGAAATGTCAAATTGTAAAATGATGGAGTTTCAAGTAGTGTCGGATTTGTATCTTCCAACGAAGGTCGTAGTGCTGTTCATCATGAGACACTTGATACTTTTACGATTACCGGGCGACCGGCTGGAAAGCTCGCATTAATGCCGCTGTTCCGACCGTGCGGCGAGGAAAATGTAACATTTATCAGGTATTTAAAACAGATTTAACCGAGGACCGTATTCACTGGCATGAATACTTGGCAGGAAACAGGCGAGAGTCCGAGCGTAAAACGGAAGCGGTTGGAGCGCAAGAACAATGCTGATGAGTTTTAAAGCGCAGAAATTACCTCCGGCATCCGCCACCGAGCCTTTTATCCGATATCTTTGTTGTACGGGAGACATCGCGAGGGACATCATTGTGACCCAAATCTCGATTTAATTCTTAAACGTGCCGGTACTGCACTCGCATTTGCCGCGAGCACATAAAAACGTCCTCGTCGGCTTGCAAGCTCTTCTCGCTCATGTTTCCTTTTTTTTCCTCCTCTCCCCCTCTCTCCGCGGTTTGTCAAGCGCGCACCCGATGTAGCGCGCACGATAAAGCGCAGTAACGAACAATGAAATGTTTATCAAGTACCAGTGCAGAGTGGAGTTCGTGGACGGATTTAAAAGTGCGCCGAGGCTGCTGCTGTTGCTGCAGTCGGGACGACTCGGCCCGAATAGCTCGAAAGGAACGTGATTTTGACGGGACGTAAAAAAAGCTCGTTACGGACGGGCCCGCGTTCTCACCGCCGTTCGTTACTTCGTCCCGATGAAAAATTCGCTAAATAATTCAGCTCAGGAAGCGCCCGCGTAAAACCCGTGTTTATTGGCACGGGCGTAAATCTCGGCCGACTCTCGTCGCGGCGCATCGCGATGGCGCGTCGCCGTGATTAATGCTCGCGCGCCTGCGAGAGCGCCGGCAGCAGCAGCAGCAGCAGCAATAGTTTCGCGAAAGATTATCAATTTTGCCTTCGACGGCGAGCGCGGTACTCGCCCGCCGCGTCCCTCTTCCCGCCGCGTGACGATAAAACCGATTCAGGGTGAGTTACTTTGCGCGCGCGAACTTCCGCTAGGATCAGAGACTCGCCCCGTAAGACTGGGAAAAGTCTCTGCAAACTCCCGGAGACGCTCGTAATTAATTAAACGCGCACCCCTGCCGTCCGCCTGCCACCCCTTGCTACCTGCCTGTCCCGCTCGCGTGAGGATGGGGAACACTTCGTATATTAGCGATCCTCCTTTTCATCGGTTGGCATTCTCCGCTGGATTAGCCGACGAAGATCCTTCCTCCGACGAACGAGAGGGCGACGACAAATTTCGCATTATTTAATATACCGCGCGCCGTGCAGTTTGCGTGATTTATAGAGGGTATTCCGTTCTTCTCTCCCTGTTGTGTTTCACGGGGGATGGACTTTTCGGCTTCCGCCGAATCGGGAATTTATTCGTCGCTGTCCGGCAACGATACACGTCGATCGATACGCGCGCCAAAGTGCCTACGTAAACGGGCCACGGGGTGTAAAGGATCGCGCCGTTTATCGGCACGTAGGGACGTCGAAAGGAACGGTGGCCGCAGCACAGGTGCGGGAACAGCTCTTGAGTCTGAATTTCCGTGCGTGCATGCGTTGCGCCCTTCTGGGCGCGTGCACACGCGTGCATGCTTTGTGTGAAGGTGCCGTGCACCAGTACTATTAAGCAGCGCCAACAACAGCCACCGCCGCTAGGTAGTGTAGTTTATGCAAATAGTAAACTTTGGAGCGGAACAAGAAGGGACGGTTGTTTCCCCGGCGCAACCATCGCCGCCAAACTGTCAAAATTCCTGGCAACTGGCCGAACTTTGGAATCCACTCAAAATGATTATTAATACTGGTAATAAACGACCAGGGATTTGACGGCTGCAATGATACATATACAGTGGCGGAAGGCAGCAATGGTGTGAGACTGCAAATCAATTCACCGCCATAAAGACGGCGAATGCGGATGCGAGAGCGATATAAGCGAAAACCATGAATGTACTTATTTGAAACGCGATTTGATAGCTCGGTGCACGTAAGCTGACCCGGAAGCATCTACTGTTACGCACCGCGGATGTCTAATCAGAATTTCCTCAAAGTTTTCCGCCAGCAACAGCGCGGTTTCAAAAACGCTCCGGTGATCTTGGTACACGAGCTCGGTAAAAGGGATGAAGAAAGAAAGGCGAGGCCGGAATTGAACGCGATTTTGCCAAAGTGGAAAATAAGGGTGGAAGAGTGGTAAGAACGGCGGGATGGGAAAGATGAGCTTTGGAATGGCCGTCTCACGTTATAGACAATGCACGGGTGGTGCACATCCGGGCGCTCGCGCACACCCCCGCGATCGTACGTAGCGTACACGCACACATGTGCAATTGCCGGCCGCATGTGCAAACGGGACGGCCAAACGATGGCAGTACCAAACAGACGGAAAGAGAAGGCTACGGAGAAACGGGTAGAATGAGGGTGTGGGGGTGGCGGTGCCTCATAGCCGACTGCAGTTTACTTTAAATCTCCCGGATGGTTCCTCGTCCACCTTCCCGGTTTAAGATAAGCTACGGGGTCCGCCCGGAAAACGGAAGTAATGGCTTACCAGATATTATCAACTGCTACAGGGCGTACCCCGTAAAGGGGTGGCGCTCGACTGAACGTCGGGTGAGACAGAGAGACAGAGACAGAGAGAGAGAGAGACAGAGAGAGAGAGAGAGGGAGAGGGAGAGGGAGGGAGGGAGGGAGGGAGGGAGGGAGGGCCGCTCCATATCCTACATCACTTTTAAGGCACTACTGTACCGAAACTAACAAGCGCCGTAAACTTTTCCGCGCGGCTTACCGCATTACGTGCCGGAATAAGCGGCTTATTGAATTCCGGAGCGCTCAACCAAAAGCACTACCTTCACCCATCGCACTACAAACTTTGTGCCATTTGTTGTACCGATTCCACACGCGCTTCCTCTCTCTCTCTCTCTCTCTTCCTTTCACTCCACTTTAGTCCGCCTTCCGCGCGCGCACGTCGACGCTATCATCAATCTTAGCACGTCGGCTTCGATGAGGATCCCGCGTGATCATTAATGTCAGTAATTTTTCAAGAAATTAATCGCCCCTAGCCCCGTGATATACTATACATTCCGCGTGTGCCTTTCTAGATAACACACGATAACCGTGTAATACGCACAGATCGTGTTGCGTAACTATTCGCCCGCTCTCCTCGTTCATCCTGTATCGCTATCGAAGGAGGAGAAAATCGCATTAATGCAAATTAATTCCAGCTGAAAGCAAGCATCGTGCTTCGTCCGTTAATCTCGTGATACCGAGGGCCAACGATTGTTTCTTCTTCTTATGCTTCGTCGCGTGTCGTCAATAATGCAGGTGACAAGCTGGCGGTACCTCCCGAGAAGGCAGATCGGAGATTGCGAAAGGGTGAAAGGGGCTCGCTCAATGAACGCGGGTAAACCGCGGTACAAGTTTAATGGTTAGTTAACAGAACACGCGATATCAGACTCTGTCCGACCTGCCGGAAACAGGCTCGAAAGAGAAGTCACAGAAACTCGCAAGAGTAGGTGTTTGCCGAAGAACTTCCCATCTTTATTCCATCTGTAAAGGGAAACCTCTTCAACTTCAACCCGAGTCCGCAAATTATGATCTGAGATAGGCGACTCGAGCCTCCTTCTCGGGGCAACGAGAACCGGAGAGCCGCGATAAGAAATGAAATTCTAGCGGAGAACATTAGGATTTTCGGGGACACTTTACCTGGTGGGCATAACAATAGCACTAAAGAGTATAATAACATGGACTCTGAAAACTTCTTCCTCACAAAATTTTAGATATCATCACGATTCTTTATGTGGGATTGTTTTTTATAATAGAAATGAAGTAATAAGTTCGATAGCGTGTGCACACGTGATAGAATCCGACATTCTCTCGCGAGATATATGTAGTGCGGACGATTTGCAGCATACTGAATGTCGGTTGAAAGGCTAGCCGAGTCGAACTTTAGCGCAAGTTCACAGACAGCCGTTAATCATGGTTCTTAACTGCTTTGTGGGCATCTACATTGAGCCGAACGAATAATTTACGTTCCGCTCCATTGATTCATCAAATAAATCGTCGCGCCGCTCCGTTATCGCTCCGTTGCGACACGAATCCTCCTTTTTCTCGTCGCGGTCGATTTAAGCTCCGTTAATAATTTCCGCTAAACTTTCCGCGGTGAATTAAAGTTCGTCACCGCGGATGTGCATGAAAGTACACGTAAAAGCCGGCGCTTTCCATTAGGTATTGATGAAACATTTGCTTGTTCCACGCTCTCTTCGTGGAATACAATTCAACTTGGCTGTATCGCGTCAGAATGCGTTACGCCAATGTTTCCTGCTGGCGTACGATTACTGATAAGTAATTGTAAAAAAGCAAGTAGATCGTTCGCAAAACTGTTCCGCCTAACTAAGTAAATGGCGCGGACGGGAAACAACGTATCTTCAGCGACGCGCTTTGAAGGGACGCACGTTTAATTCCAGCGGCTCTTTCACTCGTGGAATCTTTACGCGAGATCTTCGCGCCCTGAGATTGCGACGAGATACGCAGTACGGTTGTATTCGGAAGCATACAACCGATCTTAACCGTGGTGTCGTTCCCCGACGTCCGGCGTCCTGAATAGAACCCCGTGAACGAGAAGCCGGGAGGAACGAGTCGCCGAGCCGCTATCGCGCAATCTCTCTGACGCGGCCAAGTAAACTCGAAAACCTCGGGGGTCGCGAAGTTTTCAGGTCAACCGAATTTCCGTGCGGCGCACCGCAGAGTTGTGCGTCGCCTGAAAAACCCCATTAAACGTGACCATGGTCGCCAAGGAGAGAACGGAGCGTGCAGGCTCCTCGTCCTGCAAGAGTCGAGCGAAGGTAAAGGGGCACCGAGAAACAGAGCACTCCGAGAGGGATTCACGAGGGAGAAAGAGATGGGGTGAGGGATTCATCCCTTGCACGCGGTCGCTTATGAAAACGAAGCACTTGGTCGACCAGGACGACTTCCGGGACGCAGCAGAGGAGTATCAGTGAGTCCATTTGCCGTGCGCTCCTCTCCTCTCTCTCTCTCTCTCTCTGTTTCTCTCTTTGCCGTTCTCGTGTGGCTGGAAGTACGTTATTAAAATGCGCGCCTCATTTTCTTTCAAACGACTGGGCACGTCGCCATTGCTTCTCGCTCGCGCTATCTCGTCCGCGTCGTCTTCCGCGCGCGACGTCTTGCAATGTCCACCAACGAGGTTCCTGTTATCGTTCCAACAGAAACGGAAAATGAAGTAGCGAGGTACGGCGGCGCAAAGGGAGATGGCAAATACGACAAGCCCGTCCACCAGCCAGATGAGCAGAGCACTCTCCGTTCTGGCAAACCGAATGACGGATAAACGCCGTCGCGCTGAATCGTCCTCGGGCCCGAGTGGGATTAGTCATTCCATGAATAAGCAGGCAAGACGGGAATCCGTCGAAAGAATACGCCAACATCCAGACGACGGTTTTCAGCCAGTGAATGTGCCAGGTTCGACGTGGACGTGCACGCGCTGTGAAAAACACGAAGTAGGCTACGCGGGATGAATGATGAACGATGGCTTTATCACCGGATAAAGCGGACGACAAGTAACACGAAGAGCGATACACGCTACTCCTCGGTACCACCTCGGTATTGCACGTTTATTCGACACAATCGTATCATGTCGACGGTGTTCTGTTTCCTTGAAAAACATTCTCGCGTTTCATGCCTTCGCGTACACGATCCGTAAATTGAGGCGCAGATTGATTGTGAGAATTGTAAGAGTGGAAGCGCGTCCGGCGAATTAGATTTGACAAAACGCAATGATCAGAGAGCAGAGTATTCTGCCTTCCTTCCCTATCTTTGATAATCAGGATATTTGCATTATTTCTTGCACTAACAAGTCTGGAGCGCGGAAGAAAGGAGAAACCGTTCCACGATGATAGCCGCAGCCACGAGGTCGCACAAAACGTGCATTTCCCTAAAAACGCGGAGAAGGGTCGCGAGAGAGTAGCGTGCGGGCTACGTTATCGCTGGCAAGCATTGCCCAGTCTAAGTAGTCGACAGGGAGCGCACAAAAACCGAATATAAGAGTGGAACGAAGAAAAGGAGTTCCGAGCTTATGAAGGCATCCGTTATAGGAGCACTTCCGGCGTGTTGACACTGCAGTCGGTTGACCCGGTTGGCTCAAAAGGAAACAAGCGGCCCTGATCGCCGGTCCTGATAGCGGCAATAGAGTCTAGATTACCTCAGGGGTGCTCACACTTGTCCGTCGTTCGCGGGGAGTATCGAGCGCGACGCCGCGACGTCGCGGAAACATTTCTCACGTGTATAAAATAACTGCGTGCAATTTCGAACCCAGCAATGGTTTCGAGATGATGGCACCCCTCTCGTTCCTGACGCGTCGTTTACGGATTTGATTTTACACCGCGAGATTGACACGAAGCTCCCTCGTTACAAAGCCCCGTTGCAGCTGCGTCGAATGCCCGAAATGTAATTTTTAAGCTGTCGCGCGCACGCACGCACCGGGTCGTCCCCGACTCGTCGGGGGTCAACGTCCGGTCATCCATCCATCCATCGAACGTGCAAGCGCCGGATCGGATTATTCGTCAGCCGGTCGATCCTAAATCTTTCCTCGGCCTCGAAAGTTCCGAGGCAAGATGTAAGACACCGCGCGAGATGATGTATCGGGTCGTGGTGGCGGCCGATAAAGACGCCATCCAAGTCCACGGGTGTGTGGACCCCTGGCCGGCGGCCATTGATCATCCCATCCCGCGATGGATACACCGTTCCCCGGCATTCGGCCAATTACGCGCTCCGCGTACAGCATCTACTCGGCGTGTTTCGTAATTGGGAAACTTGCCGCTTTAACGCCCGCCGTGGGAAACGCTACCCCTCTTATCGGGTGCTTAGTGAAATTCTCGGTAACCGCGACCTCGCAACCTTGACGACTCAGCGGCAACCGATTTCCCTCTCTCGTGCTCATCACCGTTCGTGAAGATCGATTACGCCCGCGGGATGGATGGTGCGCACCTACGACTTATCCCATTTTCGGTTATTTTTCCGTATCGTTCATTGCGACCTGCCGCGATGCGGCTTATCGCTGATTCATGCAGTCCTCCCCGAGAAATGCTCGCATGCATCCCTCGAAAGCGTTGACTATTTATCACTGCCAACGTGCGCCGCGTAGCTCTCGCGAGTTGGCAAGCAGGAACGCTTGCTTTTTTAATTCAAGTTGGCTGACATGAAATTGTGAAAATTCTTCTGCTGTATCATATTAAGCAAGTGGTTTTAATAGATTTTGTTATTGCAAGTTTGCACACAGCTATAGCTGATTGCCATTCAACGCAATTTATAAATTACTTCCCCAGCGCTGAGACCGGTTATCTTTCTCATAAAGTATAAAGCATACAGCGCTCCACCATGAAGATTTATTACGTACTCGCAGAAGTGAGCTCGTATTCACAAATGAGTACAAACTATGAATCTTCATGGTAACAATATTGCGCTCCATGTTTTTATTTTTGGAATGTCGCAATTCTCCATCTTGTGTAACAAATAATACTGGCGGTTTTAGATCATTGCTCTCCTAGTGTTATTTAATAATTTAGGTATACGTGTATTTGTTTAAAGTTTCACAATATAAATGTTTTTTTTATAAACTGAGACTCTGCATTCTGTCATTTGAGCCGGGTAGCGTTTCATCCATTACCATTTGAAAATTTGAATCTGCTCTTGACGTTTCCTCTTTTTAATAATTTACGAAATATTTTTCAAAATATTATTTTTATCTTGATATACTAATAGTATAACAACATAAAAAGAAACTCGTTAATCAATAGTTTCGAGCCATCGCGTTTTGCATGTACGCCGCAAGCTAAGAGAGAGCTTACGCCTCGTCCTGGCGCGCAATTAACATGATCGTTTCGGAGTCAATCCGTGATGGCCCGCTGCAAAACAGTTTGACATACACCCTTGAATGCACAGTCCGCATAAACTGTTCCGCCAACAACAGCTCCGCCGAAAGACAGGATTTTAGTGAGTTTAAGAGCGCGCGAGTGGCTCGGGGGCCGATTGTTGGGGGTCGCATCCGGTTGGATGCTCGATCGAAGGATCCCGCAATTCGGCGCGCAATACTCCCAGCGAGACAATGCGGAGATCAGGACGGCCATTAGGCGGAGAGGATGGCGGCGGTATTGAGCGTAGCGTAGGGCCGATGCAGAGAACAACCCCCCGTCGGGGGAGGCCCGGGCCTTCAGACTTCAGAATCCGCAAGCGTCGAGCATCCTTCACAGCGCGTCGCGCCAGCAGCACAACGCTCCGCGCCGCTCGCGGGTATCGGGCTTTGCTCTTCGGGCGAAAGCAGATACAATGGAGTCGGCGAACCCGCCGACATAACGGAGGCTTGCTCGGTTTCGTCGGACGAACGAGCGGACGGACGGACGGACGGACGGACGGACGGAGACGAAGGACCGAATTCCGTGGATCGAGGCTTTCGGGAACAATAGCGAGTTGTCTGCGTTTCCCGCGCCTCCTCGTCCCCCGCGTGCGGAAGCTGCTCTCCCGCGGATTACACGGAAAATGCCTGTTCCGGCATACACACGCCTGATAAATAGCTGCTTCCTAATTCCGTGGCCGTCGACATCTCTTCGTCTCGACGAGTCACCCCCCCCCCCGCCACCCCCATGGCGATTTTGCCTACAATAATCGTTCCGCGCGACTTGAGCGCGCACCCGCTCGAAAAAGTGCGCCTGAGCACTCGAGCGGGTTCCGCAAGACCGCGAAACGGAATTGCGCACAACGACGACGACTAATAAATTGCGGTTTTACGGCTGCGGAACGAACGCGGCTGAAAGAGGCTTACCGACGGAAATGGCGCTGGTGTTTCTTACCAGAGTAACGCAATACGGTTTTAATGCATAGAAGCGGAGGCGAGAATTAGGGCAATTCCTCTCTCTCTCTCTCTCTCTCTCTCTCTCTCTCTTCCTCTCTGTCTTCCTCTCGCGCGACTCGTGCAGTGATAAAATTTAAATTTATCGCGACCGCGACGCACACCGCCGCGACGCTAAGCTCCGTATAAATTGCGCCATATGGCTTATCGTTCGGTAAATTTATATCGAAATTCGATGGGATATAAAATACAATAACCCAAGCGTGTGCGTAAGCTGAACCTACCCCGTCCCGCGATCGAGCCCTCCGTATAAAGAAAAAGCAATAATGCGAAACAGTTCTATACATCGTAATTATCGGTCGCAGTACCGTGGCGCGCGCCTACGGGGGTCGCGATCGCGGACGTTATCGTAAAACGAATTTCATTCCCCGGTGGTAGCCGAGGTTGAGCCCCGTGATATTTCCCGTGAAAAGGTCCAGATAAATTCGAGAACTCGATACGCGCGATTCCGGCTGGAACGGCGCCCGCCGGAAACGGAGACCCGTGTCGGAAACGAGCCCCGAGATGTTGCATTATTTCCAAGCCTCGTGCCCAGGTCACCGGCGATCGCCGGGACAAATCGCGGGAGAAAGACCTTCAGCAGGCGGAGTCCGACTATCGTACGAATATCGAGCCTCCATCGGAGATTCGGGTCGGCATCAATTTTCAAAAGGTCACGGCACCGGTACAGTGGCCAATATCCCTGAGAATGGAGTCGCGCGGACGAGAGGCGAGCTTGCGAAACGCCGTTTGCCGGCTGATTAATGGAGCAGACTTATGTACCGCAGGCCTCCAATCCACTTGAGCATCGAGTGCCACTCGCCCGTACATTCATCCACTCTAGTATCTTCCTAATGCGCGTCGGCGGGAGGCTATAAGTTAAAAGGAGATAGGAGCAGACCGATAACGATGTCGACGGCGGTCGTCTGCAACGTGTTCGAAATAAACGCGCTTCACTCTCGAGCTTCCTTGGCGAAATGGAAACAGGATTAAGCTGGCAAGAGAGAAAGGAGAGAGAGAGAGAGAGAGAGAGAGAGCCTAAAGGGAGAGAGAGAGGCTTGGAAAATACAACGGAAATATTGATGACTCATAAATCCAAGTACCGATGCGCCCCGCGGCTCTTATGTGCCCGTAAATTATTTACAGACTTGAGTGATATAATCGACAGGTCCCCCCACAAAGAGAATTCCCCCTAATGGGTTTATTCCTGCGGGAGCTACACCTGGAATCGCTTAATTATGGGATCGATATGTCGCAACGCTTTGATAAGCTCACCGCATCCGGATTATTATTCGGCATATAATATTTCACCGGGGAGAATATTGTAGTGTTTCTGCGCGCAAACACACACACACATGCACATGAGAAATTCATAAACTGGATTACACACACGAAAATAACGTGGACACGCTTGCATCAGACTCTGCGGCTCTAATTTGGAAATCGATGAACGTTTGATCCGCTAAGAATGCACAAAAAATAAAAAGATTTATCTATTTGCATCATACATCTAAAACTTGAAAGCGCGGAGCTTTCTGCCGCTCGCAGCTCGAGGAGTTTTTGACGATTTGGCAATCGATGACGAAGCATGTTGCCCTCTATTTCACGAAACAATTTCCTCACTCGTGTTTGACAAAAAGATATATATCACGGCGTGCAAAGGGCGGGTAGAACGTGCGCGCGTAACTCGCGCTTAATCGTGTCTCGGATAACTGGATATCTGTTAGGAGGCAAATAATTCGAAACTTCTTGCCGCTCTCGGTGACTTTTTCGTTTGAGAGGCGAATTGCGAGGACGGTCTAAAAGGCGCACCCAAGGAAATGGAACGAAATTGCAGATAAGAAGCGCGCAAGGGACAGCCCTGTCCCTGTCCCCGGCGTGATCCTCAAAGGGAACGCCGAGGAATTAGGAAAATTTTAAGCCGGCGATAATTCCGTAAGAATGCATTCTCCTCTCACGTGCCTGCCTCGCGGAAATCTCAAATTAAATCGCGATTAGTTTTACAAAGGCGCAGATGTAAAAGGGCGCGATTACGAGGACGGCGAGCGGATCGAAACGGCGAGATACGCTGCGCTAGAGGGACTTCGATTCAGCGTGCGCGCGCTGAATTTTCGAATGCAATTGAGCCGCCAATTCCGTAAATATCGCGCTGAGGGATCGTCGCTCGGAAAATGACGCGCGTGATCTCATTTTCCCGTTGGGCTCGCAGATGTGAGCGGGAAAAGGTACGACCGGCCTACAGAAATGAATCGGCGATTGTAACGGAAGAGGAGAAGCAAGAGTTGCCCCGAAGAAAATCAGCGGTGGAAAAAGTAAGGGTGGAAGGCTCTGCTCGTTCGTGCGATCGGCGACCTCGTACTATCAGAAGGTCAGTAATTGGCTGTTACATTTTAAACAACCGACCGCGTGCGCTTTAATTTACTTTTATTTCCGCCCGGGGAATTTTCGTTCCCGCTTTCACGGAGGTTTATAACTGGAACCTTCGCCCCCGCCCGGCATTGGCTACGTCGTGTGAAAAAAAAGGACTTTTTAGTGTACTGCTTCTACCCGTCGTTCTTTTATTCTCGATCCTGTGAAGCTCCCACAGCTGCTTAGGGAATTTTAAGCAGCACGGCAAAGCAAAATATCCGCCCTTATGCATAACGCCAAATTGTATTTTTTTACGTCCCGTCTGCGCGATGGTGTTTTACATTTGTTTGTCATTTCTTTCGTCGCACTATTCCATTAGGAGACATAGCAATCGTCAGAGATTTCGTTTCTCAAAATTAGTTTTATTATTACAAATCTTCGTACAAAGGTACATTTCGTATCACCGAGTTAAGATTATTACGAAATAATGAGTCGTACCGGAACGAATTGCAAAATATTTCCGCATGGAAGGAGCAAGAAAATAGGAGCGCTTTCAGAAATGTAAAATATAAAAAGCTCTTCCTAAAGTAGTTTTCGCAGTCGCGAGTGCATGAGGCGGGACAGGGAAAGCCCGTCACTTTCGACGCATCGCTGTTGCGTAATACATGGAGATGTAATCTTGGCGGAGCAATAAAAGATTTGAAATCATCGCGAGCAACAGCGAGGCGTGAGGTGAGCAAGAACGGACTACTCGCCCCTACGAAAGAGCACCCCCGGCTTTTCGACCATGTTGAAAAATCTCCGGCCGCGCGATAAGCCGCTATTTATGCGCGCGCCGATTAACTTACCATCGGTGTCACAGGAAATTGCGTTATTCGCGGATAAGCGTGCGAGATACGCTGAAACCGCGCTCGCTCGAGGAGCAGCCGGAAATAGGTAGGTATCGTAACGATACTTCGGAAGAATCCCAGCGCGCGAATAAAACTGATAGCGAACGTCGGGGCGAACGCGGCCCGCCATTCCTTTTTACCGCATAGAGCTTAACCGATGCTGCAACTCCCATCCCCGGGAACGCTCGGGAAATAGGACGGGAGGGAAAGACACGGGGCGAGAAAGAGGGCGGACGGAGGGCGCGGGGCGGACCACACGCACACACGTATACAGACAGTCGGCGGAACTAGTCGGAGGGAGCTCTACCCATAAATATTAATTGAGTCTCCCATCGGCGTCGTCGGCGCGAGGACGCGGAGATTTCCGAATGGCGTGTTGTTCGGCAGAAAACGAAAATCCGCAGGCCGCAGGTCCATAAATCCCCAAGTTTCTGCGGCTGTCTCCGCCAAGCCACACGGTGACGGAGAGGAGGGAAACTGGTCGAGGGGTGAGGTTGATGGCCCGCCGTTACCACCCCCGCGGGTAAGCCACGTTGCCGCGTACCTTATCCGCTTCCTTCCGCTCTCTATTATGTTATTTACACGCGACACGCCAGATTATCCACGAGGGGAGGCTCGTTCTCGCACTGGTTTCAGATATAACGCCGTAATGCGTGGGCTGCGTGCTCGTCCGCAGTTAGCCCGGCGGCCACGCGCGTAAAATGTTTATTAATGTAATTAGCTACAATGGCGAATTTATCCTGCCGCGTGTATCCACTCTTAAAAAAGCCGTGTTAAATCAAATCGAAATCATTGTTGCCTCTTTTCCGCGACGCTGATTGGTTATCTCGATTCGCGTTGTGCGTTATGTTTAGTTTAGATTACCATCGAGTGGCTGTCTTCGCGTGGAGGTTAACAATTTGATAGAGTGTAATAATTGTGCATATAATAAATAATAGATGAATATTATTATTCGAAAATAATATTAATATTGAAAAATAAAATAGCGCGCGCCTGTGTTGTACTGGTAACAATATAAATATCCCAGAACTCCTCGGAAAAAGAAAACAATTTTAATGACTAGAACTTTTTCATTTATTGTTTTAACGAATTTTAAATCATCGAGAACTCTAGGCATTATGCCAAGTAACAATATAAATAGCACAGAACTCCTCGGAAAAAGAAAAAAATTTTATTCTAGACACTTTGTGTCAAAAGTGAGTAGTATAAAGAATAGCTATCCGTTAAATGCGTAATCAGAGGTTTCAATGAAGAAAAGAAATTTTTAGTTATCTGGAAAATAGCTATTGAGAAGTAGGTATGAAGAAACCGGGCATAAATCTAAAGGATTTTCAATCGTCGAAAACTCTTCGCAATATGCCAAATCCACTCTTAAAAAAGCCGTGTTAAATGTCTTCGCGTGGAGGTTAACAATTTGGTAGAGTATGATAATTGTGCATATAATAAATAATAGATGAATATTATTCAGAAACATTATTAATTTTTAAAAATAAAATAGCGCGCGCCTGTGTTGTACTAGTCATTTTAAAAGCGTGCACTCTCTCCTCTCGCTCTCGCTCCTTTTCTCCTTTCTGCTGTGCACTACAACTATATTACGTATTGTTTCCGTTATACATTTTTTATTTATAAGTTTTAATTGCACGTATCGGTTTCACGTGAATTTCAATATTTAAAGAAAACTCGCACGCTGTAAGAGCACGCTCAGAATTAAACAAACTTCTCGCAAAGGACAGAAATACCGATAACATCGTGCGCAATGCGAACGTCGGCGCACGCTCTCATCCTAATCCTCTCGCGGGAATAATTTCGTGCTTGCGATGCGCTGATGCGACCAAACTACGTGATACGCTTTATTTACAGCGTGGACAGAAGAGGCGGCTTAGAGTACTGCGACGCTGCCGACTTGTCAGGCGACGAGAAATCAGAGGGAAAACCCGAGAGAAACGAAAAAAAGACAGAGTCTCACGCACGCCTCGTCTTCGAAACGAGCAACCGTCGGTCTGCCAGAACGGTGGCTAGACGGTGGCGTCTTATACGATAGCGGTTGGTTGGCGGCAATAAAGCGCTATCTGGCTTCCACTCCGAGTCACTTAACGTCTGCGAGGACATTTAAAGTCCTTGGAAGAGAGCGCGGACCATCCGCGCTATAAAACACTGTGCCTCGCCACCCCTCGTCGCAGCTACTTATTATAACGACATTATCCTCGCTCGTCCCCCCTTCCCCGTCCCCGAGCTCACCTCCGCCTCCCCGAGCGCCTCTCATTAGCTATCCCATCAACGACACTTCCTACCACCCTTTCCCCGTTTCGGTCGCAGCCAACGATGCCGCCGGGATAAATGGAAGACGTACTTTTTTTCCATCCTCTCTCCACTCCTTCCTACTGGCGACGTTCTGCTCCTCGGCGCGCCGCGACGATCGTGACTGAATTAATTTCGGTTCGATGCGCGTAGTCGCTCGTAATCCATTTATCGCGGGGACGAGTTGTTACGTCGTAACACTTTCCCGTTCGCATTCTCAGCGATAACGGGGAAGCGGGACATTATCGTGCCTCGGTGGGATGTATCACCGAGGCCGAGATGCATAAAACACCGTTGGAAACGGCGTTCCTCGCGAGAAAGTCTTCTCGGGGTGGATCACATTTTTTAAAAAATTCTCCCCAGTCTTATAAAATTACGCGGAGCTGGAAAATTATGTAGTTCCTCCAGAGCTAACGAGACGCACGCTAAACAAAAAGTTGTTATACATTTTTTATGCGGGTCAGTAAATTGCCCCAGTGAAGTTTAAGCTACGGCTACCTACCTTCCTGCCTGCCTGCCTGCCTGCCTGCCTGCCTGCCTGCCTACTCACTCCCGGCTGAGATAAAAACTTTAAATCGAAGGGAGGAAGCGCGTCAGACGATATGATCATAGAAGATTCTCGCACGCCGCGAATGAGCCTCTCTGCCCTTGATGCGAAAGGAACGTCGGTGTTTAATTTCGTCAGGAGAAACATAAAAGCCACCCCAAAATTCACTCGAATTATGCTGACATCAGTCGCTCCTGCGTGGGTGCGCCGCCACTTACGAATCTCAAAATTCAGTAAAATTCCTCGTTCACCCTCCGGCCCGGAAATTTTTCCGGTCGCGTGCAGCCACTCTCGTTCCTCCGACCGAAGGTCCTAAATCCCGCACGACGTGGAATTTCATCGATATTCTCTAATAAATTCGAATTGGTCGCTCGAGATTCCCACAGTTCTAGTTGTAAATATTCAAAGTTTTTATTCCAATCAGTTTTCCTCCCCATTCTGCGTTCCGTCTTTGCTGTTCCTCCTGCGTTCTCCTTTCGCGAGAGCCTCTAACCAACCCTCCACCCCTTCTGACACAGCCGCGTCGCATCACGAGAGGAGGGAACAATCCAAGTTTCGCTCGAGATGGATTTCCGACCGAGGAAAAAAAACGAAACTTTCCTCGACTTTCGTCGGGGAGAGGGAAGGCGGGAGCATCGTTTGTGTCAGGCCACGGCCTGAAATCGAATCTCGAAATTCTCGATGGGCCGTCGCGGTGAATTTCGGCGCGGAGCCGCTGCTCTCTTTCTCCCGGGCGGTCCATGATTTACGCGCGAGGTAAATCATCTCGCGTTACGCGTGCCCTTCGAACTACAATGAGCCCCCGTCATTCACGGTGTAAAATCGCACGGGGAGAGAGAAACGAGCCGTAGGCGCTCTCTCGCCCACGAGACTCTTCGTGGCAATCATTTCTTTCCACTCTCAGATCGGCCCTCTCCCCTTCGCCCCGTCCGCGCCACGTTCATCAATCTTCCGCGGCTTCCAGTACGCCACACGTGCTGACGAGTTTCAGTCGAGAAATCGTAATTGCTTCACCGTGTGTATGTATGTGCGAGCGGCATAGAAAAAAAAAGGAAAAACGCTCCGAGCTTTCTCAGCGACCCCGCCGACATAATTGTGACTAACGAAATGCTCTCTCCTCGAAAGAGATCTCCGAAGTAACGTGACGATTAACGACAATTTATCACGGCTGAGCAAAGATCATACAGCAGGGTTTACGTAGGGATTTATACACAAAGGGAGTCGCGTGACGCGTCGATTTACCGAGAAAATAATTCGTTTGTTGGGAGCGCACAGCCCGGTTCCTCTGACAGCAGCAGCTTCGTGGACGCACAACAGCACAAAGCACACAAAAGTATGGTCCACGCGATTCGTTATAACTGCTGCGAGCGGCTCTTTTCGCGCGTGCAGTCATATCAGCGTCTGCATGACAGACGCGCGCGCCACCGAAGACGTGCAAAGGTAGGGGAAATTAAATTAAATTTAAATTAAGTTCAATTAATTAAGCCGCTTCCCCCGTGGGAACGAGCGCCTCTGCGCTCGCTCGCTCATTGTCCCTGAAATTCACCTCCTGCGAAAGGGTTGCCTGAGAGGGGTAGTGATCCTTGTTTGGCGCCGGATACGGAACTAATCTCTTTTAAATTAGTATTAAATTCTAAACGGCCCGCCGAGGGTCCGTGCGCGATGTTATTAAATTCCGCTGCGGTGCCACGTGTCGCCACGTGGGATTTTCTCGGCGCGCGGGCCCGATGTTTTACACCGATCATAAATACGGTGGACTCCTCTATTACGCGCCGGCGGCGTTACGATTCCCGCAATATACGGCATAATCTTTCATCCCCAAAATTGTGTCCGGGCGAAATTTAAAGTGCGCTTTAAAGCATCTGGGGATCTTTAACGATATGATTAATAATGTCGCGCGCGCTGTCCATCCACCTGCACGTACCCTTAAGTGCCCTTAACGTATTTCTGAGTATCCGCAGCGGCGGCAACAAATTCCATTGGTGATCGTATTAAAGGATTAATTTGACGCGATGGCGTCAGCCCCGGTCATTACTTTGCCAGAGCCGCATTTCCGACTGCAGCTTGATCCGAGATCGTAACCGACGCTGTAAGTGGCAGGTCGCAAGACACTGCCACCGAAAGAGATATACGGTAACGACAGACAATTCGAGGGAGCTTTCGAAGCCTCGTCGGTACCGTGCCAAAGAGAGCCGAGACTACCTGTCCCGCTTCATCCCCCGCGCCGCTCGCAGTAGGTTACTGTACATACACCCTGGTGCGCGATATATATGTACCTCGGTATTTAAGCAACCAATTACGCCGTATACCGAGCGATCGTAACGGAGGATCGTAATATGAGAACGGCAACTGTGCCGGTGCCACCTTATAAATTTCACCCAATTGCCGCCGCGCTCCCTCCCCCCAAAAAAGTCACGCGTAGTCGGCAATAATCCGCCTGCGGGTGGAACGTTGAAAATTTTCGGAGGCGAGTGTCGTCGCAACACTGTACATTACGGATCGCGATTCGCCATACGCGCTCTCATGCGCTAATTACCGATGGCGCGATCGATACAGCGGTATCTGCATCTTCGAAATGGACAATTTCGAGTTAAAAGAGTTGGATAAAATTGACGAGGCAATTTTGTTGAATAAATCTTTCAGTAGAATTTGCATGTTGCTGCAATACGTGAATGAGTTTCGCAGCGCGGAATTTTTAATGTAAGACCACGTCCGGATTGTTATTTATTCCATATTTGCGTCTGTTTCTCGTATATAGCCGAGAGTACGTGCCTTCGCTTCGAAACAAGTATAATTCCTCCGCAGGAGTTGGTTTCCTCGCAAACGACGTTCCACCCTCGCATTAATAGGACGCATTTACCTGCGTCGCAACTTAAAACTTGCAAAATATTCCCGGGAGATTGTAGCCGCACGCCGTCGAGGTCACGTTTGTGGCTCGAGGCCGGCCCCATGGAGACTGAAAAATGAATCTTCTCCCATAGTGAGGCAAGATAGGTGCCCGGACGGTCATACATTTCGTACGAAAGGGTCTTTCTCAGTTTGATTTTTTCTCCCTTTTCGCGGAAGGTGGGACTATTGCACGGAGGCCGACCGCTGCCATTCCATATTTCATGACGATGAATTAAAGCAGGCGTCGATGCAGCCTCCGTGAGATTACTTATTCACTGATGGCATAAAAAAACACACGTATCTATATTTTTAAAAATATTTTTTAATATAGCGCGATAATGATAACTGACAAATGCATAATATTTGGTTGCACCTCAACCAAATTGTCGCGTAGTGCATTACTTTGCAAATTACAAATAGCACATTTTGCTTGCAATAACGTGTATTTTCTGTGTTACGTAAATGGAATGAAAAAAAGAAAATAATTTTCACGTCACACGACTTTGCAGTCACGCCAATTTTATTTTCTCCAGTTGCTCCAATTTTCTGCTTTACCATATCAAATACGAGTAAAAATAATGCGCTGAATAGACATATGTAAGAACAGATAAAGCGACATCATTACACCGTCTAAATTGAGCGATCGAATCGCTCCGAATAAATAAGCTATTTACAGAAGCTATTTACAGTGATGAAACTTTAACTTCAATAATCCATCCCTCGCATTTTCGACGCGGACCCTCTCTTCCTTTCGTACATCGATTCACGTACAAGTCAACGCGCCACCTTCGCTCCCTTATATCCCGACTGGTCGAAATAAATAAATCACCGCGCCACCTCAATATGTTCACCACCAAGCAGTTATTACTCACCCCAAATAAATAGACGATAAGGAGCGTAGTGATTACATCGACGAGTAATTCATGAAGAGTCGTTAGGCGTTAGAAAGGGACATTGGGATTGGCTCTGATTGCGTAATAAAAATTCGTCGCTCGTCGCAGACGCCTTATTTCTCTTTAAGAGACGTTACGTAAAGTTTTCACTTTACGTAAAACACCTGCATCGAACGCTATATCGAAGAACGAACGACAAGCCTGCGCGCAGTTAATGATACACCTTATAAACCTCACACATGGAGCTGTTGCCCTTAGCGAAACGATTAGCGTATCGCGTATGCGGCGGTAGGGTCTATAAAGGGAAGGACGTGCCATGCAGAAAGGGGTCGCCGCTTGAAGCATGGGATAAATACGGGCGGCGTTAATAAAGTCTTATCGGCGTGAGGCCATGCGTGTCGACTTAAAGCCATGAACGCACTAATCCGCTATGCTAATGTCAGTCGGCCGGGAAAACAGTCGAGTAAGGTAATTCCGCAGTGCGCTCCACCGGGTTACGCGTATCTACATGGAACAACGTTGTACCGCGCGTATCTCAGCGGGACCGCGCGCGAGAAGAGCGAGCCGCGATAATTCTCACTTGAGGAGGGAAAAAGGCGAGCTACGCGCCCTTAAACACCCTTAAACGACCCGCGACGTGGGAAACGACCGCGCGAGAAAAGTCGAAAAATTGTCGAGACGGAAATTCAGCTTCTCCTCGGCGAGTATCCCCGTCGTCACGCTTCGTCTTGTCCCCCGGAAAAATCTGACGGCGAGCTGCGCATCGTAATGACGTAGAGAAAAACCCCACGGGAATGGAAGAACCCCCGCGCGGCCTCGGTATAACGTGTTTACGACATGCCGACACGACGTAATCTGGAATATTATATAATGCACGGCATATCGGAAGCGGGAGAAAAGGATTCGACGGCGGATTCGCTCGGCGAATGGAATTCGAGCTGACGTAACGCGCGCGAGGTGCATTGGGTGCAGCGTAACGTATCTCATCTCGGGATGACTTGTTCCATGCATATCTCGTTTGCTCCCCTTTTCCCCAGCTGCCACGAATAGTTTGATTGTAGCGCGAAATTTTATTGCACTCCCGCGTTCCCCGCGAGCCCGTTTTTACCGCAGAGTTGGGTCCGTCGCGTGTCCGAGCGATTACGTGTCGAGAGAACGATAATAAATGCCTGTACAATGATACATTGTGCTGGATATAATAAATTGAGAGATGGGACGCAGAATGTCTTCATTCGGGAAATGTTCGAATTGGCAACTCGCTGAAAAGAAATCTTGTTTATTCAATGCTCATTTAAATTCGATGCGAATACAGCTTCCATATATTTCGAAATAATAACTATCGCGTTATTCTGAAACGTTACTCAATCCCTCTTTTTTCTCGGGTAAGACTTCCTGTAATAGTCTAAGAACATATAGAACATGAAGGCAACTTGAGACATGTAAATGTATGCTAATGGTTTCCGCGTTGGCTCGCAAGATGGTAAAAGCGCTTGGAACGTATGAGCTACCATGATAGCAAATTGGATCTGAAATAAAACGAAGAAAACGTTGACTGTTGAGAACAAAGATGCAGTTTGTACTCGAGCGGCAGTATTTAGCAGTTTTGTTCTCTTGCGGTTCTACTCGATTTCATCTTTTGAGAAACAGTCGCTCTTGGAAATAAAACGCGATATCTCTCGTTAAAATCATACAAATAAGTACTCACGACGAACAATTCCAAAAGGTAAGGATATGCAGCATTCAGACGGCGTTTACGTTTGACAGACTCGATACACCGCGTGCAAAACAAACAGCACGCGGCATTTTGGCCTCCGGCCCCTCTTCCTTCATTCACCGAGCGGAATTCTAGAGCGCAAAAGCTCCGCGCGCGCGAAATTAAACAACCACGTAACCCGATAAATCGTTCCGTCGATATCGCCGGAAATAAAAATTCTCCGGTAACGGATTATTTAATTAAAAACGGTACCGCGAGCCTTCGTTCACCCGTCACCCCGCCCGCGTCCGCCGCCCGCTCACGGTTACGCTCAAATGCAAACCGAATTGGGATTCAACGAGAACACGTGTGATTCTGCAAGCAGCGCTTACAGAGCTTTTCAATCCCTCGTGAAAAGCCAGTTATCGAGTTATGGGAGCGCTGTAACCACAATGAAGTCCGCGCATATGAACATATCACGCGAAACGCGCTCTTTCGAACCGCTCGCATGAATTTGATGGGCACACTCTATATTTCTCAAATCTGTCGGATCGATCGCGCATATTTGTTTGCACGCTCGCGACGATCGAGCTGTCTGTGCAGTGTTGCAGAAGCGAAAGGTAATTACGTACGAGCTGCAATCGGGTCATGTGCTTCTTCCACGGGGCGATCATCCCCTGCATTCTCGGGCCCAAACTGGCGCACAGGTAATAGATGTACATAATTACGTGCACTGCGCAGTTCGGCAGCATTATGAAGGTCCACATACCACCTGCGCATCATTCGAGATTACTATTTTCCGATTTTCAAACAAATTCTTAGAGTTTGATCGGAGTGTAGCTCGATACATAATTTTTTTTAAGTCTTACTGGAAGTTTTGTAAATTGTTGAAATTTTCTTCCAAAATTACCGTGATTATTACTTAGTGCGTACCAGGTGCATATTTGCAAGAAATCCACGCCAGGAGGAGAGTCGCCGTGTGATGATACACGTGAAGAAACGACGTTTGATTATACTTCTTGCGAAGGATGAAAATAACGGTGTCCGCAAGCTCGGTGATTTTCAGGATTAAAACCCACCACACCCATCGGGCCATCTGCAAATAAATAAAATCTCCACAAATTTGTGGATATACAGCGAAAGAGTCTGCATCGTGATTTTAGATGCAGATTTTCAGTTTCAATTAAAAAATCTCGTGAAATCTTTGTACGATTTCATTTATCTATAAATTGCAATAAACAATAACATAAGACTGGTAATTTTATCACAAGTTTTAACGACGATTGCTTACGCTAAGCGACATGGGGTCGTTCGAAATGACGAAGGGCTCGCATCCCACGGAGAGATGCATCGTGTAGCCGGATGTGAGTATCTGGAAAACACACGAACACGACCATCTCGTAACTCAAACTTTCGCACCCATGTTAATTTGTTAATTACACTCACACCATAGAATATAACAGCGCTCGCGCTCGCGACGCAAATGTTATAACAGATCATAATCTTGGTAAGCGCATAAGGTTTTCTGTCCTTCATGCAGAGCGGTCCGACGTAAAGTACAAAGGACAGATAAGCGAGTGAAATTAGCGCTATACCAAATGGATTTGACATCAAAGGCCACCCGGAAACTCTGGGATCTGCAAATCAAAGAGGAAAATACAAGTAACGTGTCAACAAAATATTTGCGACATGTATTTAAGCTCATGAGGAAAATTATAGATTGATATCGCGTGGTGTAGAAAAGTATAAACTCAAATTATATACTAAATTATATACTCAACTATTTATTCGTTTACTTTTTAACTTACCTGAAATCTCGTCCATTAGGTAATAATAAATATCCATGATGCCCATATCCTTCAAAATAGACGACGAAAAGATAGGTTGTTGATCAAAATAATAGAATAATCGGAAATTATGATAAATAATAATATATGATGATTGAACGGAAGATTATACTCCGTTTTGAAGCTTTATTGATAATGCAAGGAGATAAATACATTAAAAATCAAATGACAATTACAATACATACCTTTGAAGAGGAATTCGGCAGATTTCTCTCATACTTTGTTTCCAGCTTGTACATATTTACTGAAATTGAAGGAACTAACTAATATTGATGTTAACAACCCTTCGCGTCGGTAGCGGACTGCGCTTTACACTCCCTCATTCGCAGGGCAAGAACCCCTAACGTCAGCTAAAACACAGGGTTGTAATTGACGCACAAAGCACCCTGCGGAAAATTTGCCGGCAAACACCGTTGAAATGTATGCAAAACAAGAGCATCATGTGAAAACATTTAACAGAAAGCATGCATTTTCATATTACGTAGCATAAAAATATATGTATACAACTTTGAAAGAATTTATCCACAATTTTAAATTGTATTTTAATAATGCATTTGATATAATATTAAAAAGATGATATAACACAAACTGAAATATTTTCGATATGTCTAAAATAATAATAATGAAACTTTTAAGGAATATTTAATATGCCTGCAAAAATTGTTCTCCGTGCATAGAAGCGTACAGCCATGGTGACGAATAATTTTATTCCAGCTAGTATAGATGTATGGCTTCTTCGCTTCGTTATTTAAATGTGGATTAACCGACTTTGTACAGAATATACATGGAATATACATGGAATATGGCATTTTCTAGTTGCTTAAATATATAATAAATGCTTTTTAAATAGCTAATTCTTCCCCGAATTGTTGAATGACCTGAAAAGATTAAAATATTCTTTCTCTCTGTTTCTCCCTCCATTATTCGAAAGAAAATAAAATAATAATTTAAATTCTATTTTGCGCTATTTGTATTTGCATTTTGTAAAAAGAACATTGTGACTTAATAGTGGATTGTACTACTTTCTCGCGTTTCGATCGAAGACAGTGGAGACTCGTAGCGGACTTTTTAGGAATTCAAAAATGAAAGACCACGAAACCATACTCATGGATACAGAACGCCTGTATTATGACAATCGGTTACACATCGACGCCTACAAATGCGTTTCACGTGCCGACCGTGTTTGTAGAGCACGCAGCTGTCGCTGCAAGTGGCAACGGAATGCAACTACCGACGTTCGATATCGCTTGTTGTTATCGATTGCAGCTGCATCTGTCGAGAATATCAACCGTCAATTGCAGCTGCAACCATAGGGTACCAGCAAGCGGTTTAAAACAACGCAGAGTGCGCTATGATACAGTTTCGATGCAACAATACTCGATAAAAGTCGATTATGCAATGCGGCTTACCGCGATTTAGGCATGGCGAATAATTTAAAATTTCGCGAGAGAGCGAAATTGAAACAAAAATTTTTTGGCATCTTCTCCTCTTGTCAACTCTCTCTATTTACGGCTCATATCGCATATAAGATACAGATTCAAACATCTGGAATTTCCATTAATGATTCCATTAAAAATATGCGCGAATAATGAGCGAAAAATGAAAAACAGGATTTGCATTTCTCCATATGAAAATTATTGACTGACGCAATCCGGATTGCCGACATTTCCGTGAATATTTTACTTGACAAGATCGATATTATCTGCACATTGAAATCTAAAAGTTTAATGTACTCAACTCAGCGCTCGCGTGGAACTGCTTGTTAAATAAGGTAGTGGCCGTTCACTGCGATAAATTAAAAATTCAGCTGCGGGATTATTGAAACCAGAAAAACACGTTAAAATCCGCTCGGATTGGCTGCAAAGTAGGTAGTCCGTCATTAGGCAAAACCGGTTTTTTCGGCCCACCCTGCAGGCGTACGAACTGCTACTCATTGCGTATCTACCATTCAGGATCTGCGATCTTTGATCGATCATTATATTTTTTTTTTGCAATCTCCAATTGCATCTACAAACACTTTATCCCTTTTCCGACACGAGGGTAACGCGAAATGGAATTCGTTGCTCTGTCCATCTCGTCTCTCTCTCTCTCTCTCTTTCTCTCCCCCCCTCTTTCTCTCTTTTTTATTTCATTATACATTCTACACAAATTGATGGGCAGTTTCGCCAAGGATAAACGGAGAAACCTTCCTGATGGTTTGTTTCTTTCCCGTGCCCCGTCCCTTCTGCCTCTTTCGTTCACGCGTCGCGCCTAATTGGAAACGAAACGCGCTTGATCCTTCATCTCGCAATGGTATTCGTATAAAAATATCTGCTTAATATTATTATATCCTTTATTTTTTAATATCAAAGGCTAGTATTCATAGTCCGTTCATATTTCCAGACGATCTGAAGTAATGTCTTATGATGCTAATATGACTGTGTGTGTGATTGGTTTCAAATATCTTATGATTGTACTTAAGATGGTCTTAAATCAGAATCACCAATGATCTATAATACGCAAACTGAATTTATTATACTATACTAACTGGAGTAGCTTGATTCGTGGCATTACTTTTTCTCGGAAATCGTTAGTCGTACGAGAAAAAGTGGTGGATGATAACATGTGCATTTTTAATAGATCTACAACTTTTGTATAATACTTTTTTGCATATAATTAATATTTCGCAAGATAAACAAATAAAATTGATTTTTTCTGTGATTTTATGATTTTTTCGATTTTCAAGGTGCCAGGGGCACCTTTTCCCTTTATCCGATTGAACTGAAATTTTACACAGATTATTTTTTTATAAAATGGAACCAAACTGGGGAGTAGCGCGAAAAAAATCCCCAAAAAATTTTCACCAAGAGTAAATAAGAACCACCCTAGTACGACATAATTAAGTAGCCCAGGAGGAAGTGAGCGCACCGCGTGCACTTAATTTTCGCACATTTTAATTGTAATCATTATCATTTTCGTTTCAGTCGGCATATCCTCTGGCTATTCACCGAGCGCGCTCCTCCCTCTTCGAGTTTTCACGTAACGCGATAGCGGAAGCGTGCGCGCAATCGCGATACAACTGCAGCGATGTGTTGTTACCCGGGTCCATCCGTGTTGAGAGCTCATTACGAATGCGGGCCACTTAATTAATTAATTAAATAATCGCGAGCGCGCGTCCTCGGACAGAACGGTAGCTTCGCGCGAAAATATGACGGCATGACTGATGCGGCGCGACAAGGAGGCGCATTTCCGTGCACGTGTGCGCACGTATATATCCGATCTCGTATTTCCGCTCTCTAACGTGGCAGCCTCCTTTCTCGCCGTGGCGCGCGAGGAGCGAAACAGGAGAAAAGGGGGGAAAAAGAGGAAAACAAGAGAGAAACATCGAAGGGAATTGGCAGGACTCATCGTCGCGCCGGGCACACACAATCCTGCAATCCTGTATAGTAAAGGGACAAATTGCAACTACAATGTTGCAGAGGAAACGCGTACAGTCGCCGGCAAGAGGCGCGTTCACCGACGATATTGAATTACTCAGACGTGCAACGTCCGAGCGGTTCATCTCGCAGCGGGAATCCAGTTTCTCGGCCGGCGAGTGTTCGCACGGATGGTGCGCACGGACGCGGCGGCTCTCCTCCTCGTTTATTTTCCTTCTTGCGTACGTCAGGAATCGCCATCGCCGCCGGTTGTTGCATCGAGTTTGCGTACGCGCGAGCGACCCCGACACGCCATGGAATTTACGCGACACGAGTCGAGAGCCGAAACGATCGCCGATCCGCCCCTTGCGCGTCCCGTCTCGCATAATAACTTAATTCGCCGCGAAAAATAATACGCAAAACTTATTGCATTCTAAGCGTACGCGACGTTGGGCCTCGTTGTCGCCACGTTAATCGGCGGCGACAGATTCCTCGGACGGATCTCTCGAGCGAGCCGATCGCCGCTCTCGGCGGACGTCTCTCAGACATCTATTTCTGAGCGTCGCGGAGACTCCGATGAGTTTGTATAATTTGACGAGGAGGAATATCCGTCTTCTCTCTTTCTAACGAACTCAGTCTAACGAATTCTCTCCGTGGGTAGACGATCATTGCGCGATCAATTAATAATGATCGCGCCACGGATAATTGACGGTTATTCGCGCTTGTACGCGATTGGGAATTTCTCTCGAGTGTTCTTGATCCCGTCAGACGTCACGGCACATTCAGCGCCGTGACAGTTTATACCACATTCAGTCATTGGGCTTGTTGCGGCGAGGTGAAATTTCATCACTACGTTCTTACCTAGCCGTAACGCGTTTGCCATCCACCATTCGCCGCAATCCGTGTCACCGCCGATGCAAATGTAGTCTCTGTTTATAGCAGCGGTAAAGATCCCTGCGCTTAGACCGCAAAAGTCGATTCGCGCTGTACGGCCACGGCGAAATATATATTCGCCTATAATACAGAAACGTGTTCGTTTCGCGTTAGAAACCCGCAGCGATAATGCAGGGACGACAACGACGACAGGAAACGATGCGACTCAAATCGAATCATCATCATCATCAGGATTCGTTATTGCTGCGGACAGACCGCACGTAAAAAATATAATTTCTCGAGGAATGCACGGACACGTTGATTGATGTTCGATTTAAAATAATTAAAAATAATGCAAGCGCAAACGTAAACTGATTACTGGTGTCGCCGTAATGTCAAAGATCGTTCAATCGTACTGGCGAGGCGCTTATCTTCGCGATATAAGCACATTTTATAATACACAATGTCACAAACTAACGATTATCGATGTAAGATGCGATTTATGTAAACATTGCTATCTATCTCCGTGTAATTAACGTCGCGCGTACATCAAATCCGTCGAAACTGGATAAATTTATCGCTTGGCGCTAGCAAACTTAAGACAAACACATCAGCTATCGTCGTTCATTCGACTTGCAATGTTAAGGCAGGAGCCACAGACTTTTGCATAAGCGTATAAACAGATGCATAAGGAATTTGATTGGTCCATTTCCTTATGCACATGCTTATAGACCAATCAAATTCCTTATGCATCTTTTTATGCGCTTATGCAAAAGTCCGTGCTCCTGCCTTTAACTTTTACGTCAAATACGCGTGAACTTTGGCGCACAAGAGCGCCCGTTGTCGATCGAGCCATCCCGAGGTCTTCATTAGGTGCGAGGTTCCCTGAAATCCGTGCTCTCTGCTAAAGAGAAGAGCGACCAGTTCTCGCGAGACTCGAACGGAACGGGGAAAAAGGGACGAACAAAAAGGATCTCGCCGCCGTGTTCGAGCGCACAGGATATCGGGTTTCCTGGAGGAACAAAGTCCATCGGATTCGCGATTCACGCCGATCTATTGAAACTGCGGATTCTCCCTGCGATACGTAACGACATCCTCCGCGGCAAGCCGGCTCGTCAAAATAATCGAGTGTCAAGATTGCGTCAATGGTTGCAGCAATAATATTACACGCAAGCTATCTCGAATCGCGATTCCATTGGATAACAAGTGACGTCACCCCGGTCGTAAACATAATTTTATGCATCGGGCATATAGTCAACACGTGGCCGATTAATGCGTCAAGGGACAATGATCGCCGTTCCTCGTGGATATACAGGAGACAGCAATTTGCAATCTCCTAGCAGGCAATGAGCCCTCCGGGCAACGGTGCCGCTCCTCCGACGTATATGTATATGTATATGTACATCGTGCAGCCTCCGTACCTTTCTCTTCTTCATCGGCTCTCCCCTTTCGTACCTTTCGCGCTGTCCAGGACGCACGCGTACCTGAGTTCGACCACTCTCCCTTATTAAAACCCTTGCGCCGCGCCTGACAAGCTGTCTTGCAGCAATGTCACTGGTTACTCGTCCGCCAGATTAGACAGCTTGCACGAAACGCCACGGAATCAATCTGATAAGAATCTGCCTTCCCGACGAGAGTCGAAAAGTCATTTCGTTTTGAATGTCTGAGCTACAGTGAATGCAAAAAGTATTCGTACAGGGGAAAGTTCTTTGAAAAAATCGTTATTTGTAGAAAATAAACTTTAATTAGCAATATATTAATACTGAATACAATATATGTTATACTTCTAAATAATATTACATCACAAAAATATAATAATCGAAACATAGCGTCCCTATAATTAACAAAAACAAAAACTTGTATTAATTCCTTGCGCAGAAAGTATTCGTACACTCCTTTTTTAATTAAAAAAATTTATTAATTAATACTTTGTAGGGTTTCCATTAGCATTAATTACAGCTTGTAGTCTTTGATTCATCGAATGTACCAACTTTTGCGTGACAGTTGATGAGATAGAATTCCATTCTTGTTGAAGAGCTGTTTTTAAATCATTTCGATTAGAAATTTGCCTTTTTCTAATAGCATCTCCAAGAATTTTCCATAAATGTTCAATAGGATTCAATAGGATTGAGGTCAGATGATTGGGGAGGTGTATATAATTGTTTCCGAATATTATATAAAAGCCATTGTTTTGTATTATATGCTGTATGTTTAGGATCATTGTCTTGTTGGAAAATATATTTTTCCGCGATTCCTAATTTTTGTGCACTAGTATGAAGATTTTTTTTTAAATCTCTATGTACATTTTGTGGTCCATTATACCATCAATAAAATGTAGATTGCCGACTCCAGCTGCGCTCATACACCCCCAAACAAGTACAGAACCGCCACCGTGTTTAACCGTTGGTATAAGATTTCTTGGGTCTAATTCTGTATTTTTTTTTACGCCATACCATACGCCTGCCATCGGAGCCAAAAATATTATATTTGCTCTCATCTGAGAAAATAACTGTGTTCCAGAATTCATCCGGTTTATTTAAGTATTGTTTCGCAAATTCTAATCGTTTATTGCGATTAGTCGCATTTACTCAGAACTTTTTCCTGGCAACACGGCCATGATATCCGTTTTCTGGCAACACATTTCGAACTGTGTTAGCGGAAACGTCCACACCGCGATTTTTTAGTTCGCCCGCAATCTTTGGAGCACTTGTTTTCGGATCCAGCTTTACTTGGCGAAGAATGAAACGTTTGTCGGTTTCAGTGAAGGCTTGTGGTCGACCGGTTCTTGGTTTATTTTAACTGTTTTTCTAATACAAAAACGGTCAATTATTGATTGGACTGTTGATCGAGGTCTATCGATGAGCTGAGCAACTTTCCCGTAGAGATTTACACTGATTGTGTAATTTAATAATGATTTTTCGCTCTTCTTCGTTAGTCTCCTTATTCTTGCGACCCATTTTGCTCTAATAACGCAGTAAGACTGATATGGATAGTATTTCTAGGACCGTGACCGAGAAGTAAAACACACATTCCTATTGTAAACAAAGAAGCTCCACGTAAACACTTGTGTCGTAACGCTACAATCTAAATCTCTCAACTGTACGAATACTTTCTGCGCATTGAATTACTACAAGTTTTTGTTTTTGTTAATTATAAGGACGATATCTTTCAATTATTATATTTTTGTTGATGTAATATTATTCAGAGATATAACATATATTGTATTCAGTATTAATATATCGTTAATTAAAGTTTATTTTCTACAAATAAGGATTTTTTCAAAGAAATCTCCCCTGTACGAATACTTTTTGCACTCACTGTATATTCATTTCGATTCTCGCTGATGTCAATGTTTCTCCAGAAACCGAGGGTGGCACACGACGAGCTCGCGAACGCTCTTCGCGAGTTTCCCATCCGTCGACGTGACCCGGCGACCTGAGTTGCAGTCAATTACGACGAGACGTACTGAAAGTGGTAGAGTCCACGATTGTCCGAAATCTATGGATTTTCGCAGGCAAAATTCCGTCGTTCCCGTGGTGTTTGGCTCGGCGAGCCGGCGAGTGCACGGCGTGACACATTTTTTTTTCTGTCTGCATCACGCACGGGTAGGTTTCGAGAACAGGAAGAATGCCGGTGCTGTTATTGCGCCGCGTGTAATTTGCCCGGGCTGCACACAATGGTCCCCGCGTTTTAATATAGATATACACGTCGCTCCTGTGCTTAAACGACGAGTAACCATACGTATAATGCGACGACGAGAGCGGTAATTTCCGCGGAGACACGGTGAGCCAGAGACGCGGGGGGGGGGGGGGGGTGCAGACAAGTACGAAAATTCACCGTCCGCAAACGACGGGCCGAGGTCCACCGTCTCGTGTTGGCCGCCGAGCCGGCTTTTCTTGGGAGGGAACCAAGACTCTGCAAGTTTGTATCGGCGACCGAGAGAGAATGTGGCGAGAAACCCGATGGAGCGGTTAAAGCACCGCGGCGAACGAGGAAGACAGCGGAAGGCGGACAGAACTTGTAACTTAAGACGGTACCAGGGCGAAGCGGAATCTTCCCATCGCCGCGCCGTTTGCCTGCTGGAACGGGCACTTGACATTGACTGATATTTTATTTTCCGACGGATCACTGTAATTGCAAGATTCTTTGCAAGCGGACGAGCGGCGAGCAGGCGCACGAGACATTCCCGGCGTGACGGACTTTCAGCGAAAATTCAGCGCATCGACTTTGTAATACGCGCGAATGTGCATACGCGCAAGATAACCCGTTTATCTTTACTACTTTTTCAGTCTTATCTAGCTCGCCGTTCGGCTTCAATTATCAACGGTTTACGAGGAGGAAACTCTTTCGTCAAACGCAGTAGGCTCGCTGACTAAATGTAATACAACGTGCTGCTAGCTGATGAAACGGCATGTTGCTACGAGAAAGTCGATGGAGACAGCGATGGATAGGGATAGCTTCGAAATTTGAGTGGTCGATTAATTACTAGCATATTTGCACAATGTCGTCTCACCGGCCCAGACATCATCGATTACACAGCTAACGCCTGAAAGCTATCTATCAGTATCTCTCACATATAGTTTGCTGCTATCTATCGATATCTCCGGTCGCCTCTGCCACGAATTAGTGACACTTTCAGCGTGATGTAACATTACATCGTCGAGAAACGGATGATGCGATACAGTCGTACACGCAGATATGAAACAATCGTTTTACTCTCGTTTATATTATACGTTTGCGATAAGAAATGCTCTTATTTGCGAGATACGAGCGCGAGTTGCAGAGCTGACACTGCTCTGGAAGCGATTAAAAATGAGTTACATAAACAATTCGCCGGATTCACCCGGACGTATCACGCAAGTAATGATTGCGTATCATTATACTTGATCGTAAATTGCAGCACGGATCACATATATTGTCGCTACTGATACGGTAATGCGGCGATAAGGCGACTCGAGAGCTAATAATATACATAGATAGCGATGTTTATCAGGGTCACTGCGCGGAGGGGAGGGGAAAGGGGAGAGAGGAAGACCGGTCCGAAAATATAAACGCCCTACATTTAAACGGGATTCGATAAAATAACGGGTAATTCAATCGCTATAAATTCCATATAGAATTATCTCTCCTTCCCGCAACGATCTGCGGCCATCTGCCTCGCTCCTCCTCGCTCGCTCGGTCGGTCCGTCGCGTCGTAAACTGAATTCGTGTCGCTGTGCGCGTTACGCAACGTGATTTTCATTAAAAAACAATACAGCATCACTCCGAAACCGTCTGTCCCAGAAAAGAAAAGGGACAGTTCGTCAAGATCGCGCGCGCGCGCGCTCTCGCTGCTCCTCCTCGCGATCGTCGTCTCCTCTCGTCCTCTCGGTGCGATTCTCGCGAATCACGGATATTCGAGGCTTCACATCGCGTTCGCGATACGTTGCCGAAATGTATTTTTACAGGCTCGAAAATGGTTTACGGGAACCTCGTAATGTCGTACTTTGTGACGACCCATATATGTATACGCGCACACTTACGCACGCACGCCAAGGTACTTTGCGTGTGGTATAAAGTACGATGCGACGAGATCAGATACGATCCGATCGACGGTCCGCTATTTCTGCCGGTACAGTCCTTGACAAAATATTGCTGAAGACCGAGCCGACTGGCAGGTCCGCTCTCGCCAATGTTCCTCGCGGCCCCGCGGCCGTAAAATAACATTTTATCGCCGGCCGCGCGGCGTATCCAGTGGTAAGTCGACGCGCAGAATGCTGGAGCAATCGCTTGCGTTAATAACGCAGTTCAAAGAGAATCTGCCCGTAAAATTCCCGCCAACAAGTCTCAAAATTGCCGAAAATTTTATTAAGTTGAACCCACCGACTAATTTTGTCGATCGTCGTCGCACAAGAAAAGATTACTTAGCAAACGCGGTTTAAAGAGGAAGAAATCAAGTGATTACGTTGAGCAACATTATCTTAGCGTCTCCGAAAAAAATCCGACGAACGATAAAATCTTGTGGCAAGTGAATGAAGATATTGGAGCGCTGATAAAAATACAACGCGCTAGCTCGCGCGCGTAGAATTGAGAACGGTCCAATCGCCATCCGACAGCTGATGTATGATTGATAGCCGAGAGATCACTGCCAGAAATAATACAAAGATATAAGCGACATAATTGCGGCAATTAAGTGTGAAAGAGAAGCGAGACTACGTCCAGCGTGCCAAAGGGCCGCGCGCCAACGTGACGAACACCAACTCGGGAGCAAGTTTTCGACGTTTCGTATCGCTTGAACTTGACTGTTCGCCGTACTCATTGTTAGTCATTGTGCGCACGTAGAGGAACGTATATATTGCACGTAACTGTAAGTTACGACTACTTAATACCGCCTTGTGTGTAAAATAAGTCGAGGACGTTCCGCCGTCGTCGTGTGTCAGAAGTTGATCGGTCGCTTGGAATTTCAAGTGGTCAATAATCATCAGGCGTGATTCAAGGAAGCACGTCCGAGGTGCGTTGCTTTTTTGTTCGAAGATGATGACGAAAAAGAGAGGACATAATAATACACGCGAGCGAGCGAGCGAGCGAGCTCGGCCGATTGCTTCTTGCAGGTGCAACGGTAACGTTGCCTGAAAAACGCAGCGCGATTATTACGCCTGTAACGCGTGTCTTTCGTACGGCTCAGTGTATTAAATCGGCAGCAATTGGTATCTGTACTTGTTAAATAATCATCCGGGAGCGCGCTGGACATCTGCATGCACGGTGCACGAGAGTAGGGTACCTTTTGGTCGTGCGCCTATTTGCATACTGCAATTTTTCGAGAAACGGCATTCAGGTTATTTAAATCTGTCGGTGGACGGCGTGGAGACGCCGACGAGGACGAGCGGATTAAGAAGCGGGGCAGATAGATCTCGAAGATTAATGCCATTAGTTGGTATTCAGGCTTTCCTTCTATTTCCACACGCGCAAAATTTCATTTGCATAACATACCTTTCCGCGTTTAACGGCCCGCAAGGCCTCAGAGAGCTGGCAGAATTTACGTCATTATTAAATGCTCGTACGACACCGATTTTTCATGATTCATGCGACAAGCAGCTGCGAATAAGCGCCGAAGAGAGTAATCGAGTAAAAGAGTAATTTGACAGAAAATAATAATTGTGAGTAATAAAACGTGACTTCGCGTCGGGATTGCGTCGATGCTGCGAGCCACATGGGTATACCTGCGGTACACCGCGAGACCTCGTAGATACCTACCTCCGACGTAGAAGAGACCGAGAACGTTCGAGGAACGCTCGCCGGCGATACAGGTCGCCTACAATGTGCCGAAACGTCTATCGCGTGCGCCCAGACGAGAGCGGAAAGACGAAGAGGACGTGCGACGCGTTCTCGACCGAAACTCGTCCTCGGGCGGTACATGCGTGCGTGCGTGCGTGAACTCGGCGCTCCTCCACACGCACGCACGTGAATGCACACGAACACGTCGGCAGGAATAACACGCGGTTCACTGCGAATATGTGTACACCCGAGAGGAGAGTTGCATGCCAGTCGTTTATGGGTAACTAAATATGGACGGGGGAGCGTGAGGGAACGGGAGTAAGAAGGAGAACAACTCTGCGGAATTGTAGTGGGAGAACGAGGCGAATAGGGAGACAGGTAAAGAAGCGAAAGAGAAAGAGAGAGAGAGAGAGAGAGAGGGTGAGGGAGAGGAAACGAGAGGGTAAGACCGAGCGAAAGGGAGGAAGAGACCGACGAACGGACGAACGAGGAGAGGGCGAGCAAGAAGAAACAAGGGTGAGAAAGATGACATAACAGAAACGGAAGAAAGGGGGAGAAGAGGGAGGGTGCAGTTCTTTTTTTGTTTTCACGTAGCACGAGAAGAGTGCATAAGTAGCGAAATACCAAAGTAATACTTGATATGCACGCGACGGAGCGGGATAAATTGAAGAGTCTTAACGCACGAGGGACTCCTCCTGGGCAGGTCTTCGTCGATGGAAAGACCATGGGAAGAACGCTCCATTTTCTCAATCTCCATGCGTGTCGCATCGCGTTAACCGTTGAACGCGATTAAACCCCTGCGGGATGGCGGGAGGAGATGCTTCCAGGAAATAATCGTGCGCGACACGCGGAATGGCGAACCACCGATCAATTTTGCAATCACGAGACCGATCATTAATTCATAAAGATCGCGATGATAATTAAACGTCCGCGCTCATCTCGAAAGATTGTAGAAAGCAGGCGAATATTGCCTGTACGTGATGTCGTTCGGTGCTTGCTGCCGTCGATCATAGGGCTATTCGCTTTACCGATCGTAATGACGCTATTCAAATTACACCCGCGGAAAACACCGCAACCGTTAAGTAGGTAAAATCCTTAGGTTTATAATAAATGCTTATAATAAATTATTATAAGCAGTCGAAATAACATTCTCTTACTAATGAATGCGAAACATCACGGGGATAAATGGTTCCGGCAAATTCCCGCGTGCATGTGTGTGCGTCCCGCCACGTTACGCCGATCTCTGACCCCTAACAGGATGTAATTTTCCAAATGAAGAAGGAATTAAGCATTCGCTCTCGTGCACCTTCCCCGATAATTACCCGATATTTCCACTGCAAGCCTGAATATCGCATTTAATTAAATTCGCGATTCTGGTTTGGCAGAATTTGGTAAATGTATCCCAAAGGGATACATTTACATTTCTTTCCGCAAAGAGTATCCAATCTGTACTCATCAGACAATCGCTATTCCTTTCAGACACATACACACGCAAGCTGCACGTACCGCATGCATATTTTGTCTTCAACGAGTGCGCATTTTTTCACTCAGTACCGCGAGTTTACATCGAGAGCCCTGCGAGCTATTGAAATATTCACAAGTTTCTTTCTGCGTCCAACAAACGGCAGTACGAATTATATAAGAATGATAAACAATTAATTGCACCCAGCTACGTGATTACGGGAACGAGTAATTACGAGTACCGCCGCGGTGGGTATATATTTTCATTGCAACTGCGCGAGGATAAAAAGAGGATCGAATTATCGGAATCCCGCGATTGTGTGTGACGATCACACGAGCACGGCCGCGTGTATTACACGAACCTACGAGAAGCCGAGATGTAGCTTCATGGTACTGTAGCTTCAGCGTCCACGATACTTTCCTTGATAACTGTGATGCGCGATGTCGGTAACGGTCAGCGATAGATATTATCATCGCTGGCGTTTTGCATAATTTTATAGGGTGCCGTGCACGACGACTATACCGTGCACACACGGGCACCCGAGAGTAGGCAGGGTGATCGCCGGCATTTACGGCAACTACATTGTCATATTAAGGAGAGTGCCCCGCGCGCGCGCGATACGTGTACTAAAAAGCTATGCATCGTATCGAATATACTGATAATCGCAAATTGCATGGGCGAGTTGAGTCGCTCCCCGACGTATAGCGCGCGATGCGAAGGTGCAACTTGCAATTATTGCGTGTACACAGGACGCTCATGATATCCGCGTAAAGAGGATCAACGAAGGGGGAAATGGGGGGTAACCATACGCTCTGCCATGCGTGCTGGGCCTTCTTTTATCTTTTCTTCGGAGCGAGACTCGGGCCTGGTTGCCGATAAGCTCGAGATCGGGAACCTACATCGGTCTCTTGACTGAGATGGCCGATCCGAGCGTGCGAGGGGAACGGGCGCTCCCTTCGAGATTAATAAACATATGAAATTTTATACCTCCGCGCGCGGTGGGGTAACGGTAATGCTTTGATTACAACGCTATTCATCTCGCGAAATCGGCAATCGCACGGCACGGTAACGGGATTGCCGGGACCACTAACAGGTTGATGCATGGAGTGGTACGTTCGCTCGCAATGGGGTACACGCATGGGGTACACGCGAGAGCGACGCAACGGTGGCGGTTTTGGGAAACGGACGGAGAAAAATGGATGCGTAATCGACTGGACACGACAACGATGTATCTTTAAAAGGCCGCCGGGCAAGGCGCATTAATATCGCGATACTTCTCGTAGCTAATTTGGCACGACGGTTGGCCACGCTGGTATACATATCGGGGGCCCAACAGCCCCTTGTGAATAATGAGAGCGTCGATATATGCGCGCGATGCGACTGCACCTCTCGGAGACTCGCAGATTGTTGCTCGCGCCGGTGAAATATGATCGCGGAAAAGGCGATCATTCATTTTCGCTTTTTACGGGCGCGTTGTCGCGATCCACGGCCGAACAGCAACGGGGGACACTCGGGCCCTCCTTTTTTTCGCGCCTTTAATGCATCGCGTCGTTCTCGCTGCCGATCTAAGAAACGCGCGCGCAAAAAGGGCGGCCGGCTAGCCGCTAGTTTCGTGATGCATCACGCTGCATTTTGTCATGACTTAGCAAAGTGTCTTGAGTATTCGTTTTGGGATTGCACGCTACAAAGGCTTCCTTGACGAGAAGAAAGCCCGGCGAGAGAAGCTTTGATCCAGTTTTGCGCGCGCGACAAGAGTGGTCGCTCCCCATTGTTTCACCACGATATTGCTTCATCGTGCGACGAAACGATCGTCGATGACTCGGAAAACAACCTCTCATGATGGGATTCCTTGGCCGAGCAGAGATTCATCAATGTTCCGTCGCGGGTATTCATCCCGGGTTTATTAGCTTTGGCAATTAGCGTCGCCTCGCGAGACGCTCAACGTAACGTCCATTTTACAAATTTGCATGAGCAAAGGGAGCCCTGAAAAAGGGCGCGAGCGGGGACACTATCGTGTTCCACGGCTAATTAATTGGACCCACCGCCGGCCGAGAAGACTCTCGCTGATGAACCGATACCGCGTCGGAGAGCGCAATTTCTCTCGCGTGCCCTCGCGATCGACATCCGGAGGAAGGGAACCGTCTTTCGCCGCGACACTTATATTAAGGGCACATAAGGGCCCCTCTTTATCGCTCGCTTATGAGAATCCCATCTAATTTCTTACCTATGACGCGCACGTCGTCTGCTCGGCGTAAATGTATCGCGCCCTTTTACGAGCGCCAAACACGGCCGAGGCTGTTTATCAAGGCTATCCGACAGCATCCGCGGTATAAACCGTGATTTATACCGCAGATAATACTTTAGTCGCGCTTTTAGCGATTTCATAAATTACCGGGGTTCCCTGGTTCGTCCTTCGGTGAACCAATTAAACTTAGCACAAGAGGTACGTATATATTATTGCGCCCTTAACTTCCCGTAAACGGGGACTCGAAATATGCGAATCGCTTTTATGGACGCGTCGTAATTATGAGAACGATTCCATCATGAAGAGAGTTTGTTCCGCGATCCAATCCACCAAACAGACTCGAAGATTATTAGGGGCATCCCACTTCCACTTTGTCGTCGAAAAACGGAGAACCGTTTCCTCTCAGCACGGAACTGGAATTATTTAAAGTGATATTCCTTGGTCGATTACTCGACGATGAATTTATCCCGGAGGGGGGCCAGCACGACGACTCAACCGGGCTAAATCTTTCTTCGTCTGCGGGGTGGTTCCGCTATCGAAACGAGTAAACGGGTAACACCGTGCCCGGAACCCAGTGACGATGTGCGTGCACGAGTAAACGTCTGCATTTCTGCACGCGTGTGCGTTTGTGGTCAGAGAAAGAGGCACGCAGCACGGCGGGCACCTCGTATAACCGAGCGTGAGTGCGCGAATTCGCGTATAGGCCTATAAAAGTCGTCGCAAAGTTTAAGTGCGGCGTCTCGGGCATAAACTACAGACTATATTGCTTATATAGTGCAGAAATACCCCACGCGAGAGGGGGATGCGTCTCGGTGTTTTTACGTCTTAGGCAGAGACGGGGCCCGACCGCGCACAGCTTCCCCGCGGCGCGGAGACTTGGATCGTACGGTTTCTTTGTCGAGAATCACGATGATCGCGTCATTTCGATCGTCAAGAGCCAAGTGGAATCGCAAGGAGAGTGGAAGCCGGTAGCGCGATTGCGGTAAGATCTTACCATGCGGACCGAACATATGGCACGCTCGCGAATGCAAATGATGCGAGGCAAATGAGCGAAATCGTTCCGAGGATTGAGATAACCGCGAGAAGCCAAAAGTGTTTGCACATTGGCACAATCTTGTTAATTGCGATCGTCGGAATCAAGGGGGCTGTAGCAACCTTCGCGCTGCTGATACTTTGGACCAGGTTTCTTGTTAATTAAGAACTGTCTGCGGGGAAATGTGTATCTGACGTATGGGAGATGGGGGTCAAGATAGATCGGAAGGTGGAGGAAGAAAGAGAGAGAGAGAGAAATGGAGCAAGAGCGAGAGGAAGGAAGACGGGACAAGTGAGACAAGTTGGTGACCTTGTTGAAGAGAATGGACACCGGGAGTAATTTTACCGCGCGCGCGGTGGCGGAAAAAGAACCTGTGAAAAAGGACCTGTTAAGTATCACAACGAGTGATATCCCGGAGCTGATCTACTTCGGCTATATCAAGAGCAGCTGCAGCCTCGTGGCAAGTATCGTGCAGTAATAGCAGCAACATCCACTGTACATCGCGTACAATTTCGCGCGTTACGCGTCGCGAGAGGAAAAAAGCCGGGCGTATTGCGATAGAAAGTGTGCCTCTCGAAACTGCCACATTTCTGCGGCGTCGTTCGTTAGCCAACCGGGAGTTGCCGGGAGGTTGCGATGGTCGGGCGCCGTTTATTTTTTCCTTATTACCGCCAACCTTTTACACTGGAACAATTTTCAGCACGCACGCAGAACATCGGTACCCATCGGGAACGCTTTTTTTTCCGCGCTCAAGACGTGAGCGCGCAGTGAGAATCTCCTTTGTTTCGTGAGGAACGATTGAAAAGATTGCTCGCGTGCATCGGATACTTCAGCTCTCTGCTGAATGCGTCGTAATAGCAGGTGTGAACCTCCGGCGGGAAGAAAAAGTTCGAGCGGCTGAATACAGTCCTCAAATTTGTGATCCTTGCTCGCTCGCAAACCGGAGGCGGCCGCGTTGCATAAAAGCCGAGTTTGCTTCACGTGCATCCGTGCTCTTACACACATTATCCGTTTGCGCGGCATGATTGTGGCCGCGACCTAGTTGATGCTCCGAATGCTTTAAAACAGTTTCCTTCCTTCCTTTTATCTGAAAGGAGAGAAAGAATAAAGTCTTTGGAAGCACTTAAAACATTGACTGTATGTCAACCGCAGCCTGCATGACATAATGACGTTGTTACATCTCGCCGATACCACTGCTGCACATTTTTCTCACGTTATTACAGCGTCACTTACAATTAGTGGTTTCGACGTTTCCCGCGAGGTTCACCCAAACGCGATGAAGAAAATGAATTAATCAGTAACTCCGTTTCTCGCTGATAAGCCAAGAATCATCATCGACTACGAAGCCTCGACAATCGCTGCGAAATCTTCGCTGAGGATCAACGTTCGCTGGCTCATCGCAACGGTGCATCGCACGATCGACATCGCGTCTATCTTCTTTCACACCGGTTTAACGCCAACGCGTTTCGGGCGCGAGTGTTACGGACGTCATTCGCCTGTAACGTATGCGTTGTCCAAAGCGGTCGACAGCTCGAGTTTTGGTATCGCGACCGTGATCGTAAACCCTGTGATCGCTCTCCGTCTCCGTGAGCTTTACAACACCTAAAGTCTCGGCGACGCCAAGCTGCAATTGGGCGGAGCCTCGTTTTTTTCCCGTTACTTAGCGTCGTCCTCCCTTGCTCTTTCCGTTCTATAATCGCGCGCACTGGGCCACGTCTGACACGCAGGCGTCTCGCGAAAAAGTTCCAGATACGCGTTGCAGGTGGTAACGGTAGTAGCGGCGAAACATGTGATCGTCAGGAGCTATCGATGCCCGCTACAGGAAGGCGAAGCTTTATAATATCGCGTGGGGAGGGAGGGCGATCTCAATGGGGGCATAACCGTACTCGCCAGCACCGCCTTAAGAAGATTGAAACCAGGGACCGTTGTCGAGCAAAAGCGAAAACCGTGAGACACGGTCGAAGCGCGGAGTAACGTGCAATGAAAGAATGAAAAGGAAGAAAAGAGGAAAAATGTTGAAATAAAATTCTCACTCCCTCGCGACGTTAGGGTGCGTTAACGGAGCATTAAAACGGTTTACACGTATTACTATCGTTATTTAGCGTGAACGGAGAGTATTGGCCGGTGAGATATCGGGTCCCCCATTTTATCGGACCCCCGTATCCGCTGCTGGGAAGCTGCGGGACGACTCTGCAGACGCTATCGCTCGGAAATAAGGACACATCGTCGCTCTCGTGTGGTCCGCGCCACGAGAAGTCTCAACCGCCGCCAGCGTGCACGTCGGGCTTATTGGTACTCGCGCTCTTGGCGAAATAGAGTCTGACACGCGATTCGATCCCTCTTAATCGGAGTGTCTGGACATACCATGCCGGTTGTGTGTTAGTCGCTCGTCGTTCGCATGGACAATACGAAATCGAGAACTTGTATTGGTCGCACTTACCTTAAACTCACGTTAAGGTCCGTTGATCTGATCTCTCCCGCTGCATAATTTGATGCGGATGCTTGCGCGGTGAAATCCAGGCTGCAGAATAATACAGTTTACATTTCTCGCCCTTTGAATAAAATATCGCATCCACACGCAAAGTTATATCGAGCAAACTCTGACAGTAATAAGAGCATAGTTGTCCTTGGAAAAAGAGTGAGGAGGGATCAGGCACATTGAGGCGCTGCTGGATTAGCAGTACTGTTTTATTTATATGTCATAGCATAACACTTAAAAATATGCCAAGTACACTGAATCCGTGGACGACAATACGCTCCATAGCGTCGCTTCCTCTGCGCGCGAGGCTGTCCTTCTGCCTTCGTCACATTGTCACCGTCATCTCCCTGTCACATCCCGGTGATGACTATCTACCTATTACCGATCGCGATTGCTCTTGACACACAATATGTCTGTCTCTCTCTATGTGTTATCGAATAAATAACTACACAACCAAATCTCCGATAAAAAACAAGTGGATGGATCGCGCTAAGCAGACAACCAAGATCCTCTCCGCTGAAACTCGAGTCGCGTCACCGGTTGCGAGCCTTTCGTAACCTTTTTTAAACAAGAATCATACATCTATTCAAAGCGCAAGAATCTCGCACCTCGCTAGTCCGATGTGAGAAATGGTGGCGCGACACCCCGCGCGATCTCGCGCGCGGATCGACGCGGAGATGCGAGTGCACCAGTGTACTTCGTCTAGCTCCCTAAGTAACTCAAAACTGAGATAAAGCGACATGTACCCTTTTATCACTAGATCCTGAGCGTCCTAAAAAGAAAAACTGCCGTTACTCGCGCGGAAGCACCCTCACAGCCGCCCTTACCCCTAAAGCCGCTCGCTCGAGTCAAGCCGATCTAGCTTGACGAGAAGGATACCGGCTGCCTGGGCGCTTTCGCTGAGAAACGCACGAAAACTTATCAAGTGAACAGAATAACGCTTAACGAAGAGGAACGTCTTCGCGATCGGCGACGAGGTCACTCCTCGATCGCCCCGCAGAAAGCACGTCGCACAATGAAATAAGACGGAGCCCTACGAGCTCGTCCCCGCACAGTACAGTAGAATTCCGCGCATAGATAGATTAGATACTAGAATATATACGTGTGTCAAAAAACATCAAGCACATCTTTCGTCTGAGCCGCGCGAAACACGCGCGACAGCAAGAGAAAGAAGGAACAACCATTAACGACTATTCTTGCCTTTAGAGAGCTGGGGAAGTTACTGACGAATGGCGCGTCTCTCGACGTGCCCTCCGCCGGCAAATATTTTAAGGTATCGACAAAGTGGGGCCGAATTAATTGTTATCGGTGACACCAAGAGACTGATACCTCGCCACCCCCGCTTAGACTCGCATTGCGCGCGAATCATTTATTCGCGCGGCGGAAGAGTATTCCTATCTACGTGAAAGGACGTGTGTGTGTATGCGTGTATGTGTGTGTGTGGGTGTAGCTGTGTTAAGTGTGTCTTTTTTTCCTTTAGCGAATACATTTATAGGATATAGATTACGTTATGATTAAGCGATATCCCTTAAAAAAATATGGCGATAGTACGTAAAATCCGCAAGATCGAGCGAACTTGTTACAAGCACCTCGCGTAGCACCTAAACGCTCGTGAAATTGTCGAATCTCTATTAATCGTGTACCTTAGAAAAGTGTATCAACAGCCGCCGAGTGCAAGGGATGTGCCCCTTAACGGCGAGACGTGCGGACGTCGATGCTCGAGACACGAGACGTGCAGTGTCTTGTCGCAGCCCAGGTACGGCTGAATGTGCTTAAATCGCTAATTAAACTTAAACTTAACGTAAACTTAAAACTCTTTTTCTCAAACCTTGAGTAAAAATTTATAAACCGAAAGCGGTACCAAGATGAAGATGCAGCGTTTTTTTTTAAATTATCCATACAGAGAATCCATGATCCTTTCAAGCTTTCGTATAAAGATTAGGATGATCAGTTGAAACTTGACAGATTATAAAATATTTTTAAACTAAAAATAGTACCATCATGATGGTACTATTATCATGATCACACATCACGCGCGATGAAGTGTGTGATATTCACACAGTGACTTCTAACAGTGCACGCATTGCAAAGACGCAGCGTTTTCCTTGAAATTATATATAAATTGAAACAGAGAATCCACGATGTTTCAACCTTTGTAAAGGCCAGGATTGTTGAAACTTGACAAATTAAAAATAAATCTACAAGCTGGACGCTCTGTGAAACTCTTCAAGACAATGTCTTCTCCGCCCGCTGGCGGCGAATCCGTGGCAGGCTAAATAATTCGACGTATCGTGACAAGAGGTTTTGCAAAATGGAAAGAAGAAACGTTCCCGTTCGCCGTGTATGCGTGCTTATACATGCACTCATGCATGAGGCGAGAGCCGCGTATGTGCATGCGGATGCACGCGAGTGCGCCGGCCACGACGGACGGACACATGTTCCACACGCGAGCGTAACGCACGCGAGCGTACACGCGTACAGTGTGCGCTGTTTACGGTATTCACTGTGTTAATACTCGGCAATTTTGGATTTTACAGGCACGCCACGGCAAACGTTAGATCGCGCAACGGACTCCGCGCCCAGTTCGCGCGGAACAAGCGGAATCCGCGCATTCGCGCTCCGCAAATGAGGAATTCCCGAGAGATTCCCGTCGCGCGCATCAATCCGCTCGTCCGTTTCGCGTTCCTCCTCGCCGGATCCGTTCTCCTCTCTCAAAACGAGAACTCGTTAAAACGGTAGCGCACTCCTCGAGCGTACGTTAATTCCGCTAACCGTACGCGCAGCAACAACGCTGGGGCGAACTATCTTAAGCTGAAATTGCGGGTTACGGTAATAAACACCAGGATGCCGAAAATTATAGGATATCGGCATCTCGGTCTGCCACGATCTCGATCGCGCGCGTTGCACGTTGTCTTCGTGCGGACATCTGACGCGAGCCGACCTTCTTGCTCACGTGAGCAACAAAAGGATCCGCTTTGGCGTACCTTCCGGAGGGTCCTGCGACGGTCCAATTAAAAAATCGACTGAGGTACCCGTGAGAACTCTCCTCTCGCTATTCAGGCACTCGCAAGGCCGGAAGCGGAACGGCGTTCTTGCGAGCGCGCGCGAGAAAGACCGTCAAGAACCGAACGACCGAAAAACTCCGCGGCGTGACGAAGGAAGGGTTGGACGGGACAATAAAATAATGACACACTCGTTCTGGACTGTCGGATTAATTGTAACTAAATCTCCGGCGTATTTAAAGCACCAGTGATGGGAAATAATATCGTGAGATCAAGCTATACGCGCACCGAAATCGAAAAAGGAGCGGCCCGGCCGTAAAATAAATCTTCGTGCGCGATCGTGTGTCCATAAAAGCGCGGTTGATATGCAAATTAATTCCCCGGCGTCCCCAAATTGCGCAAAGGCGCTGACGATAAATTCGACGCAGCACGATGCAGCAGCGCGCTCATTATTGAAACGCAAATTCATTTACGGGGAGAGGAGTCGTTAAAGGTCTATGGTAATATCCGATCGGGCAATGTATCAAATTGTTACTCGGAACGTGTTCCCCGCCGGGCAAAAGGGAAGATTATCAAGAGAAAGAGAGAAAAAAAGATCAATCCGAAGAGAATGAGCTTGCGCATAGGGGAGACAGTTTTTCGGTGCTCTTATTTTGTAAATTAATTTGCCGCGAGCTGGAATGACCAGTTTTTCAACGGTTGTTTTATTGCCGCGTTGCGCGACTGACATGTCCACCTATTTCGCGATTACGCGCGCAGATGCGCTCGCGAAATATGAAAAGTTTTTATTATCAAGAGCGCGTGCAAGAACTGATAATTCACACCGCACAAAAAAAAGAAAAATTAGATAAAAGCAGAGATGCTGAGAAGGGAATATTACATCTCGCCTCTCTGAGAGGAATAAGGTATCGTGAAGATCCACCAACGACACTTTGAATCTTCTTGATTTAAAGGATAAGGATCGTGAATATCTTACCGTTTGCTGCACGTTTCGCATCTCTCAGCAACGTTTAACGAACGCCACAGTGTCCGAGAAAACGGCGCTTGCGATAGCCGGTACGTGTATGCGGTACATGAATAAAGTAGAAAGCGTCAAGATCACCACAAGATCCGTTGATTAAGTCCAAAGCTTCTTGCCGATTTCCGGTTTCCCGGAGCACGCGAGATCGGCGCGCTGCACGGCGATGTATGCGCGACGCATGCCGCGAAGCAAACCGTCGTTCACGATTGGATAAATTTCTCGGCGATCCGCTTGACGCACGTCGCTTGCTCGCTCGCTCGTCCGCCTTATCTCGCCGTTGCATTCTTCTCTCGCTCCAAATTTAAAATGGGCGTACATGTGCGAGGTGGACATGCGCGAGACGGACTCGCCAAACGAGAATGACTTCTCGATGGGGATCGGGAGCGCGGCGTGTCACGATCTTCCTCTCTCCTCCTCCGTGGACCGGCATCTTGCTTGATTTGAGCGCTTGCGGTAACTGCCTCGCCATGCGAAACATCAGGACCCGTCAACTCGCTCTCGCCCGAAACGAGAATCCGCGCGCGACACAATCATGCATGATCCTAGCGGCGCGTTCCTTCTTCAGGAAGGGAATCGGACATCGTTCGGAAACGAACAGCTCGAGGATGAGAATGATGATGATGATGACGATGATAGTGATGGTGACCACCCCGTGGACGTCGATCTCGCGTGACCGTTTACGCCGCTGGATCTTGGAGAATCACGACTTGGCGCGCGTGCAGGATTCTTCATGAAGAGGATGACTGCATGAGGTATCTCCTCTTCCACGGGAGCTCCCGTCTGCCCGCGGAACACGCTTTTTTCAAGATAGATGGAGAGACGGAGGGACGGCAAAGGACTCGTCCGATTCTCGATCGATCGGGATTGATTCGGTCCACGTGGTACGTAACAGCTCTGACCGCATGTCTCACGATGTCCGGGAACGAGTTGGCGATGATCAATGGCCAGGTCCACCACTCGCCTCGGCGGCCACCTTCGGAGGAGGCGACCGCGATTCTCTTTGGATTCGACACGTTTCTCTCGTCGATCTGCCTCATTGATCTTCAGCGTCCGTCCATCTGAAAGCAGAAACGAGAACAAAAGGGTCCGTAAGCGTGAAGTAAATTGCGCGCGTGTATCGCGCGATAATGATGAAGGATCACTTCCGGCTGCCTCGCCGGAGACACCGGCAGCAATTATGAAATAATTGTTTTTCGTTTATTATATCGATCGCGCGACTTGTGCAGTAAGTCTTATGTTACGGTCCTTATGACAGTATCCGAAATTGAAGAAACGCGGGGCGATTCGCTTTGTTGCTCGCGTGCCGTTTGCTTGGAAAACGTTACAGAACTGGTGCTACGTGCACGACGATGCACGCCAGAGTATGTAATTTGCGTAATATCAACATCCCCTCAATTAAGAGCGTCATTATTCGCGAAATAAAAATAATTTCAGTTTGTCCATGGCTAGCTTAATTACTTTTTAATCATCGCTTACGTCGGTTAGCCGCGAGAGAGAGAAAAAAAAGTATTTTATATAATTGCCGTCCGCCGCGGCTGCGATTAAAGTGTCAGCCGTAACAAGAAAATAAAAGAAGCCGCAAACTTGTCTATGCAGCCTGAGATCCGCAATGGTACCGGGTAAATCGCGTTGTTTTATTGCCACCGACAGCATTTATCGACGTAAGTCTGACATGCGACGTACAAGCAACACGTCGGCCAAGCTCGAGCGCATATCAGCATCGTCGTTGCGATAACGACTTTATTTTACTTCTCAATTAACGGAATATCGCAGGATGTTGGAATATGAGGAATAACGTCCTAAGCTAATTTATCTCGTTATCGCCGTCACGCGCAATCGCGTCCCCGGGATCTCTCAAGTTACCTTAATCGGTAAAAGCATCGAAACGGTCCCGAGAAAAACCCGGCTGATCCAGTCGTTCGAGGAGACGAAAACGCGAAAGAAGCCCTCTCCTCCTCGTTCCTCGATTATCGAATGCTGGAAACCACCGGGTTAGAAAACGAAGGAGATGGGGTTAACGACTGCCATCGTGTCGGCGGACGATCCGGCGGATATTAAATCTGGTAGCGGGACATTTCGCATTCAAGAAGTTTTCTCAGGGAAGGAGGGCAGAGGAGGCGGGGGGAAGCTTACTACCGCGAACAACTCTAAGGGTGCGTCAGGTCGCGAACAGGAAGAAGGTGGACCAGCGGTTGCACGTATTCTTCGCCGTAAACGAAATCCACCAGGAAGAGAAGCTCGCGCAAAGAGAAAAAAAGGGACAAGAAAGAGAACTTGCGCGAGACAGCGGGGATAGGGGGAGGGGGAAGGGGGGAGGATAGGGCGGCGCGGGAGCGCAGAGGAGAAAAGTATATTATGTTCCTAAAGCAATGTTACCAACTCGAGAACTGGCGAACTAGCCGACAGTAAAATCCATTTTATGTCTCCCTCGTAAAGCCAGTCAGATGAAACCCGGACTTAGTTTTCATACGTGCACCCACTGCCAGCAACCACCACCCTCCGCGCCAGATCCGGTTTTCCACCCCGCGTAGCGTAGGACCATTACATCAACTTAGGAGCAACTTTTTCCAAAGTCTAGACGCATTGCTTGACCGGACACCGAAATGTCGATTGCACCCTTCTCGAGATATCATGACCGTATAACAATCGTAAGACGGACTCTTTCCACGTTTACACGTCATCATGTAACGCGATGTAAAATCACGGGTCCTGTTAATTAAACGGTTGAGAACACCGTGCTCGATATCTCTCGATTGAGACCTTCATTTTATCAAGGAGGTACACGAAACAGTAACTTGTAAAACAAAGACCAACGCTGGATGAACACTAAAAGGCTCGGTCAAGCAAAACATCGTCCGGCACTAAAACTCGGTCGCGTCGTAAAACACACATCCCGCAGACATACGTCTCGGGAGAAGCGTAGTAGCGATAAAAGGCCCGATCCGCATCCCGTAGAATCGACTTTGAAAGGATCTTTCGGAGACGCCACAAAGTTCCCTACCCCACTATCCCGTGGGGAATACCCGCCGTCTGTTAATCGGCTTCTTTGTTTGCCGATGCTGCAACCGTGTCTAAAGAAGAGTCATCATTGATAAAAGTCAGCCGTGATCCGACTTGGGGGGACGAGTGCCAACGCGCGTAAAGGAGGATTGGCGGAGAGGCGATTACCGTTCTCGTCTCCGCGGTGTGCAATTGCCTTCGTAGAAACCATAAAATCTTTGGACTCTGTCGAAGCACCGAGCACAGCCGGATGCAGATTACAGCTACGAAGAAATCGCCGTCAAAAACAAACTGTAGGACCAGCCTGAAAAGAAGGCAAGGGAGTGTCACAACGGAGAGGGAATCCATCGCGCGTAGTTGTCCATCACCGTTACAACGTATTTAACCAGCTGACGATGCTCGCAATATTATTCCCACTCGTAAAACGATTCTCTCTCTCTCTCTCCCCCCAACGATCGACAGTTACTTTGATGACGTTTCAGGAATACCGAACGGGCATGGACCTAGCTCGTCCTTTCCCGCACGGTCGTTTTGCAATACGCAGACAGATTTCCTCCGTCTCACTCCGGCTCCCGTCTCGCTTTCATGAGGCACTAACCGTCCAAGGCGGAGTCTCTTTTTTACGAGCGACAGGTTCGTCGGAGTGGCAGCCACTTTGTTAAGTACACGCATCTATAACGGCGTGTTACGACGAGCGCAAGATCTACTCGCGTAAAGTGGATGCAAGCTTGCGAGAACGTTCAACGACCGATCGCGAGTCAATACGGGAGCCGTCGTATTCGCTGCTGGCCAGCTCTTGCCTCCTTTTTGTCGCCATTTCTGAGGCGCAACGACAAAATGTAATAAACGCGACTGGACACCGATAATATAATTATTTTATGCAATCTTAATTCCTCGGCGATGTTTGGCCGCCATTCCTCCACATTCCCCGACATTGACGAGCAGGCGAAATTCGCTCGTGTAGTTTATTCCTCGTGTCGTTCTCTTTGGGCTTTAATCTCGCGAATCCACGCGCTCGTGCTACGGAGGCTTTCCTGGACCGAGTCTCGCTTTCGAGATGATCTAGGTAGAATCCGAGACGAGCGGCGACTGCTCGGAAAGTCGTAAACGAGTCTAAGGAGACAGGCACGTAGCTAAAATGGAAACGGTCGTGGCGGTTGCGGACGAGGTGGGTGGAGGTTTATCGTCTGCCAGTAAGTGCCTCGCGGGTTCTCACACCTCGACGGGTTACCCCCGGGGCGCAGGGTGGGCAGACGGGGGAAAGAGACCGTAAAATCACGGTGTGGATACTTGAAATAATATCTATCCGCTCTCTGTGTCCCCGGCATAGCGATCGTGTTTCCATCCGTCAGGTATCGGCCCGATCGTCTGTTCGCGCCGAACTTTATCCGGTTCTCGCGGTAATTTATCGCCCACGGTCATCTTCTCCCTTTCTCCCCCGGCCGTACTGTTGCGCAAAAGAATTCGTTTATCGATCGCGAGCAGGTCGGTAGGAGGCTTTTTAAGCCCACCTTCATTAACGAGTCGCGTTATTCCGGGTGGACCCCGGTGGCTCCACTCGGCAAAGGTAGGTACGTCATATTTCATAGAGGCCCGGTTGTATTTTCGCGCGTATGACTTTAACTGTCGATGCGGACTTCGCTTGTATTTCTTCTCAAGTTTTACTGGCGCTAGGTCGACCGCTTCGAGCCGTAAACGTCAGTCCCCGCTAAAGCCCCGCATGCCGAGTACCTTCCTCAACCTTTCCTCTCAGCCGTCGCTTTCTTCTCTCTCTCTTTCTCCTGCTTCTTCTTCCTCTCTCTCTCTCTTCCTCTTCGTCTTCTTCGTCTTCTTGGTTTCCATGTCTCCGGCCCTCTTCGCCCTCTTCTTGCCTCCAAGCAACCGACGTCTTCGGCGAACACCATGCAAACTCGCCGGTCGGTTCCCCGGCCGCTGAAGAACGTCATTCTCTTGACGAGTATACTGACGAGATGGTCTGCACGGAAAGGAGTCCGCACGGAAAGACCTCGAACTTCTCTTCGCATATATTCCATGAGATAAAGCTTCGTGGCAACGGAATTTAGACGGCGCGACTTGCGTCATTCGCGTTTCTCATCTTTCATGTCCTCTTGGACTCGAAATATCCCGGCGAGTTCGAAATAGTTTGCTCGTCAATGGCACCTCGTCGTTAACTCGTTGAGGTCTCGTTCGACAGGGGTAGCCTCGGTAAAGGCACGTAAATCGGTCATCAGCCGCGAGGTCGATGCGAAATGCGTTTCAAAGCTCGCGAGTTCCGGAAACGGGTGAGAACCCGCGCTTTCGGAAAGTTTGTAGCGGGGGAGGAGGCGAGGTGATTTTAGGTTCGACCGGAAGACGTCGGTCCGTACCGTCACAGGGCCTTCATTAAGGATGCAATATGGCGGGTTTTCTGCCAGGCGAGCGAAGGGAGCGGAGCGCGCGCAGTCGGTCGCTTTTAAAAAAGTTACGACGAGGTTTATGGGGGTTTAATTGTAGCCCGCGACTGTGGTTAGAAAGTAGTAAAAGTCCTTTTGCCAGCCAAGCCGGGCCTGTTACACTGCTTAACGCTCTCCGGTTCTCGGTTACGTATGGGAAGAAACGATGATGAGAAAGGAGGAGAAGAAGAAGAAGCAGCGGTTCGTAGTTGCTCACGCACTTCAGCGCTGCTAATTATTGCTTTGTCTCGGGGAATTACGCCTCCGTTCTCTCAAAGAATAAGACCGACAGTCGCCCTCAAGGTCGGACATGTAATATATCGGAACGGCGATTCGATTCTTACACGGCGATGGTAATTTCGACGGCATTAATCGGCGTAAAATTATTTTGTCATTTTTCATGCAAAAATTTTATTTCTCTCCAACGAATCCGGGAACAGAAGTCGAGGAAAACTGCGCGGTGAGCACCTCACGTCGAAAATGCCACGGTCGCGTAACGTTTACTCTCGCTTGCCTTGTATTATATGTTTTATATAATATGAATTCCGATCGTGATCGTGAACGGAAATGACAACCGGCACGGCTTACTGGAGCGTGCATATTCTCAACATCGGGATCGAATTGATACGCGCATCGAAATTACAGCTCGCTCGCGGATACTTGCATTCGCGGCGATGCGTGCCTCGCGGACCACGACGCGGCATCTTTTCCCTCTTAACGTGTTTTACAGCGGATTTTCCGTTCTCGCAGCTATAAAATTGCCCGGCGATTTAACTAGCGACCGGTAGATTTACGCCCTTCGTAAAATTCACCGTGGAAAAAATTAACGCGCCATCATCTCGTTATGGTTATCTCCGAGCGAGGCCGGGCAGAGACCGCGAAATTCCGCAATATTTATTTTGGCGGAGGGGAGCATGTGGAAACACGTGCAATAAATGCGGCTTGACAATGCGACGTCAATGCAAACGAAGGAAGAACTGCCAAGGATGCACGATCGATCGCGCAAGTTTCGCAAGTTTCAGCTATAAAAACTAAACCTACGACCTCGCACATACATTTTGCATGATCGACAACGTGGCGAGGATAGATCCGCGGGGATCTAGCGAGATCATCGACATTCCGTGAGGCATGGGACCACTCGGACCTGGCTGGGGAGTCTGTCACATAAACCCTGGTAGTTTACTGCGCCCGGAGCAAAATAAGCGGGGGACCGGGGTGCGCCTCACTTACGACTTTGCAAGAACAAGAAGGCAGCAATGATGATGACGAGGTAGAAGGAGGAGGAGAGGAGAAGAGAAGGAGGAGAAGGACGTGAAGGAGAGAAAGAAAAAAATCCAGCGGTAAAGCTGTAAAGCGAACCGCGTTTACGAGAGTCGTTAAGGCCGCTCTGAGCGATCTGTCTGATTACATTGATGCTGCTTACTGCAAAAGCGGGACTAATCCTTTCGACGATTCGGCGAACGATCGTGCACTTATTAGGAGCAATCACGAATCCTCGCTCTCTTTCTCTCTCTTCCCCGTTCACGTACGCGTACGCAAAATCGACAACCAATCGATTTTTCTGCGCGTCAAAGTCGGGAGAAATGTTACGTGTCCTTAACGCACGTAATTGCTGTAATGAGTTGCTGCACGCAACGGTTGCCAAGGCCCATTTCGTCGAATCAATCCTTAATATAGTATAGACGGGAAAACGCTGAGAGAGATAGAGGGAGAGACGTATACGAAATATCCTTTCCCGAGGGAAAACTCGCGCTATGAGGGAGTCGCACTAGGATCCGTACTTGACAGAGTAGCGAGAGTGACGCGCAGATTGTTGGATTTGCATCGCGAGACACTCCGGGAATATGCAATGGACGGCAAAAACGTCATTGATGGGAGATGGCCTCTCAGTATCGCTTATCGTGTTCACCCCTTCCCCACGGGGAAGAAGCGGGGGAGGCAGAGAAATATACGAAGTGCCAAGGTGGTATCACCCGCTGGATTCCATCATCCCGCTCGATTCACAGGCGAGCGGGCGAGTCTGACGCGGGGAGGTCGATTTACTTTCAACAACCCTAATCACCGGCTGGAAGCAATCAGTATCCGAGATAGCCGACGATCCTCGCCGACGTTTTAATTACCGCTTCCATTTTCATATCTCGCAGTAGTATCGCCGCGCGCCGTTTAGCGAGGCCGCGCATTTTTAAGTCGTTTTACGATCGCCATTGCGCCGCATCGCATCTCGTCCCTCGTGCTGATGTGCCTCCGCCTCGTCGACTCACTCGGCTCCAACGCTCGTCTCGGCTCGGCACGGCGACGTGTTGCCCGAGTGCATGCATATGCGATAAATCTGGATTTCTTCGGCGCCAGGAGTTGACGTCCTTGCGTCGACTATCAGATCGTCTACGGGACGAAAGAAAGGGACAACCGGTTGATTTTAGCCGCGGCGGTTTTTCCGGATTTCTGCGAGCGCGCGTCGGTACCTCCCAGTCATTTCTCAGAGATGTCGGCGGCCATCAATCGAAATTAAGACGTTCGTGCACGCGAGGGCTCGGGTGAACCGCATTCTCGTCGCGAGGCGTCGTGATGACGCCGGAAATGCTGCGGTTTTTGCGGAAACGCCCCGACTGCCGGTCGTATTATTGCGAAACGTTATCTTCATTTCAACTGGATTCAGATACGGCCATGACGGTCATCACGCGTCAATTGAGAGAGGCCGACCGAACGTTTCGCTCGTAATGTAAATAATGTCACGCTTGAATGTTGCAGAAAATTGACATTACGCGTATCTCTCACGAGGGCTTATCGGAGAATATGCAAATCGCGGGATGCTGGTATCCTCGAAACGTATCTGAAATTAATCGATATTCGCCGTAATCTCTTCGGCGTGCCGGCGAAACGTACGGAAGCGAATTAAATGTACAACAAATACCACGGCGAGCTTATCTGCGGAGCAGCACGGGTATTTCCCTTGATGACCGTGATTCCGGCATCAGGTTCGAGTTCCTTACTCTCTCACGCGGACGGCGCGGCTATCTCCTCCAAATCGTCTAACCGACGAGATAGTCGGCTATCATCGGGAATAAAAATGGGATGCGGGGCGACTAGTACTCGTAAATTCGATTCTTTATAGTGTTTTCATCGTTAAAGCCGAGGATGCGGGCGGGCGCATCTTTAAGCTTCCGTACGGATTATTTGCGTCTCGAGAGGCGGTCGCTTTGATGAAGTTAGCAAAGTCTACACCGACGAAGAGGACTCGAAAATGCAAACGATCCGAGCAAACATATAAGCTCTCCGTTCTACACAGTTGAACACAGTATCGGATTGTCGGTACCAATTAGGATCTTTTTTGTGATACGAAAACCGGCAATGAAATTAATAATAACGCAGGTGTTATTTAATCACTGCGCAGCGATCTACATATGTAGACGAAAAGATGCGTGTTGTCGCTACCTCCTTGAATAATTACGCATGTCGAAATTAACTTTCCAATGAAAATTAATTTAATCGCGAAAGGGGAAAAATCGAATAATCGGTACAAGAAAGTGAGGAAGGAGGAGGAGCGAGGAGAAGTCTGGAGGAGGATAAGCGGCCGTTCTCCAAGTCTAAACGCCGTGATCTTCTCGGGTTCTCGGAAGGTAGAGCATTTTATGGCTTCGAATCTGTTTTATGTGCGCGGCGTGGAGTTGCGATCACGATCCTCTGATGATCTCGACGGTGCAGACAAAAGAGGAGCACCGGAGACCACGATTTATTCTACGACATATTCAAAAATGAATTCTTTTCTCACTCGTGGCACTCGGCATTCGTCATCCGCGCTACGTGCGAATCGCGTCACGATCTACGATCTTCCTTTTCTTTTTATTTACGCCGCGTGCAATTTATACATACACAATAGATTTCCGGTGCACGATTGTAACGGGCAAAAATGGCGGAAAATAACTAGTAACATCAAGCATAATATAATGAAGCGGACTTACCAGTGATACGGTGCCGGAGAAGTCTCAGCTGGCGGGTTGTCAGGGCACGGAGGCGTACTTAACGTGTTGGGGGGCCTCGTAATTGGCTGGAATGAATTCTGCGGTATTCCTATTTCAATAGGATACAACCCCTCATACGTCGGTGTTTCTAGGGGGCGCGGCAGTATCGGGTAGTAGTAGTAGTACCGGAGATAGTATTCCTTCACCGTTTCCGAGATTACTGATTCCGAAAAACAGAAAGAGAACGCACGTTTACTCGCTGTTGCGGGCCGGCGAAAAATTCCTGCATATCTGCATATCTTATTTTTCTAATTATCGTAATCATTGGCTGGATGCGCTGGGCGCGCGTGGAAATTCTCCACGCTCGCAATCGCGATAATGCCGCGTAAAATGCTCGCGGCCGCAAAGCGACGCGCTGCTTCGCTCGACAGTTACCGCTTTTGTGCTTTCATTGCTTAATTGGCAGTATTTAATTTTAATTGTTACCACTCCCGCGGCCGGGAATAATGAATACCGTTCACTGTTGAGTCTCCTCCCCGTCCTTCTCGGCCCCTTATTAGCCGAGCTGCTTGCGCTGCGTCGAGCGTTACGAGCTACGCGAGCATCATAACCGATCTAAATTAGTTGTTGCCCTCTGATTGCCGGGGTACGCCTCTGGCACCCCGTTGAAACGAACCAATCTATGGCGCTCCCTCGAACCGGCCAGATATCGCGTACAATTTGCGTTTCACGTTCCGCTCCGGAGATTTTCATATCGCGCGAAACGCGCGAGTGGATAAAGCCAAACAGCATCGATTCTCTCATTCGCGTAAACCCGACTTGAACATTTCGAAATCAATTCAACGAACAGACTCCGGTGCTCCGACGAGGATTTACGGTTTATCACGTGACAAGAAAAAGAAACGAGCTATCAACGTGCTCCAAGGGGGGAGTATTTTTATCTTTTCATTCGGAGCATAAATTTCGTATGACAGACATAAATTACGCGTTAAATTATTTAATCGCGACGGGCACTCTCTTATCCGACGCTCTTATCCACACACGCGGCGATTACAAGGATGCTCGAAAATTGCGGTGAATTATGCGCGAGATTGCGGAATTTATTACACGCCCACGGGGGAAAAGAAAAAAAAGAACAGCCGAGAGAAAAAGAATGTTAAATGTCGCCGCGCCGCGCGACAGTTTCAATTCGCGACGCGAACACGAGGATTCTCACTTAAAGCCGATAATTGGCGGTTCAGCATGTTGCGGGCGACGTTGCTTGATTGCGAGGAAGCATCGTCGCCGATGCTTGATGCGAGGCGATTTATAACGCATCTGTCACGCACCGGCAACTTTAGAGAGAAATCGCATCTGCATACTTGTTCTTAAATAGATTGCGTTTATCCATTTCTCGCCGGGAAGGGTAGCCGACGAGATTCACCTTCGATGCTCGAAAATTCGCGAGTCTCATCGCGCGCGTTGCTGATCCAGCCGATTATCATGACGATGATCGCCAACGTCTCGTGAATCTCGGGCTGAGGAATTATTTTGCAAACCGTCTCTTGCGTAACGCTTGTTCGGTATAATGCATCCGAGAGAAAAATAGCATTCTGCAAGAACAATAGCGACAGCACACATCGCAGCTCGAGCTCACGATTATTTTCTCGTTTTCGCTTTTGTATAGATTGTATAGATTATATTTATATAATAAAAGGATATGCACACAATAACGAGGACTATAATGACTCTAATCAGAATAATTTTAACTTAATTTAAACGAATGATCGAAGCTGTATGGAGCTTCGAAAATTCTTCGACTCCAGTGATCCCATCCTTTCCCGCTCTTCTTCACGGAGAAGCAACAATTTAACGATAAAAAATCGCAAGATTGCGTGCGAGATCGATGCAAACGTACGATGTGCCGGTATGTATGTGCACAGCTATCGCCACCCGTTCCGCATGTCCAGCAGCAATCTGGATTATTTGCCAAGGGTTGCATAGCAGTCACGCTTGGGGCGCGCAACAATTTTCTTCGCGGCAACATCTCGTGGTGTTTTGCAACGGCTGCACGTCCGAAACATTATCGGTTACTCCAGCATTTACGCCATGCACCTCGGGCAACCGGTGCGATTATCAACAAACTCCGCTCGCGAAAGAAGAGAAAGAGAGGGAGAGAGGAAGGGAGGGAGAGTGTATTCTCAAGATTTATTATGGATCTCGGTTTTCTACGTGCGTTCACTCCCGTCAACGGGAGAACCACGTCGGCCATAACCGAGAAACTTTCCGAGACGCGTCCGCGCCAGATACGTGCAATTATCTACACGCGTGTACGGATAATAATCTGATATCGCGTGGTATGCATTATAAAAAACCCATTTATTACGCAGGTGCAAAGTATTATAATAGACACTGGATGTAGCGCACTTTCCGTTACGTTTTTCCAACATTTAATGATGGTGCGCGTAAGTCATACGGTAAGAAATGACAGACGTCCGTCAGGAAAAATTGCAAACGCGTTCGTTACAAGAGGCATTATAAAAAGTTTCTCTTTCTCTCTCATGATATCGAACATTGTGAGTGTCTTTGCCGTACAAACGGATAATTAAAAGATACAAGCATATTCGAGTCCGTGTCGTATTGCAAGCAGTCGCTTTCACCAGGCAGAATGGAAGAAGAACAAGAGTCACATTTGGCAATCTGGTAATTGGGCAAATTTATTGCGCATACACAGAGACACACGAATAAGTACGCGAAATTACATTCCCGATAGATTCAGCCGCGAGTGCTGGCTCGCGGAAGCAATCAGTACGAAAGTTGCCGGTCAAAAGTATTAATCCTTTCGCGAGATCGCGGCGGACGAGCTCGCGTCTCGGCGACCTTTCGGACGCGATTCACGCGATGTGGGAATGATTTATCTCGGATGCACCCGGGAAGATGAATCCGACCAACGGTGGAGTACCCGAGTAAGCCGGCCGTAAAAATATCGCTTGCCTCGTAAATTACATTCTACGGCGCAGCCTTGCGTTACACGCTCGTCTCGGGGGCCCGATCCTCCCGTCTCCGCGAGAGATATTTGCAATGAAGCGGGCTTTTTAATACCGCCTGGCTCGCATGTAAACAGCGATACGTGAAACGCGAATCTCGCACGGCGAAGCCTTGACGCACGAAAAACACCTGCAGCCGTAACGAGAAAAACTGCGCTTGAGAAATGATCCAGCGATTCGTAACGCTGCTCGACAAAGAGAAAACAAGAGTACAACTCGGTCGGCTCGTAAAAAGCTTCTCTCTCTCTCTTATGAGTTTCATTAATTTTATACATAATAAAGCGAATCCGCCGCAAGTAATGGCGCAAGTCGTCCTCGGGAAAGGCCAGTGCGAAGTACAAAAGCGCGGTAGCGGTAAACATCGCGCGGGCGATCATGACAGATGAAAATAATCGCAGAAAATTAAGATTCAATGGGAAACGTACGGGGGGAGGTACCGATGATTTCAACGTCGCGATGAGCACCACGAGCACGGGTATTATCGAATGCAAACGTGCTCAGAATAGGATTTGCAGCTGCGCGCTCGTTCTCCGGCTTACTTAATCGCCATAACTTCCGCTCGGATTTACGTGACGTCACCTCCGACGTCGGTCGCGAGGAGAGCAAGGCGATACCGAGCCAAAAATATAATAAAGCTCGCCGGACTCTTGGCATCGTTTTATCGACAATGTCGGATCGACTTTGCGGCGCGTCTCGCGTTAAGCTCTTATCGATCATTCGTTTATCCGCGATTACGGTGCGTGTCACCGTACGTTTGTGGTAGCGTGCTGCTTGAGCCTTCCTCATTCATCCCTTAATCCCGATCTCGGCAATTTCGCCTCGATAAACTGTGCGTGCACCGAACGGCGAACGGCGAACGGCTCGCTCTCCGCGAGCACATGCATTCTGCCCGCATTGAAATTACCGGTTTTCTCGATGAGGATATTATTATCCATCATAAAGCCATCTGCCGCGTACCGCGACACACATCGCGGACTTATGCGTGTGCATCGAATACGCGAAGCTGCAATTTGCTAAAACGCTGTCATTCGCGATGAACGCATAGTACTTAGATGTGCTGAAATAGTTTATGCAGTCCTCGCGAGTCCACCGTTTCGACCGCGTCGGTGTAATTTGCAATGTTAATTGCTGTGCCCGCGACAGGTAAAATCTATTAATTTGCAAATTGCAGAGTGGCCGTGAAACGTCCAGGGAAAATCTGTTCCCGTGTCAGTCCTTCATCCTTCAGCAGATTATTTTATACGACTGCAGAGTAAAAAAATAACACCGGATACGAAACCGTTTTCTTGATGAAGCAGAAAGGAACATCGAGATATCGGCGAAACGGATAAAGCAACGGGGGGAGGGCAACGCGAGAGACGGCGTCCTGACCGGCACACGCAACCCCCTTTACGCACGTTAAAAGTGAACGGCCATGCGTGATGCAAAAGTTGTAATATTATTCGAAAGTCTTTCAAAGTTGAGGCGGTTCGAACGGCCGGTTTTACGACGGGGCACCGACGTCGCACAATGCCGGTCCTAGTGGTTTTACATATCGTAAAGTGCGTGCACGCGCGAGCTAAGGAGCGCATATAAATCGGCTTGCCTGCTGTTATGTCTCCTGCGTGCAAAGGGCCGTTTACCATTTTATGCTCTCGGGGCCTTTAAGTCCTTTTCCGGCCTTCCTTCTCTCCCGTCCCGCCTGGCGCGAAAGTCGAGTTTTGAACGCCAAGGAGAGCAAAAAGTCACCGGAACAAAATTGAAATTGCCGAGATCGAGATTAACGGATGAATGAGGAAGGCTCAATTTGATAGAAGCTCGACGAAGAAGGCACCGACGTCGTTTCGCGAATTGTTGATGACGAGCTGATCAAGTTTCCTCGAAGCAGATTGTCGACGAAGGAAAAAGACCGAATCGATTCCGTGTGAAAGGAGCATCGAATAATATTGCTTGCTTGGCGCACTTTATTTCCTTGTGCGTTGTAAATTATGCGATATGCGAGATACGAGTCGTGCTCCTCATAAACAAAGTTCCTCGGCAAAAATAAAACGCGCGTAAGCTCAGCACTATGTTACTCCTGATTTGAATAAGCTGACCGTGAAGCGTGCATTGTTATCGAACAACAGCGTGCGAGCGAGCAATCATTTAAATGTAAAGCCAATTAAGTCTGAGGCAACATGAAGAGGATACGCGTCGTTTTCGCGTTTAATAAGGAGCGCGTCGGGCCCCGTAAACACAAGGGCCCAAGAAAAAATTTAATTACGTTAATTATTAATAGAAATGACGGATACAAGTAGGCGCTCCGTCTATCAGTGAATTATCCAGCGCGATCTGCGCGATAACGGACAAATTGCGTGTATCAGGCACGCACTGCGAGTCATACATCTCCGCGGAAATATTCGATTCGCCGGTTAGAACGCATCGAATGCTCGCCTCGGTTCGGCTTGGCGTGGATGTAACCAGCATGAGATCATTATTTAATTCGCGCTGTACTCGACGAACTCGTGAGATTCACGTTGCGTGCACGTGCGTGTTACATACGTACGTGCGGCATAATGAAACATTCGTGTCTCGTGATATCGTCCCGTACAAGCGTACGCGCGATACCCGTGTGTGCCCCGGATACACACATAGGAGGTATGTATCTCCTCGCGACCATTAAATTCGCGTATCTACTTTGATTGCGATCCGTGACGCGCAGGAATTTTATTTCGAGCTGCGTGATTATGCGGGGGGACTATACACGTTACATCGGTGCAACGATAAATGCTTCTCAGGCAGCTGTGCAGGTTGTCAGCGTGACAGGACACGTGAGAAGGAAGGACCGACCTCGAGTACGTAGGACGGGACCGCTGAAAAGGAACGCGACGTGATTTTCGAGCCATGCGCGTAAGTATAAATACGTTGCAGCTTCGAGAATACTATCTAAGAAAAGCTTCGCACGTCGCACACATTATATATAGACATCGTCCTTGCACTTTATGCGCGCGATCGTTCTCGTCGTCACCTGCATCCAAGGCGGCGGCGGCGGCGATGACAACGACGATTTATTCGCGTGCGCGTCCAACAGTGTGTGTACTCGTCTCTCCCGTCCGTCCGCGCGTGCATGTGCAATTATATCGCATGCGAGAGCGATTGCCAATCGTCAAACGTTCTGTCAGATTTGTCCGAATGACGAGACGCAATTCGCGACGCAGTATACGGCCTGCGTTATTGCACGCGTTGCACATCTTATAGGCTCTGCGACCGGATGAGCGTTTGCAGTGCTAGATAAGATAAATGCGCTTATGCACATCGCTCGACCGTCACGTACATAGTTGCCCGTAATGTCAAGGAAAAACGCCGAGCCGCGCCTCGGAGGCCCCTTCGGCCGCTCCGACTCGTCGCCGCTGCTCGCAGACGCGGACGAGCGCGCTGCAAGCGCGCGATTGTACGTGCGCACCGTTCCCTGTCCCCCCCTGTCCATGGTGCTGCAAGTGCAACCGTGTCTGTCTCCCGTTCTGTTCCGTCCCGTCATGTCTGTCCCCATCTCCTTTCTTGTCTTTCTCTTCCTGTTTCTCTCTCGCTCTCTCCCTCGTTCTCCGTTTCTGTCTGGCAGCTTGCGGTTATGCAAGCTCACGGCATACATTGCCAATTTTCTCGACCCACGACTGACTCAGTTTCATCCTCCCTTCCTCCCCCCCCCCTCTCTCTCTCTCTCTCTCTCTCTGTGTGCGACTCCACTGCTCGGTGACCACGATGGACGGAGAGACGGACGGATGGACGGGCGAACGGACGGAACTCCTCCAAGCGTACCCCGTTCTTTAATAAAAAGGCAGCGACTTCTTCCTCGCTCTCGCACCGTGCACCGTGTCTAAGTTACACATATTAACTCGTCCGTGCAGACTGCAATTGCAATCTTCCCTCTCGTTTTGCTTCCGTTCGGCTTCTCGCGTTCTCCTTCCGTCCCGCTCCCGCCATTCCTCTTTGTCCTCTGAGTTTCTCTTCTTCCCTTCCCTCCGCCATCCGTTTCTCCGTCGCTCCTCTCCTCATCCTCCGGAACCACTCACTGGTTCCTTCTCTGTCACTCTTTGGCGCCGGTTTCTCTCCAACTCGCGCGACTTCTCTCTTCCTCGTGCGTGCCTGTCGTGCCGTCTCACTCGCACGGAGAAATGTGCAATTCAGGGCCGTACAAATCCCGCGGCCACTTCAAGTCTCGGCGCGCCGAGACCGATTCCTCTTGCTCGCTGCGCGGATTTTGCGAACGCGCGCCGCGTTGCCGCGCGATTTACGTGCGTAATCGCGCCGGCTACATGCACGATAAATCAGTAATAATCGATGCGGGAGTATTAATATATCGCGCAGGCTAGCTGGGGGACAACACGACGCAATAAACAACGCAACAGTAACCGGGCGTTACGTCTGCACAATAAAATTAACGATGCCGTAAAAGCTTTATAGTTTTGTGCGGTGGCGCCTTTCGCGCGTGCGGCAATAATTTTAATTAGTTAATTGTCGGGAATTTTCATCTATTGCCTGTCATCCGAGCGAGCGTTCACGCGGGGGTAGCTCTGTATCGATCGTGTCGCACCGAGACTGTCCTTGAGGCGCTTTAGTTGGAGCGATTTTAAATCGCCTTTTTCAAGGCGGATTATTTTTAATAAAAGTTGACGACGTGTTACTCGTTTAATTTGCAGACCCCCAATGTTTTCGGAAAATCAAGGGTAGAAATAAAACATCCTCGTACGAGCACGCAGTGGAAAATATGTCTGCACAAGTGTTGCAACGTGTGCCCAAATGGGAGTGGTGCGGCGGGAGCCTGATCGCGGCGCGTAAAAGCGGAAATAAGTAAGTCAGGAAATCGAGAAATCTAAAGTTGAACAGTCGCACCGCCGCGTACGTGCCGCTGCAGCGCCTGACCAATAACACGTGAAATTAATCCATGGCTAATTTAAGCTCCAACCGCGTACGGCCACGTCCTACGACGAGCACTGGAATGGCTGCTCACCAACGCGGATCGATTCGAGAAAGAAGAAAAATTGAAAAACGCATTATCGACTGATATCAAGCTGAATCAACTAAGATTTTCAGCTCAAGTACTCGTAAAATTCGAGGAATAAAAAGGAATTGCGGAAAACAATTTCCCGACGGAAATGATCGGCTCGCATTCGTTGCATATTTCCTGAAACAACCGCGCTACGTTTATTCGAGTTTTCCTCAGAATCGAGTCGCCGAGGAAATTTCTACGAGACACTCGCGATAATCACACAGTCACCCTATCGGGTTATCGAGAAAAAAAGCAGCGTACGGCGGGGCCGTGATTTTTACGCGCGATAGAGATAAGATGGGAATGGCATGATTCTAACGGTACTGTCGGCATTCGAAAACGACCGTGTCGATCTCGATCCGGTTGAAAACGTGATATGAGGAAAACTTGACGTTAATTATAACGGTCGTGCGATAACCACGTGTATTTTTGTCGGCGTGCAAATGTTCATTTGGAAGCGGTGGTAGATGCGCTATAGATACGAGATGGTAACGCAGATTCGTCGAGGTATTCGATCGATTTACGCACAAATACACATGAGAAATGTCAGTGGCTCGCAAAAGCCGATCTACGACCGCGATCCGCGATCTGATGCACCGCAAAGCGCATACGGTCCTGTTGCGTCGTACATTCCATTCGTCTTCGTCTAAGAAGCAAGCGCCTCTCTCGCGCTCGTCATCTTCATTGCGACATTACATGCAGCTCGCACCGCAAAGTTCATCTCTCTCTCTCTCTCTCTTTCTCTTGGTGCCTCTCGCGCGATCAATCCGCGATCTCGTCACGTACGTCCGTACATCGTCTCGTGTGTTCAATTGTACTCGATATTATCTTTCTGCGTCGGTTTTTGCACTTTCGTATTTCTTTTTAGAAGAGAAGAAGAACGAGAGAGAGAGAGAGAGAGAGAGATGCCACGTGCAAACTTGGAACATAACTCGCACGATGCGTTATCGCGGACATGTCTACTGCGTCGTAACGACGTCTGACGCTATTGCGTAACTCGAATTATTATGCCCCTACCCACCCTTCCCCGGAGCGATATGCACGATCGTTATTATTCTCGCTCGCAATCGCGCAAAGGGAAACGAAGAAAAAAGACAGAAATAAGGACACATTCGAAGGTGTTCGTTGAAACTCGACTCTGATTTCGCTGCAGCTGCAAGTCGCGGCAAGTGTTGCACGGCGAAGTGCTCGCGGTACAAGGAAATGCCACCAAGGTCGACGGGTAAATTTGCACAGCTCCGCCGACTTATCTGTTTATTTCTATGATTATCGTTGTGCCTCGTATCGCGCTATCAAACTATCAAAAGCCGTCGTGTATTCGTGCCTGCGATATAATAGATACGTGCGCGCGTTCTCCGTCCCGTTCGTAGCCGCTGTTTCTCGCGCATCTTCTCCGCGCGATCACATTCCGCCCGCGTCTGCTTAGTAATTTCATCAATCTTCTTTTTCGCTCTCATTTCGCTCTCCTACTTGCGCTACTCTCTCTCCCGCCATTTATTATATCTCGCGCGATATCTCTCGCTCTATTTCACACGCGCGCCAAACAACCGAACGAGCGAGCTAGCTCCTTTAATTCCACGCGCGATCAAACGGACGCGAGTAAACCAATATCACGCGGTCGCCCTCGGCGAGGGAGACACTTCTCCTCTAAAATTTCTCTCGATAAATTTCATGAATCGCGATTATAATGAAATCGCGCACTTGCGGAAAACATCACCGCCGACAAATGTTGGCAAACGTTTCCCTAAGTGCGAATTCTGTCCCGTCTCGGTGCAAAGTCGAGTATCGGCCGACTGGTCCAGCTCGCCTCGCGCTGTTAATTCCGGGGGGCAGGATTCTAGACACGAAAAGGGTTGCGGTGATTATCATCCGGCACTCCGCACGCACGCAATCCTCGTCGTCCGCGTGCGTCCGCCCGCGGACATCTCCTCGCACGCCACGTCGCGTGAGTGCCAGGGAAGAGCGAGTGCCAAGGTGGACACAAATGTGTGGTCGCTCTCGCAACAGTATGCAAAAGTTGTAAATGTCGCACGCCGCGCGAGTCCTCGCTATAAACGATACCGAAAAAGATCCGCGCGACATCGCTGCCGGCGCAGTCCATCTAATTCCGTCCGTGACCGCGTCCCGTTTCTTGCCAGACGGACCGAGAAAGTGGAGACATGTCGCGTGCAACAGGTTCCCGAGAAATCCGCGGGAAGCGCGAAATATCTTCGTCGTCGTCGTCGTCGTGCGGAACGGATTGGCGCGGTCACGCTTGCCGCGCGCGCGCGCGCGCGCGTGGATGTCAATTTTTGGGAGAAAATCTGGCGCGACGCCCACGTTCCTCTTCACTGCAACTTTTCCATAAAAATCACTTCTCTTTACACGCTGGCGTGCTTGAATGTCTGAAGAGTCGTGCCTCTCCGCTCCGTTCCTCGCGACTTGGAGTCTCGGTCTGTCTTTCAAAATCAACCCTGCAATTCGACGTCGGTTTGTGTAACTTTTTGCTGCGATCCCGAACGTCACGCAATGAGCAATTGATTATGATGAAATCGCGATAATTGATCCATCACTAACAAGTTTCCCAACGGCCAGTGTTTTAAGAGGCGGATTTACATTCGACACACGATGCAACCATGACATCGACACTACTTCACGTGATTGCTTAATTCGAACAATGCAATCAAGTGAATCGACGACTCCGCCGGCGTCTGACAGCCGAATAATTACACGGCACTAGTCACTCTAATTAATTGCGGCGCGATCGTATCGCTGCAGACTTTGTTGTCGCGCGTGAGATTGTCAGTTCATCCCGACGTCAACAAATCGCGCAATTACGTTTTTGTGTACTTGTGCGTACTCCTTTACCAAGAATCCATTTTTTACTCAAAAATAAAAATATCTATCATCGTACGTTTTCTTTGTCCAGCTGTGTCACGTAAAACGCGCGGAAACCGCGTATTGCCACATTAAAAACCCTGACAACAAATGAAGGAGAACGTTGCCTTCAAATAACAAACAAGTTCAATTTTAAGTCATGTTCACGTTACCTTTAAAAGTCAAAGTACGAGTCGAGGTTTGTGGCATTATATGCTAATGCGGACGCATTATCGTGCCACGTAATTTACCGACGAGCAAGTGACATTAAACATGAAAATAGAAAAAGTTTTAACGCGTGTTATATATGCGCAGTGCGGAAGTAATGCTTTCAACATATGGAGAATATAGTCACCGATGTAGTGCTCTATGCTCAATCGTCATTTTCCTTTAAAGGGTTGTAAAGGGCGCTCGTAACGTTTAAGGAACGTTTTAGCCAATTTGACGTTGCTGTTATAGTTGAATTACGAGCTATAGACAATTGCGAATAAAATTATGAATGTTAACTGACCGATTCTCCCCCGTTGTAACGACGAACCCGTCTCGACGTGCGAATAATGCATGTGCGACGCTTTCCATCGCGCGCATCGAGGAAGTCGCGAACGCGATGCCGGCGACCGACGCGGAAAATTCAAACGCGATAATTATCTATTCGCTCGTGGCATTCAGTTTCGCGTGTTCGTGCAAACGCGGCACGGCATTACGTAAGCCTTAAATAAAACTCTTGAACGTGTACGTGCGCGCACCACGCGCGCACACGTGGACGCGTTAATTCTCTCTCTCTCTCGATTCTGTGCATCGCTCGATCACATGTTCATCACAGTTCGTCGCATGCAAAAACGTGTCATGCCTTGTCATGTCGTGTTCCGCAAACATCGTGCTATGAGGGTTTTCAACGATGCCGTCGCAATCACGCTGCAATGCATATTTGCAATTACAATATAAAGAATAATCTCTATGTAACGCCAGTATCTGCCCTTTCGATCTTCGATAGATAGCTACGGTCAAGGCCTCCGTCATTCGAAACGCACGTATTCATTCAGCCTTGCACTTTCGACCAGAAAACATCAAGAAAACGTGAGCGTCGCTCCGCGGCTTCTGACAGCCGTTACTTTTTGCAGCTTTTTCGATTCACGCACCTACGATCGACACGACGTGCGAGGATCGACAAAAAATTTCCCCAACCATATCGCATATCGCGATGTCGCCCGTTCCCGTATCTCTCATCCTCGCGCGTCTTTTCGCTCGTTGTCGATCCGCGGACGGAGCGGCTGTTCGAAGCGGATTGACCGGAAGCCTAGAGGAATAAAAAAAGAAATCCTTCTAGGTAAGCGAGATGAGATGACGAAGTCTGAAGATGACGGTCAAAACGACCGAGAACAACTCGATTTACGACCGGCTGCTGGCCGTAATCGGGCGGCATTGTTGCGCGGCGATTACTTTGCGCGCGCTTTACG